>NW_020450307.1:1839909-1936938 GCF_003343035.1 Apteryx rowi | reverse complement strand
GATGCCCTTGTGAGGCGCCCGGGGGGCAGCGGCGGCGGCGGCAGGACGCGCTCCCGCGGGGCTCCCTCCCCCCGGTCACCATTAAGAGGACGGCGATGGAGGAGCTGAGCGCGGACGAGGTGAGCGCCCGGGGAGGCCGCGGCCTCGCCCCCCGCCCCCGCGCTGCCCCCGCGCACAAACTTTTCGCGGGGCCGCCGCCGCCTCGCCCCGGCCCCTCGCCCCCCCCGGCCTCCCCTTCCCGCCTGCGCGGGCGGCCCTCCCTGGCCTGCAGCTCCCTGGCCTCGCCTGCGCTGGTGGCTGGAAAAGCTCCATCTCCTTGCGTGGTAAAACACTCGCTGTCTTCAACGTGTCTTCTTGAAACGCATCGGAGCGGGTTTGCCTCTTTCCTGAGTCTTGTCTTGATCTGCTTGCTTTTTTTTTTTTTGATCTCTTGCTCTTTCATTTTAAAATCATAAGCGGCTTGCAGTTAACAGACACCATACACAGGGTAACGCAGGCTGTTCCTTCCCTTGGAAGGGTGTTTTTCTGCTTTTCTTAGGCGAAGACCTTATGCTTTGTTTGTCTGTTAGAGAACAGTCAGATGACTTCTACAGAGGTACCGATCAGGATATCAGGAGTTTCCCGCTGTCCCGGTGTAATATCCAACTTATGTACAACTTCAGATCCTCCTCCATCTGCTTCAAGCAGGTTTTCATATCCAACTGCATTATATGTAATGTGTGATTATCAGACCAGCTGCAGCATAGACTCATTGCTGTGCTTACACTCCAGGGATGACTGAAAGAAATGACTTTTATTCTGTACCGTATCTTATGGCTGGGTTGTAGGGCAAGGCGGCTGCTGTTGTCACTCAGGTTTGTATTCCAAAATGTTTTTGATTACCTTGTACATCATGATTTAGCAATCCTGCTGTGTTGCAGCCTGAACTAGGAGGAAAAGCTCCGTGATGTTTATTTTATGGGGGTCTTCATATACCTTGGAAGCATTGAGAAAAGGAGTAAAACTCCCATGTTGGGGACAGTGGGGGGAAGACACTGGTGTTGTAGTTCCTACTGTGCAAAAGCATCTGTACTAGGCATATTTCATGAGTACTGTGTTTATTTGTAATTATTTTGACCATTCCTTTAAGCTGCATCTGATGATGAGGTGTTTTGTGATAAATTTCAGAATAATTTGACCTATGTAAGCTTGTTTGTGTCACTGCTCATGTTAATTACTGACATCATCGAAAACGCTGCATCATGGAACTGAGGTTGCAGAAAAGGAGCTCTCCAGTAGGGACTCATCTCCCTTTGCTGGCAAAATGTTTGTTGCAACTGACTTAAAGTTTTTCCATGTCTTTTTGCTACAGTTAAGCTAGGACCAAAGCTGACCAGTCCTTTAGGTGACCACTTGAGACAAACATAATCTTATATCATTTTAAGAGAGTTATGCTGTCACTTTTTTTTTTTTTTTTTTTTTTTTGCTAATGGACCCCTCATTGAAAAAGACCAAAAAAAGGCCAAGTTTATTTTAATGCCCTTCCAATTTACTGTTACTTGCGGCAGTGGACCCACAATCAAAGTTGAACTATACAGAAAAACAGCATTCTAAAATAAAACTTTCTATTCTATGTTATATGTGAATTCTATCTGGAAAAACTTTATTTGGTAGACACTGAAAGGAAACCAGTCAACTAAAGTTGAAGGTAATCATAGGCTGGATTATCTTCTTATATTGAAATACAATTAGGTATTATATATTGTGTGTGTGTGTATGTATATATATATATATGAATAATTGTCTGCAAATGGCTGAATTTTAGAATTTTAAGGTATTAACTTGTAACTTAAAAAGAGGAGAGACAAATACAGTTGATATTGGTTTTGGGGCCATAGAATATACTTTAACTTCAAGAGAATATTTTTCACTGCTTTCAACATCATTTATCCTTCTCTCACTGAAATTTTCTCAGTGTTTACTTTGTAAAAGCACCAGTTGTCATTCACTACAGCCCATACTAAAATCTTTAGGAGAGGAGAAGAGAAGATTCCTTTCTTGTGTGTGTGAATTTTCGCACAAGTGAAACCCTGATAGCACAGCAAAACCCTGATAGTTTTTCCTTTGCTATGTGTTCTAAGGTCTTGCATTTATGCAATATGTAAGATTTTGTCATAGAAACAATCATCATGTTTAGAAACAGTGAGAGAAAAGATGGCAGTTTTGTCTGTAGCTGAACTATACCAGAAAGATGTGAAAGTAAGATTATTTTCTGTACCATAACTCACTCACCAAGAACACTAAATATTTTATTTGGAATATATATCTCCTTATTTATATTGGAACTGTATTTCTTTTTTCTGGATATGCAGCTATATGATACAAAGTTGTGGCCAGCAACAATATTAATTGATTCTGGTTTAGTTGGTTGCTTACAAACTTTCACCTTTGTTGATTTAAGGCTTAAAGTTTGAATATTTCTAGTCCTGGTAATATGCTTTTTAAAATCAAAGGCCTTCCGTGATTGTGCTGTTTGGGATAGGGACTGACATCTGCTCAGTCAAGTGTGTGTCTAAGATGGGCACTGTTGTTCTTTGTGGTGATGCTAAAGAGCTGCTGCAGAAGCTGGGACAGTAGTACCCTGAGAAGAATGTGAGACCCTGTGAAATCCTCCCTTTTTTAATTTATATAAAAGAGGTAAAGAAAATGTGAAGCAGAAAAAACAGAAGAATGAGAGGTGAATCAGAACCAGGTCAGAAAACTGAGTTGTGGGTGTAAGATGAGAATAGGGACTCCATAGAAAAAAACAAAACCAAGCATGGCATAAAATGTGGAAGAATGGAGTGGACTTAGCTTTTTTTTTTTTTTTTTTTTTTTTAACATTTACGTACTCTTTTTGAGTAGTTTACAGAGCTGTATTTTCTGAATATAGACTGTGACCAGTGTGATCATATAATGAAGCATTTCTTAAACTAATTTGGCGTGTTGTAATGGATACAAGACAAATAAGGCCATCCATTCAAATGACCCTTTGTTATCCAGATTTGAAACTCTTCTTTGATGATGGAAGAATAAAAGTTGTCCCTTAGAATATCACTGAGCAATTGCCACCAAAGCAGGTGTTAATACTGAAATACTTTTTTCAACTGAAGGTTTGTGAGCCTGGGAGATTAATCTTCCTGGTTGTACCTTTATTAGTCTGCTGCATAAATAAAATTATCAGCTGACTGTCTTAAACAGGGGTGCTGCTTTTACATTGGGTGTTGTAGTGTGTCTAGCTTGATGGCTTTTAAGAAGTCCAGTAAGACCAGAACTATATGACTGAAAGTTACTCTTCCAGGCACAGTTCAGATGTGTCCAGTGAAAATTGTACTAATAAACAGCATGCCTCTTCCATTCAACCACTGGATTTTTCTCATTAATCACTTAAACTATATGTTATGGAGTTGTGCACTGTAGGGAGGATAAGCATTGTTTGTTCCAGACCCTATGTAATTGGTACCAAATAACTTGTCATTATTACATAAGACACATAACAGCTTGTCATATGTCACTATTGCAGCTAGCTATTGCTGAAATCAAGGGTTGGGTATTATTGAGGTACCCTAAAAGTTCTTAAGAAAATATTAAAAAAACCCAAGCTGCTTGTTTGTTCATGGTAATGTGGGTAGTAATTCAGTCTAAAGTGAAAGCAGGTCGCTTTGAACTCCTGCAATTCTTACATATGTATGATTTACTACGTGAAGGCAACAGGTTGGGGCCTAGTGCTATGCAGACAAGCCCTGTCTCCTGAGTCCCCATGTTGTGCCCCAAGCATAAAGCCGATCTTGCTTCCCTCTCACCTAGATGCTATTCAGTCTTCAGACACTAGTGACTGAACTTGACAGAAGGTGTGTTCGGTTTTACAGTCTAGCCTCAGACTTCTGTTTCAGCCTACTCCTTTGCTTTTTATAGCATAGTATCTTTCTGTTTCTCCCTCTTTTGTGTGTCTTACTTGGAAACTTTAGTTAAAACTACTTAGAAATCTTTAGATAAAATTATCATGGAAATCTGAAATTTGAGGTAAACCTAGAGGAATATGATAACTCGGGGTATCCAAGAACCAAATCCGGTCCTTTAACAATGGCTAAATGTACCCCCAAGTATGAAAGCTGTCTCTTTCAGTGCAAACACTCTCAGAGTTCATTTATATCTTATGTTAATTTGTTCAGTGGTGTAAAGGCTACGTATAATTTGCCTATCATATTTCAAGGTTTAGGGAGAAATCTTGTATTGGTTCTAATTGCAGTATCCTATCTCAAAGCAGCTCAGTAAAGAGCGCTGTGCTCTGTGTCTGTGCAAGATTATTTGCTGGATCCCCTTTTCAGAAGCTTCTTCAGGGCAGGTTACAATCTGAATGTTGATCCCTAGCAAGATAGATGGTTGATGGACTCAGAGAGTGGCAAACACAAGCCAGGAAGTTCAGCTTAGCATCCTCCTGTTTCAACAGCAATGATTACGGCTGGTTTTGACTTAACTTCTGCATTGATGTAGTCTAGCACTTTGAGTGGAGGAGTGTTAAGTGGCACAAAAGACCTTGATTATCTGCTTGAAACGGGGAAATGATGAAGAGGGTCTTTATGCAAATCATAGGCTGTGAGGGATATGACCTTGTTTTGAGTAATCAAGGTTTCACTGTATTTGAGAATACATTGATAAATATGTTGATTAACGCTAACATTTGAGTATATTTGCCTATGTCTTTCTCCTCACATGTTCCCAGTCTGAAGTTCGGAAGGAAATACCTAGCAAGAATAAACATGAATACTTGTGCAAAAGTTTCACATCACACTAATTTTCTTGCTAAAGAATTATTATTCATCTTTCTCTTTCAGCCACTTCTGCATATTTGGGAGGGTTGTGTGTGTGTTTTTCTCCTCCTTCCCATTCCTGCCTGCCACTTCCATGTCTGAAAAACATGGTTGTGGGTTAATTGATTGGTAAAGAAGCAGCTCTTAAAACCTTAATTCAGCCCCCAATTAGATTACAAATTCATCTGGGTGGTTTTGCGGATTATGTTTTTTTGGTACAGCTTTGTGAGCAATGCACGCTTCATTTCGATTGAGCAATAGGGAAAACAGATTTGGGGATGTGTGGCTGAAGTTTTCTCAGGTATGCTCTGAGCACTGAGATGCTTTTACAGTTTTGCAGATAAAGAGCTGTGGAGAAAAATTACCTTATTTTTTACAGAGAAGCTAATAACAGTTTCTGCTTATGGCAGAACTAAACAATGTATTTATGCAATAATAAGGTCCCCTCTTTTGCTTTAAAAGGAAGAGGGATTAAGATGTTCTATTCGTAGCCTTTTCTCTCTCTCTCTTTTTTTTTTCCTCTAAAAACAAAGAAAGGATGTATTTTCTCACTGTCTTCCATATTCATGTGGTGACACCAGTCATGGAGGAGATGTTTTTCCAGACGCATTTTTTCCCACAGTTCTTCAAGTCTGATTTAATCTGATCTGTTGGTCTTCTTCCTCTTGGGGAAGGTTTCACAGGCCCTTAAAAATTACTACAGTAATGTGGCATAGACATTGAATTGACACACATCTTTTGTTTGCTCTTTCACTTGCTTGGCAGTTCTTCAGGATTATGAGCAGAAGTGATAAATGATACATTACATTCAACAGTTTTGTATCATAATACAAATAGCAAGTAACATGACTGGCTTATTTTTGCAGGGAGTGAACCCCCTCAGATATGATACTCTTCTTTTGTGGTAGGTCTAATCCTAGCTGAAACAGTAAGTTTTAGAATCAGATCCTCTGAGGCAGCCTGTGATAACAGATAATTTCTCATCTCTGCTTTGCATCTATTCTTCAAGTTTCATGGTTATAAATGATGACTTTGATAGGTTTTATTTTGTCTGTCCATTTCTTTCTCCTATATGGTATTAGTGTAATGCTGTCACAGACTACCTTTAATAAATCAGCTCAGAATAGTCTTCTGAAGTCAGATTTTGAAGGCAGGTGCTTCTCTATCTTGTTGCTGGTAACATGCAAAAACTGATCTTTAAATTCCGTTTGGTGCAGTGTCTCTAGGTGCCGAGAGGAGGTTATTTACTGTCTTTGATTACTTCCCAAAATGCCCCTGTCCAGCAGATAACTTGAGAGGTTTTAGTGTTACGGGTCTGTTTTGGATGGAATTGGCCGTTAGTCTTTTTAAATAACTTTCAGCTGGATCTTCTTTAGCACAGATGCTTTTATTACTATTCCACACTGAAATTAAGTCAAAAGTCACATTCATATTGTCCCTTTATCAGATTAATGCAGTTTGTTTCATCAAATGCCAAAACAAATCAAGAGGAGTGTTACAAGTTTTGAAACTGCTGAACAGTAAATGTTAAACTTGTCTTACACAACCATTTGAGGGACAAACACAGAGTTCTCCAGCGGAAACAGCCTTCCAAGACAGCAAATACATACTTCAAGTACAAACATCAGAGATGTTTTAACGTTGTCACAAAGAGCACAGAAATGGCCTTAAGGATCAGCTCCAGCAAGCAGGTTGTCATGAAAATCTTCTGTGTTTGCAGTTTCACTGGAGTGGATATGCGTGTCATCCAGAAGGACCAAAGGGAGAAATAATGTGTGTGTGTGTGTATATGTGTGTGTGTGTGTGTGTATATATACATATGTGTTGCATACAAATATGTGTATTTGCTGTTGCTTTATTTCCCTTGCTCAGATTCGTCGAAGGCGCCTTGCTCGGTTGGCAGGTGGGCCATCTTCCCAGCCCAGTACGCCACTTACGTCACCCCAGCGAGAGACCCCACCTGGACCACCTGTAGTAGCACCAGCCCCGGGGCCATCCCACAGTCTAGGCCTAAATGTCCATAGCATGACCCCAGCTACCTCTCCAATTGGTGCATCAGGTAGGTTGGCATTGGAGTGGCAAAAACCATTTGTGTGTGTGTATATACTGCAGGCTGTTATGTGACTCCTTTTGTTTAGGGCAAGAATACTATTGCTTGTGTTATTTCTGTTGTTACTGAAAGTAATCTGCGAAAGAAATATTTTAAATTGATGAATGAAGGTACTTTAGTTTTCATTTTGCAATCCGTAAATGGTGAGATATGATTGTTTTCTGGGTATCTGGAAATGAAGGCTGGTACTTTAAAATACAGGGTACTGAAGATTGATTGAAGTCTGTAGTACAGTTTTAGATTAGCTTTCTTTTCAGAATATTCTACCAAGGAGGTAGGAAAAAATTCAGTCTTGCAACACAAGTTTTTATTGATTTGTTTCTAGGTACATTTAGCAATCAGTCCCAAGTTCATTTCTGATCTTTAATTACTAGGGTTTGGTGCAATTAGAAATAGTGTGAACTGTGACTGTACATTGTCCACATAAGAATACAGAACTTACTTTCTCATTTGTGTTACTCTGCAATGTTTTTGGAAAATAAGTGTTGCTAATTCCGGTATTTACTGTAATGAATACAAGTAGGAGATTTACAAATGGTAGCTGCTTCAGGAGATATGGATAATGTCTGATCCACTAAAATCGTACAAATACAGAAAGCATGGAAAGTCGTGAGGGTTCCTATGTTGAGAGGCAACGAAATGATAATATTTTTATATATAATACTACTTTTGACATTAAAATTGATTTTAAACTTCTATATCTTGGAATTCAAAACAGGTTGGCGTGTTTCTCCAGTATTGTGATCTTTATCTGCAATCTTAAATAACATTGCATGCTTTGTGTTGGTAAATTAACTGAGCATCACAAAACCAGTCTCGGAGTGGGTATGTTAAGATTGTTTAAAACAAGTTTTCTGTGTGATTTCTAACAGTTTGATATTGATAATAGTTTTCTGATGCTGCTTGATAAGCACACATAATTATATTTCTTATCTATTTACTTACTTGCTTCCTGAAAATTTTTTTCCCTTTAGCAAATGCATGAATTTACAAGCTTCCAGAAGACTAGATATCTCCTAATTTTATTATTTACAGTGCTGTTCTGAAGTATCTAGAATTGACTGCTTCTGTTTATCTTGTTGCCCTGTACCCAGGCCAGGCCAAAGACAAATTATCAAAAGCATTTATTGGGAAAAGCTCATTGCAGTTGTAATATGACACTGCATATTGTCCTCATGATTATAGACAGCAACCCAGAAGCAAAGGTGACTTTTTAGCCCAGTGCAGAGTTCACTTACAGCATTCATTCAGCCTGTGGTTACCTGACTATTTTAATCCATCTTAGGTCTGGCTCTGGCTGAAAGAGGTGCTTCTTGCTGCCTCTCTTTCTGCAGCTGTGAGGTGAGGTAGATCATGGACTTAATCCAGGTGAAAACTAACCCAGGAAAAATAAATGATTAGTTTTCAAAATACAAGGTCCTGATCCATTTGACTGCACAACTGTATAAACACTAATGGCAACACAAGAGGAGTGGAAATGTGTACCTGAAGGTAAAAATGTTTACGTATTGCATCTGGGTTTGTTGTTTAAAGTGGTGATATAGCCAAGCCCTTACAGACTTCTGTTTTACGAATTCATCCATCCACACTAGACAACGCCTAATTAAACAGGCTAGATTGTTTGATGGCCAGAAACAGAAGGTACCTAGTCACAGTGTAGTGTTTGCTTCCTGCAGTGCCAGTCATTGCAGCAGTTTGATAATGCACACTTTTTCACACCAGAATAAGAGATATGGTTAAATTATGGAATAGGTCAGGAAAAAGTGTTCACAACTGATTACCTGCTGGTATTTATTTAGCATTGGTGAAGACTTGGCTAACACTGTGCAGTTTGCAGAGTTCCTTTGCAGAGGTAGACTAAAATGACTGCAGAGAATTTTAATTCAATTGGGCGTGCAGAGAGTAGCTCCAGCAGAATAATGTCCTTGTAAGCATCCCTTTTTGTAAGAAGTTACATGTCATAGTGAGATCAGGCTTATGCATCCATTTTGTGGAAAATGTGATAATTATTTCATGTGCATTTTGAAAATATATTGGAGAGCCTAAAAATAAAACATTAATGACAGTCACACATACTGGGTATGCAGTCTTTGTAATTTCTGCATGTTTCTGTATGCCGTTGTGCTTCCATTTGATTTATCTTACTTTTTTAAGGGAAGACTGCAATTTCAAGTGTCATGTGTTTTATTGTATACCTGATCCAGCAAAGTGCAGATGCAAGTAAATTCTGGAAATTTTGTTGTAAAAAGGTGGTAGGTAGGACAGTTGGTTTCAACAGACCTGTTAATGAGTGCTGCAGTATAACCATTGAAGTACTTCTTCCTGGTAGTTGGAGTAAGACCCCAAGGTAATGTAGAATATTCCTTTGCACATCTTTAGCCAGATTATTTAGCATGATGTTTGCTCTAGTACCCTTATCCACCAAATTTCTCTTAGCAGGCTTTTTCTTTGGGGAGTGGGAGGAGGAGGAAGGATTGTGCCTTTGCTTGACTTGAGGAAGACTGCCCCTTTTTAATAAATTGATGATGTACTGAAAGAAAACAAGACTGTAACTGGGAAATCTTAAATCGGTGGAATATTGGAATACCTTGCTGAAGTTAACCTTCCCTTGCCTCCAACAGCATATTTCTGCTAGGTTTTATCTCTAGAAGAACTGCATCATTGAAGTTACCCTTTTGAAAGTTGCTTTTATATAGATTTACCCTTACTGACCTAACTGACTCCATTCAGTTCAGAGGCTATATCTGATACTTCTGTATCCCTGGGTTTTTGTGGAGAGACTGTGCTAGTCTTTCAGGCCTGTGCCTCCTGCAACGACTTCCGGAGTCAAAGTTGTAATGTGCACCCCTAAAATTCCTGGGCTGGAGGAAATAGTTACCCATTTAGAAGTTAAGTGGAGTTTCTTTTCTTGACATTTCCCTGCTTCCTGGGTGAAATCTTTTGCAGACACCTAATATTGACAAATAGGTGGTTAAGCAAAATCTAACTTTTCTTGGAGGATCTCAGTTCCTATCTCTGTTCCTCTTTTTATAGTGAAGGCTTACTGGGCTTGAGAATGTTGTTTAGGGCTGTAGCAGAATATTATCATTCATTCATAAACATGTTAACCAAAGCGTAGAAGCTCTGAACGTAACCAAGTAAAATGTAAATTAAGCATGTATTTTGTGGTAGGTGCAAGTTACATTTGCATTGTATTTTGTCTTAGTATACCTTAGAGTGCTTTTACATGTCTTCAGTTATAGAACATAGGTGTTTGGATAATCTACTTGTTAAGTTCTTTTCCAAATACCAATGCAAATTAATTTCACCTCACACTTTTTTGTCTTTTTTGCCTTTTATCTGAATATCTGAGTGTTTTCCAGATACTGACTAATCTTCAAAATAAGATAAGGAGGAGTTAAATATAAACTGCTTTTATAGATAAGGAAGTAGAACAAGAATTTCTAAGCAGAACAGACCGGATGAGAACTCAGAGCCTCTCTGCTCTCCTCTGGTCACCGCACTGCATGGCGTGTGTAACTCAGTGGCCAACATCCAACACCCACTAGAAATTTCATGTTACTAATTGCAAGATTGTTCTTCATCTAGCCTGGATACAGACTACTTAAACAGCATTCACACTAGCATGTGTTGCTTATGCAGATAATAAGATATAACATTGATGCATGAAATCTTTCACATATGTGGATTAAAAAAATGGGCCAAAAATAAGTTAGTCTTGTACTTGTGCAGTTCTTGGCAAGTGACATCTGTTACTCAGGATTAAACCATCACACTTAAACTTGAGTGTTCACATGCTTTAAAAACAGTAAAAATGTAATGTTATATTTTGGTAGAATGAAGTACCTTTTCCTACTTCCCATGCTGCATATCTAGTTGTTCTTCAGCAAACTGTCTTCTAAATGGGATTTTTTTTTTCTTTCTGCAGCTTTTTCTATAAAAATGAATTCTGTTTCAAGACTTAGAAATGCTTTGAGAAGGATGCACTAAAACTAAAAGCTTGTGTCAAAGAGCATAATCCTGATCGGTTCTATTTGGCTACCGCTACTGTTAACTTCAGAATGCGTTACTGCCATAAACACAGGACAAGCTTGCGCTTTTCAGTAGTAACACTGAAACACAGCTAGTTGTGGAATTTAAAAATAAGTTGTCAATCTAGTTTTACACTTTTTACCTGTAACCTAATACCATTTGGGGGAATGTCTTGTAAACAGCAGGCAGAAGAACCCAGAGAAGTGAAATTCACTACTGCTTTCATTTTAAACAGACAGAATAGTAATATCTTTTTCTGTAAAATCTCCTTCAAAGAGTCTCTTTATTGACATGCAGATATCTGACATTGTAAGCTGCAACTGTAGTGTCAATTAATGCTATTTTATTATTAATCATGACTTGAACCAGTGTAACTAAGCACAAATTTTAGGAACAGACTCCACTTGAGAGGTCTCCTTACAGATGCTGGTAGAACTCATTCAGCTTCAATTGCTATTGAATGCAAGGCTTTTTCTGCATTATTTGGAATTATGCAGATAACTTTCCTCCTACTGTGCCAGTATCTAATGCTTCTCTGAATAAGTATTCACGCTAAGTGAATCCATCTGTTCATACCCTGAAGCTCATCAGCTACACTCCAAAGCCGTGTTTTATATTGCTCTTCCCGTTTGCTGGGTGTGCGCTTAGTAGTGTATATTGTTAGGACTTCCTGGATGTTTATGCTGTTTTTGTGCAGAACTGCAAGGAAAAATGCTGATTATTTCTCAGTACATTGTGGGATGATTTGTCTGATGGGGAAAAATGTGAGAACTTGAGTTAGTTTAGCCTTATAGCTTCACCTGTGTTAACTGGCATACAGTGTGAAGTCATATTCTGGTAGCACTGACTGTAGAGGGGCCTTGGCAAGGTCTTAGGGTAGCATCAGTTTGCTACCAAGTTTAGCCTTTTTACCTGCCCATAATAGGCAGAGAAGCTGCTTCTCATTGGTTTTGATCATGGCGTTGGGGTGCTGCTCAGGCAGCCTGAAGAGAGCCATTAGCAGCTTCTCTCAGGTGTGAGATGTGGGAGAGGGGAATTACTTTCTGTCAATCCAGTCATAAAGATAAAAATGAATTTCCATATTATCTGTTCATGTTGCAGATGTTGGGGGAAGGGTGCATATATGAATTATTTCTTTATACAGAGACAGTTGAAGCTACATGTTTGTAACATTCTTGAAAACTTTTTTGAAATTTGAACTTGGCAGCGATTTTGCTCTTCTGTGACATTATTAAGCGACTCATTTTTTAAATTAAAGTTTGTTTTTTAACTTTATTTTTAACTGCATGTATAATGATTTTTTTTTTAATTGACCTGTGTTTCAAAATCTCACTGTGAATTGACTTGCTCTTCCAGTGGTCACCCTGAAATTTTCAGTGGGTTTTGCTTTTTAGCATATGGATTTGATGCACATTTCTCACTTGATGAGGTTGGAAGAAGGAGGAAGCATGTGAGTAAAAGGACATTGTGTCCCTTTCTCTTCCCTCCAGCTTTCTTCTGAGTACTGTTATAAATACATGCTAATTTATATATTTTGCTATAGTTAAGTAAGTATTACTAAAGCCTGACATCATTCACATACTTGGACCGTATTTAGATTTAAAAACCAAAGAGTTTTCCAGTGCTTTTTATTATGGGAGTGAGTCTGAGCACTATATGGCTGCAAATTCAGTTTTGTTCTGCTGTGTTATAATGTAGGTAAGCAGTCCTATAGTGCTACTGTAGATTGGCAACGGCACGTAGAGAATGTGATTCTGTGGTCAAGTATGAATATTATTAACATTTATTTCCCAATGCATTACTGAGAATGCTTAAGAGATGGATTGAAAAATAGTATCCAGAATGGCACTTCCTCTCCTTTTCCATCCCAGTAATTGTGTAATGCCTTCCCATCTCTGTAGTAGTAATCTTGGTGGTGCCTTTTCTTTAGGAGTAGCCCACCGAAGCCAGAGCAGCGAAGGAGTGAGTTCACTCAGCAGTTCTCCATCTAACAGCCTTGAAACACAATCTCAGTCTCTCTCTCGGTCTCAGAGCATGGATATTGATAGTGTCTCCTGTGAGAAAAGGTAAAACATGCAGCTTGTATAAGCTGACAAATATTGCACTGTGCAATAATAAAAACCACTTACACACAGAGGAAAATATTCTGTTATTTTTCACTTCCAACCATGTTAATACAATAGGTTTAAATGTTTAAAAATGATGCACTGTTTAGACCATTGTAATGCTTTTCTAGTCTGATTTTAATGGGAATTCCTATCTTAAAATGATAAAAGATGAAACATCATCTTAGACATTAAGGGATGAGCATGTCTGGTGGGGTTGATTCAGCTACTCTATTTAAAAAGAAAAGATTGTGGGATGTGATAGCTCTGTGTTTCATATTGCCTGCTGAAGAAATTTAATATTTTGTTTCTTGGATTCAAAATAAATGTAGTATGAAAAGCCTTTAACAACTAGTGACTTTTAATTGCTATTGTGGATATGGCTACTGCAGTTGCATTGGTTCTTTCTCTGCTGCTTTTACCTAAGGTGACGTTCCTGCAGTCAGCATCTTACAGAGGAGCTTTCCGGAAGTTTATGGGCTCTTTTCTTATTTCCACTTACAGTATGTCCCAGGTAGATGTGGATTCAGGAATTGAAAATATGGAAGTCGATGAGAATGATCGCAGAGAGAAAAGGAGTTTGACGGATAAGGTTAGTCCATTCTATGTTGGCTGTTTTCTTCCAGGCAGTATGTGTAGGCTCTCTGTTGTAACCTTGAGCTCTTGCATGTCATGGGAAAAACTGTTCAGATTATGCAGTTTAGTGTTAAAGATGCTGCTTTTTTTGTTGTCAGTGTAATGTACACTTCTGTTTTGTAAAAGGTTAGTTTTGATTTATGAAGACTTCACCTCAGACTCGGTAAATGTTGCCTTTGCTTATGTTACTGTGTTTTCCTTCACTGACATAGCCTTGTACAGCTGCCGGTTTTGCAGGCCGTAATTTTCCTGGGTTTTGCCTTGTGTTCTCTCCAATCTCAAAAAGAGCCAAGTTTTTCGGAGAAACTTTATCAGAACTGTGTGTGGGTAACTGTCCCCCGTGATGGAACTGAAATGGGAGCAAAGGATTTAGAAGAGTGATGCAGAACCTTAGCTTGCAGTGAGTTATCTGAGAGATCATGTAGCCCTATGTTTTGAATAGGTGCTTTTGGGAGGATGGAACTAGCTTTCAAATGTCATCTATGAACAATTTCATGACTAAATTTTCTTGTTAAAATTTGGGGGGGGGGGAACCTCATGAGTATCAAAGCTGCATTGGAATCGTCTCAGAAATAGGTTTATGTATGATACTTTCAAATTCTGAAGAAAATGTTTTCATTATATACCTTACAACGTGACCTTTTCATGTCCAAATCATCAGATCTTTGTTTTGATTTTAATACAGATTAGGCCTGTAGAAATACTACTTGAGAGGGATAATTTATAACCATTTTGAAGATTACGTTCCAGCTTACTTGTATAGCGTCTAGAGATCTACTAACAAACTGCTATATCAAATGTTCTCTATGCTGAAGTAATGCTTTGCAGTAAGATAGTGTTCTTAATAATATTCTAAGAAAATAAGTAAGAGTATTCAGCTATCAAAGTTTAGACAGGAGCTAAAACACTTTAAAGTAGAAAAAGGAAAGCAGGTTCAAAGCTCTGATTCACTTTTAAGATTTTCTTCTGTCATTTGATTTTAAGGCCCATGTGAAATAAAGCAATAAAGAAGTGGGACATCAGTGTAGTCAAGAGAGGTTTCCACAATTCTTGCAGTGCTCATTAAATGCCTTTGTTTATTCCTGCACTGTCAGTAATAAGCTCAGTTGGTAAAAGCCTGGCTTAAAGCCATATAGCAATAACCCTGCTGCAGAATCCTTTCCAATCAATTCCTAGCTGCAAACCAGGCAGTCAGACAGCTTGCATTGTGCTACTGTGAGATAAATAGCTTGGAATCAAGGACAATCTTGAATGGGGGGCCCAGTGGAAAGTAAAATAAAGCTTTGCAAAGTTGGCTCAATTCCTCTAACTTTGCGATGTCTCCAAATGAGTAAGTGGAAAGGAGACAGTGTAGTTCTCATTTAAAAGCAAGAATTTTTCTTGCCTGGTTATCTGGATTGAAATAG
Source organism: Apteryx rowi (assembly GCF_003343035.1). Classification (NCBI taxonomy): domain Eukaryota; kingdom Metazoa; phylum Chordata; class Aves; order Apterygiformes; family Apterygidae; genus Apteryx; species Apteryx rowi. Next base: position 1,921,820 of record NW_020450307.1, on the reverse strand, counting down.
TCTTAATAATAAAACTTTTTCTAGAGAAATAGATAGGAGCAGTAAAAGTATATGAAATAGCTGTAGAATACTAGTGGAGTGATTATGTCAAATAAAAATGTATTAATGTGCCATAATTTCCAGTTTATTAAATAGTTTGTGAAGAAAAGTTTTGAAAAGGATACAGTTCTGGTAGTTGCTGGAAATTGATGATGAATCTAGGCTTACCCTGGGGCCACTATGTGATGTCAGATCTAAAGAAAAATGGAGGTTTTTTTAAATGGCATCTTTGTTTTTTCAGCATACATTTTGTTCTTTCCCATTCAACCACTTCTTCTAAAGGAAAAGAGTATTACTATTTCAAAAAGTATAATATAACAATGCAAAGTAAACTTGTATCGAGTATCAGATACACTTTTATTCTAGGAAAGATCTCCAACTCTTGCAGGAGAATAGTCTACAAGCTGAAAAATTTTCCTCTTTAAAATTCCATGCAGTTGAATTATCTGTTCTGTGTGCTGCTTTTGTGGCAGCAGTCAAGAGTGTAGAGGATGCAGAGTTACCTTGCTGGCTTGTCGTTATCCCTTTACTTAGCATAGTAAGGTGCAAGTTGGAAACTAACATATGGAAAAACAAGAATAGCGTGGATGAATCTAAGCAATTCTAATGCTGATTCCAGTTACAGTTAGGAAGGCTCATCAGAAGAAAAATTGCCATAAATTTGTCCTATCCTTACATTTATTTTCTAATTATCTGCTACGGGCTCACATCAGACAGACTATGAAGCTACAGGTGACTTTTGATTTGATCTGTACAGTGTCATAGGGCACACGTGACTATTATTGCCGAGGTCAGTGATGTAGTTGCTGCTATTAAATACGTAGTGCTAGCCAAGAAGGAAAGAAAATTGAAACTGATAGAGCTGAAATGGGTAAGTGACCAGCCGCCAATCAACCCAGTCAAAGTGTTTGGGCATGCACTATCTCGTAGTTTTTGGAATGAAGAAAATTTTTTCCCTTCTACTTTCCAACGATAGTTATTGCAGGCTGAAACTGGCTTTTATGTAGCAAGTACTTTTGAAGTGCTTTTAGTGCAACTCTTCTTTATAATGACAGTTTTATTCTTGCATGCCATGGTTCTGTGAATAAAAAGTAATGAATTCACGTATGCTTTGAAAATGTTTTTAAATGCAAGCTCTCCTCACATTACAGGGGAAATTACTTGAATTTTATTTCTCTGTATCTTGCAGTTTTCCCAGGTGCATCCTCAAAGCTGCCTTAGGATTGCAAGAGCCTTCCCATTTAACCCTTGCTAGCCATTATTTATGGTAGCATTGTTTTTATAGAAACTATTTTTACTTAGTTGTGAGCACAGTATACATGATTTCATTTTTGGGGGAAGAAAAGGGAATGAGGCAAATTCTTGAGTCTTTTGTCCTGTCCTGACTTCATCCAAGTGAAAGATGCCATTCCTTGGACAAAGGTTTGATGGGAAGAAAGTCTGGGGATCCTTGTAAGCTCACCCCTTCTTGTGCTTTCATTTTTAGAAGAAACTGTTAAAATACCATATGTGTGCATAGCAAAAATTTAAATCCCCATTTAATTTTCTGTTAAGAGAATCAGCACAAGTATCTTGGTTAAATTTCCCTTCTTATACTGTTTTCTAATGTATTTTGGGAAGTTCCTTACTACTGAATTAGTGCATTTCTGCTGCATCTATTCTGCATCTTTTTTTTTTTCCTTTTCCCAAATAAATTTTGACAACTACATTTGTATTCCTTCCTAAGTACACAAAATCTGTCATCAAGAGTTAGCCTAAAGCTATTTAAAGACCTGAATCTGAAAAAATTGTGACTTGACTGATATAATCATAATTAATGCAAATAAGTTGTTTTCCCCCCTAAACAAGGAGCCTCTGTCTGGGTCTGAAGTATCTGAGGAACAAGCTTTACAGCTGGTCTGTAAGATCTTCAGAGTTTCTTGGAAGGACCGAGATAGAGATGTCATCTTCCTGACTTCGCTCTCTGCCCAATTTAAGCAGAACCCAAAGGAAGGTAGGAATCTGAGCTGTTATCACTGTTTGTTAGGGATTGCTTCAGTTGAATAAAACTGACGTGTTCCCTACCCTTGTCTTTAGCTTTTTGTCTCATTGCTGTGATGCCAGAGCCACTTACTTGCGGGCTTTGATTTCAACATTGGGAGGAAAGTGCATCTGCTATCAGCAGATGTAGCAGGAAATGGAATACCTGGAAGGGAACCGAGAAAGATTGGTTATAGCTCCTGTTGTCGTTAACTGCTATAGTCTTGTTGATTGACTTGCTCTATTATCAGACCAGTATGCTGATATTGCCGTGTTGCTGGATTTTTTTCAGAAACCTTTTACTGACTTTACATGGTCTGTCTTGCATTGTAACAGATATTTAGCAGTTTGTTTTATAAGCTGAGAATTTCTGGTTATTTTATATAACAAGGTATGCTATATATATTTTGTCAGCTGTGAGAATATGACCAGATTGAAAATTGCTCATTTATGTGTGGGCACATAAGGGCGGGGGGATATTGTTTTTTATTTTCCTTCCTTAGGATATGAGTTGCCCAACTCAGTAGTAGAGAGGGAAAGATAAAACAAATTAATGATCAATAGTAACAACATTAAGTTGTTTATGATATTTTGTACTTTCCATAAAAGTTATATTTTTGTGTAGCTGTAATTTCAGAACCTAGATAGTGTAGACAGAATGATAGTTACAAATAAGTGGCAGTGTATTGCTCTTGCTAAAAGCAGCACTTAATTCCCAAAGGTAGCTGATGACTGTCTTTTTTAGGTGAAATCTCTGATAATGTTAGTAACTAATTTGTAGATGAAGACAGTAGGAGATATGAGGATATTAACTCTATTCTTTTACTCTTAACAGTGTTTTCCGATTTTAAGGACTTGATTGGACAGATTTTGATGGAAGTTCTGATGATGTCCACCCAGTCAAGAGATGAAAACCCGTTTGCCAGCCTGACAGCTACATCGCAACCAATTGCTGCAGCTGCCCGGTCACCTGATAGAAGCCTGATTTTAAACACTGGCTCCAACCCAGGAACCAGCCCTATGTTCTGTAATGTGGGCTCCTTTGGTTCCAGTTCATTATCCAGGTGACTTCTGATTATACTTGAATATTGATTTCACTTGAATAGTGATTGGTAAAGTAAGAGAGAAGCATAGAAGTGTCCCAAGAACAATAAATAAAATAGACTTTAAAAATTTATCACTCTTTTTCATGTGACTGTCCCCCCTCCACTGTCACCATTTCTGGCCATACTGACATGATTAGAGGCCTGTTTGATAGGTTAAGGCCATGTAGCGGGTTCCTTCAGAGAAGTGTCCTTACCTTGTATCTGCTAGGGGTCTGGCTGTTAACTTAAAAATTTGTGAAGAGTGAGATAGTTTTATTCAACATCAGTAAAAAGCATTAATGTATGTGAGCTGCAGAACTATTGCTGAAGAGCCATCAGAAGGGGAAGGGCTTCTGTTGCTCACTTACTTTTTCACCCTTCTTCTGCATATCCTAAATTGTTGCTTTTTTTTTCTTTTTCCCCTGTAACTGGTTTAGTCTCTATGGGACTAGTCCAGCTCCTACTATCAGTTTCACAAGCTATGTACCAATGACTGGTTCATCTCTTACCCCACCAGCCAGTTCAGTTGCCACCACAGCAGTGCCTTCCATTTCTGTCAGCTCTCACCTCACAGCAACAAGCCCTTCTGGGATCCAGCCCTCCTCTCCGAGGTACCGGCCATACACTGTTGCCCATTCTGGAGGCTTTTCAGCTTCTTCCATCCCACGTTCCTTGAGTATTTCCATCCCATCTAGTTCACCAAGTCCTCCAGTCACGGCTACTAGCCCTCTGGGCATGCCAGTCGTCATGTCCAGGCAGAGACCCATGGCAATGGGTCCACCTTTGTTTACTGCTTCACCCAGTACCTTGCGCAGGCGTTCTTCTTTACTGAACAGGATTCCTTCTAGGTATTTCACAAGAGCAAAAGAGTGTTTTTAATGTGTGCAGTGAGGGTGTGGCATAATCATGCAGTTTGGAAGAGCTTCTGTTTGTGCTGAGCTTACCTTACTTACCCTGAGTTGATTTCTGTGTTTTGGTGTGTGCTCATATATTGACTTGCTAACAAGCCCTCTCTGCCGAACTGTTAAAACCGCCTCTGCCAGCATTTGAGGTGGAATGTAGTTACCTTAAAGGTAGCAATATCTTTTTTATTTTTCCTCCTCTCTTTACATCCATTCCAGGTAAACTAGCTTTCTGTTCAGTTGCTACTGCTGGATAGTATATCAAACAGGCCTCCTGCTTTGCAATCAGTTTTTGCAGTAAGGCTTTAGTTGATTTGTTGAAAGCTGTTACTTGCTGGACTGTGTTAGAATGGACTACCTAATGCACAGATTTAAATTACAGATTAGCCTGTTTTAGTATGCTAAGCCCAATACAACCCCATTTTCTCTCTGTTGGCTGCTCTTAGAATCCCATTCCCTGCAGGAGGGAGAGGCTAACAGGCAGCGTTTTGGTACCACTGCTTTACAGTTCAGTAGCTTGGAACTGTAATATTTATTATTCAGTTAGATCTAAACATTTCCACTTAAGCCATAACTTTTATTAGGTCTCAAAAGTTGTTTTTAAATTTTTGGTTTGTGAGTGTGTGGTGTTTTGATATGTGAATAACTTGTAGTAGTGTCACAGAGCATGTTAGTATAGTCCTGGTTTTTCTAACATCGTTATCCGTTGTCTGCATGTTTTGAGAAGAAGTTTTTTGGCAGATTTGCAAAGAAAAGCTATAGCGGATTTTTTTTTTTCTTAAAAAAAATCTCTGATGGCCTTTTTCATTTTTGTTGTGGTAGTATATACGACAACCCTTTCTCCCTCCTCTTCCTTGCCGTTTCTGATGTGTCTGAGGACAGTAGTGATGAAGAAAATGAAGATGATGATTTTTCTTGTGTCCAGTTTGGGTCCAGGTATTGGAGAAAAAGAATGTAACCTGCATGTTTGGGTGCTTAGGAACTAACAGTCTGTAGTGTTTTTTCAAAGTAACTTGGGAAATGAGCAAAGCCAAGGAGATGACTTGGATGATTTTTAAGATGGTATGTAAACATGTATAAATGAATCCTAGTTAGTCAGCTCTTTTTAAAGAGATGACTAAGGTAAAGGAAGCGTTAATCATACTGCCTTTTAGATGTAATGAGCACTATTTCTGAAATGGATGTTTCAGTGGAGCTCCTCACTGACTATATGAGTAGAAGGAATATTATTCACACATAATTGTAATTTTAAAACCAATGGTACGTCATTTGCATTTTTCTTTTTCTGTCAAACTGGAAAATGACAACAGAGGTTAACATGTGGAAAAAGATTCAGTGGCAAGTGTTCAGCTGATGCAAGTAGTGTGCTTTTGTTGCAGATTCATTGGTGTTCTACCCGCTTCTGGCATCTGAGGCCTCTCCTGTAACCTCTGAGGAAAACGTACCTGACAGTTTAATTTCCTAGGGATTATTACGGGTCCTTTGACACGGTGGGTGGTAGATGCTGATGTATTTGGAACAGCCAAGAATGGAGGGAGAGAGGGGAATAATTTACTGTAAAACAAAGACCAAGGAATCCTGTAACAAAAGCTTTTCATTTGTGTGGCATTAAGACATGTGAAAACAAAATGAGAACTGATATCAATCAGTTCTGTTTGGAGGCTGGCCAGATAGCTGTGCAAAATCACAAAACCTGCAGAACACTGGATATGCCAAGGAAAAGGATGCCATGGGGAATACGAATGCGGGGTAGGATCTTCTCTAGTTTTACATTTCATTATGGAGTAATATTGCAATGTCTCAGCTGATAAGGAAATGTTTTCCCATTAGGGGTGAGCTTTTGCTATGAAAAATGAGCAGCTCTCCTACCAACTTGTTCATCATATCCAAGTGATTTGTGTTCTTGATCTGTCTGTTGGTGAAAACGATTCCTTTCTTCCCTTTCCCATTAAAATTTTAAATTCCTTAGCTTTGTTGTGTGCACCAAAATTCCAAAAGAAATGGCCTGTTCTTTGTATCCACCCAAATTGGAGAAAGGAATAAATACAATAAACACAAAAAGCACTATTTTAAGACAACTCTGGAAAATGATAGTTCTGTAGTCCTACTAATATTCCAAAGACTTTTAGTGAACTTTCAGGCTCCTAGTTATGACTGATAATAATCCTGAGACGGTCTAAGCCTGGCCGCCTATGTTTGTTCTCATAGCTAGAACCAGTTACAGTTTACACCTGACTAAGGGAAGGAAGATCAGGGTTTTAAAGGCAGCATACATGTTGAACAACTGGGAGGAAAAGAATTCCTTTAGGCTTTTAATCCCCTTTGGAGTATTTTAGTTGCAGCAAAAGTGAGTGGAAATCTCATTGCCGGAGTGTCAGGGAATGAATGCCCTAAAGGACTTGAGATGTGCCTTCTCCGCCACCCCCCAGCTCTTCCGTCTGTGGTTGTACCAATGGTTATGTTGGGGTGTTACGGTCAAAGTCGGACTGATAACCAGAGAACCTTCCAACAGCATCTCCTGGTTTCCATTACGCCCTGATGATTTCGGGGGAGATAACCTGGTAATGCAGTTTGGGGAGAGGGGGCTGTGTACACGGAATTTGGGATGATTTTTTTCACTGTTTTGTTCAAGTCTGATTCACATGCTGTTGATAGTGCAACCCAAGTGCTGGATTGGGTTGCACAGCCTGCAATCCCCCAGGGTTTCTTGGGGGTTGTGCTGCTGGTGTCTTGGCTTGTATGTTATGTCCTGGCACGCTGCAGGCAGCAGTAAGGTTTTAGTTTAAATTACGAAGGCAGTAGCTGTACAATTATGCAACAACTTGCATTCTGAAAATACCAAGGCACCCAATGCGTCTAAGGAGGATATATGAGTTTTGTATTGGAATAATTTCAGTTACTGCTGCAGTGAAACCATTTAGGATGACTAAGTTTAGAATTAATAGTTTTTTAATCTAAATTATCCTTGAGAACATAAATTTTTAAGCTGAAGGTGAGAAGCCAAGAGGTCAGAAAGACAGACTATAGAGAAGAAAGTGGATGTATGGTTTCATGGTAACCCAGAACTGTTTTAGTAGAGCTAAATTTGGCTTGGTTTAATTTCGGTTCAATAACTGAAAAAACAAGCGCTCTTCTATGAGAAGCTGGTGAAGAACATCAGGAAACATACCACCACATGCTTAACAAGTAGTAATCTTTCTTTGATTTATTGGCTGGACTGTAAAACTTGCACAATAGACTTGTACAGCTTGATTATTAAAATGTAAATTATTTTTACAGTTTTTAAATAATTCCAACTTTACAGTTTGTCATAGTTTTAAACATGGTTTAAAAAAGCTACATTGAAGGAAATAAATACTCTTATTTTTCAATTTTATTTAGTCTTTTATTTAAATTCACCCTGACTGTACACTGATTTCATTCAGTGAGAGATAGCTGTGGATCATCCATGTAATTGCTGTTTGTTTGGGAGTTTTATACTTTTTGTGTAAGGCAAATATATCTTCTCTTAATTCCCTTCTGTAAAATGAGGTTTTCATTTTTAATTAGCCTTGCCAAGCTGTTATGTAGAGAGGAATTCTGTTGGTATAACAAGTCTGGGACTGAGAGGCCTTGGGTCCGTTCCCACTTTTTCTATTTAATTTTTCTCTTGTCTTGGGCATGTTTTTGTCTTTGCAGGTTTAGTTTTCATGTTTACAGTATTGGGGCTTTCTTTTTTTTCCTGAAGCTGTACTACTTAACGAAATGGAATATTTTTACTGTGAGTGAGTTGAAGTTAAACAATCTCTAACATGAAAATGCTAAAAGGAGCAGCTGCTGTGATGCAGTCTCCTGTTTAGTTTGCTCTCCTTTCTTTAGAGTATATAATGTGGTTATCTGTAGCCCTTGTCTATCTGTGGGCTAAGGTTCCTTCTTTGCAGTGGGAGGGTTCACCTTCCCTGGGTCGGATAGCATTGCCAGAGTTGGTGGCATCTGTAACGCTTTGGGATGTTATGCTCAGTCTGTGCAGAAGCTGTGTAGAGGTTGCGTCGTTGCATCACAGTGTTGCAAAGTCCTTCCTGGGGGTTATAACAGTGTTGGTGTCAAGCGCGTTGTTGCCTGGAGGCTGTTCCTTTCTAATGTTGCCATGCGAGAACCGCATTTTGGTTCCCATTATATTCATGGATCTTATTGCTATCTCTCAGGTATTTATTCGTTTAATAAGACAAGTGATTCTTCAGTCTTGTTACAGTAAAGCTGAATTTTCAGAGTTGGACAAGCTGTTAAGTGGAGAGCTCTTCATAGGTCACAGGAATGAGCGGAATTGCTGAGAAGGCCGTGTGTGTGTGTGATGGGATGGAGTTGTCAGAAAATTGACAGAGAAAATCAAGGGCTCGTGAATTATATGATTGTGCAAGAGTGAGGAACTGTACCTTATGCTCCATTTCTTTTTTTGTGTGTGTACTTGTCTTCCAAAGTGTGGGAGGCTCTGGCAGCTCAAGTGTTTCCGATTCCTGCAGTGACCACTTCACCATTGAAACTTGTAAGGAGACAGAGATGCTGAACTACCTCATTGAGTGTTTTGACAGAGTTGGAATAGAGGAGAGAAAAGCACCAAAGGTATGTTTGGGAAGAGCAAAGTATTAGTACTGTCACGGACTGTCCTCTTGCCCTTCAGTCGCAAAGGGGAAAGTTGGTGGAAATGGATAATTATTTCTTTATGGCTTTGTTGTATAAATAGATCTGTAGATTTATAAGCTCCCTTTTAACTTTTATTAATTCATCACTTTGGCATCCTGTATGTGTTTTACATCTCTAAAACAAGCAGTGTTTTAGGAACTGTACTTCCCTTTTGACATTCGACATTTTATCCGAGTTTATTCCACGTAACAATATATTTTTGTCAGACCAACTCCCTGCCACCTTCCGTATTTTGCTATTAACCTCTTGTCCTGGGGAGGGGGAATCTTTATATTTAATCTGAAAGATTTTTAGCTGGAAGTGTGCTTAGTTTTTGCATATTGCATTCATATTGCATGAATGAAGAAGTATATGATATTTCCTGTCTATTCTGTCTCTAAATACTTTTAGTTTGTATTAAAATAACTTTATTTTATCAGATGTGTAGCCAGCCAACAGTTAGTCAGCTACTGAGCAACATCCGATCACAGTGCATTTCCCATGCCGCTTTGGTGCTACAGGGATCCTTAACGCAACCAAGGTAAATACAGCTGATGTCAGTCGTGACAGACAGCTCTGTTCTGGGATTTTTTTTTTTTTCTCTGAGGGTTAGATGAGAAAATGTAAATATATCCTGCTCATACAACTTATCTTACTAGCTGTGGACCTTCCCCTCTGGATCCAGCTGTGCCAGTGGATTGGTTTACTGTTTGGAGTTATTGCTCCCACTAATACGTATTGGTGGAAAGCAGTTTAATTGCTCTCTTACTGTTTTTGGATAAAATCATCCAGGTTCACTTGAGCAGTTTAGATGGGTGGTCTAAGCTTACCAAGCTGTTCTTGCCTTACCACATGCATACTGTTTTACTAGCAGACTGTTGGGGCACTGCTCCTGTGAAGGTCAGGAAGCAGCAGAGCTGCATCTGAGAGACACTTCTAATCCAAGTGTGGGGTGTAGACTGCTAAGTGACCTAGGGCTTGTTTGCATCAGAGGGATTACTACAACACTTCTGGCAATGTAAATCTACACTAAATCACTGATCAGAGATTTCTAGTGATAAGAGCAGTTGGTTAACTAGCAGCTTATTTAACTGGAACAATATAAAGGTTTTAAAACAGTGTATGTGACTTTTTGTAAAATCTGCATAATTTTGTATTTGTATCCAAACAAATTCTTTTGTAATCTTTAAAGCTATATCAGTATTCCACTGTGCCATGGGATTAGTTTTGCCTTTACTTGAACCAATCCTGACATTGCAAAAGGTTTTGTGTATGTAATAAGAAAAAAAGATACTTTTACAAATTCTCAGGGAGCAGTTAAAAGTAATGACTGTATTAATTTAAAAAAGTTATGTTAGATTCTTTCCTTAATGTGGGAGAGAGAAACAGGTTGAGATCGGTGGAACAGACCTGATGTTGTCGCTTCACTAGCTTGACAAAGGGTCTTTTCATTAGAAAGGAGTAGAAGGGGAAGACCAGTTACTGCCCAGAAGCTGTTATTTTCTTCCAGCCTCATTAAACTAAAGTGTGGTGTTGGCAGCAGCATCTGTTTCAGAATAATCTTTGCACAAGTAACTTGAGAAGACAGGGTTAGTTACTTCTGAAAGGAGTAGGTGTCTACATGTTGATACTCTGCTTCCTGGCACATCATTATATGTGATTCGTCTGACTTTATCCTATTAAAAAAATCACTCGTTTTGGATTTCTTTATACAAATAAAGGTCATTGCAGCAGCAGTCTCTGCTGGTACCATATATGCTGTGTAGGAACCTCCCATTTGGCTTCATCCAAGAATTGGTGAGAACGACTTACCAGGATGAAGAGGTGTTCAAACAGGTAAGGCATACCTTTAAAAACAAACAAGCGAACAAAACCCCTATTTGCCCTATCCAAGGGGTTTCCAAAGCTTTATTCTGCACATCACAGTTCTAAACCTATTGCTTCAGGGAGTGGCAAACTGTTAAGCAATTGGAGTTTTTCTTTTGTTTTTTTGTTTTAATTATGTAGGGTTTCAGGAAAATGTCTGACTTTAATAATTGGAATAGCACATAATAAAAAGTGTATTTGTTAATAAGTGGCACATCTTTATGTAAAGTCGAAGTGTGATACTTGGAGTACCTCAGCATAAAGTAGCGATCTATTACAGGATTGACCTTTATTTTTCATCCTTTGGTGTGTTGTGTACAAAATATCCTAAAAACGTATATGTAAGACAGCAATTTTCTGTAATCATACTTAAGTGTTCATTATTATTTCAATCTTGCCATGTTTTCTGATCTTATAACTTGAATGTTTTAAATCTAAGATGCTAAGAGTATTTTAGAAATCCTAGTCCATTAAGTCTTCATATTTCACAGAGGAGATGACTGAGAAATATTAGATGACTTGTCCAGTGTGCCAAGGTATTTCACTGAAAGAATCAAGAATGGGACCTGATGGGTCTAGTAATTAAGGCACAAAACTAGCAAACTTCTAGCCCGTGTAATGTTAAAGAGGGTCAGTCAGGTTGTAATTGACTGATTAGCGCTCATGTAGTATTATGTGACTTAGCTATAAACAAGGGGCTTTCAGAATGGCATTTGATCTTTCATATTTTGTAAAAACTGGCACTGGTTACCTTTCCTTTAAAGTGTGTGTTCAAGTGCCTTTCAAAAATTTGCATCATTCTTTGGGCACCTCCTAGTAGAGGTTGATGTAGCTGAAAATACATTTAAGACTGTCAAAAAGTAGCTACAAAAAGTGTTTATGGTCATCTACCATGAAGATTAGAACCATTCATCTAACTGAAGTAGAAAATGACCTGTATATAATACTTTCCTGCGACATGATTTAAATGTTTTTTTCTCTTTATACAAGCAACACAATATAGTTCAATTTGAATTCCAGTGGGACCCATTGTTATTGTTGCAAAATGACCATGAGTTCATTTTTTTTGAGGGAATAGTTGTCAGAGCTGTGTGATTGGGGCTTACTAATTGGGTACTGTTACTTTTGATTAATAAGTTCCTGCCATGTCACTTACTTTTTCATAACAATCCGTGACTGCTACTTATTATTTTTATCATTATCATGCTGTTAGAGCTTATCAGCACAAACCAACTTGCTTAAGTGAGTAGCAAAAATTGAAGCTATATTATTTTCCCAAGTGTATGGGCAAATTGATTATTACCCAGCTGGGCTATCAAACTTTTCAAGACAGGTGGTTTTTACAAGTAAGACCTTATGCCCAGGCATCAAATTAGTAGATTATTTACACTGTATCTGGATACAGAGAAGGTTCAGGCTAGATAGCTTTCCTAGCATGCAACAAAAAAAATGCCATTTTGTGGATCTAATTTCATAGCTTTGAGCAAAATAATTGGCTGCAAGCTGATTTTTAGCTTTGATACTCTTAAGCGTTCGGGCACTGAAATGTCTTCTGAAATGACTGATGCAATTTGAGAGGGAAAAAGTCTTTGTTTTTTCTTGTGTGTAATCTGCAGTATTTGAGGAATGAACAGATATTTCATGCTGTGTAAAGCAATGATGTTAGGTGTTTGATTGCTTCCTTTTCTTGCAGAAAGTAATCTACTTCTTTTTCTACAGATCTTTATCCCCATCTTACAAGGCCTGGCTCTGGCTTCCAAAGAGTGCTCTCTGGATAGTGACAACTTTAAATATCCCCTTATGGTAAGGACAGTTCATTTCTGTAAGTTCTTTCTTTATGATTCCTCGTAACTTAGGCAGATTCTTTCCAAGATAATGTGCTTCAGCATTTTTGGGCTTCCTTTGTTTAATGGTTTAATATTAAACCATGTGTTGGAAGCTTTATGTGGTATGAGATGTGTAAAAGACCACAAAGAAATCCAGTAGAATCTGTGAGGCCAATAATGTCGCAAGCTTAATGTGCAGCAGGCTTTGTATAGCGAGCTTTCAAACGTTTATATGAATATTTTTTTCATGATTTATGTAAGATTAATCAAACATGTGGATTTTGTCATGCATATTAGTTATAATCCCGTTATAAAATCCTACTAAGCCCTTCCCATTTTAAATCTGGGAAATAAGGGCCAGTATCCATACCAGCATTTATTTGTGGCCAATACACTGCATTAAAAACGGTTTGAATTGATGACTGTTTTACTGTAGGAAAATGTGATATTTCATGGCTGAAACATTACTTTTTTTGAAGGAAGCACATATTTTAGTCCCCAGATCTACTTCCTTTCTGCTACTTATATTGGCAGAACAAAAAAACCTTCTAAACAGCATGCTGAGCCACAAGAGAGCAAGCTAAAATCTTGACTAACTTGAACATTGTCAGCTAGTACCTTCAAATTCTAGGGTCTTCGATGTATGATGTCAAAAAAGACTGTTCTTCGCATCCCAGATTTAATTTGTACTTAAAGAAATTAGCTGAACTGGGGTGCTGCAGACCAATTTGATTAAGCGACTGAGGTACTTTTGGAAAAATAGCCTTCTTCGGTTCTGTTTTTTTCATACTATTCTGTTATTCGCCCAATTAACCATTGCAAATTTGTCAGCTACAGCGAGGGCTATTTCAAAATGCAGTATCATTTTCAGCATCTTAAGTTAGCACAATGTGCACCAAAAGGATGGAATAGTAGTTACTTGCTCTAGTGCAATTGAAGTATGAGAACATATAGTACAAGAGAAATGGGATACATGAAAGCCTTCAGTATTTTTGTATTTTCACAATACTATGTTGTAAACCTCCCCCCACACGCCGCAACTGAAAGTGAGTTAGAGATGTGGATAGGATTCTTTGTTTCTGGCTTCTGTGTTTCTCTGACATTTTTCTACTCTGAGTCAAAAGACAAAGGCCTTGATGCATGTGTAGGACAATTACTCCATTTATTATTGTTACTAACGTTCGTGTGGCAGTTCAGGAGTCCAGCAAAGACATCGTTATGTTCTGAACAAGCAAATAATCTGTGCAGCTAACTTATGAAATAAGTGCAATATTTATAATCCTGTGAGACATGTTAGCTTTCTTGAGACAACTGGGAACAGAGGTAGATGCTGAAAGGGGAGCAAGGTATGCTCTAACTCTTTTTGCATCTCTTTACCACTGTAGAAGATGGAAAAATTTTCACTGATTAAGGGGAAAAAGGGTTGATTCTTTCAGCAATTTACCATGTTAATCTTGTTATTAGCAGACAGGTTATTTGGGAAATGCACACTAAAATAACGTTTCTTGGGATTTCTTTATAGGCATTATGTGAACTTTGTGAAATCAAGTTTGGGAAAACACACCCCATGTGCAGTTTGGTAAGTGTATCCAGACTAATTTTTTTGATATATGGTTCTTTTAAACTTATTTTGTTGGTTGACATCTCCTGATTCACACTGATGGTGTTTTTCAGAACTCTAAAGAGGGGCTACTCTAATATCTCGTGCTAAATAATAGTTTAAAGTCAGCTGTGGTAAAGGGAGTCCTTTTCCCTCAGATTTTAGAAAAAAAAAAAAAGATAGAACAAACATGACCTGCTTAGATTTCTGAAGTACTGAGGAGATCTTTCCATTTAGCTATCTACATGACTGGATGTTGAAGAATCAAGGACCTGTTGCAAATACTGAAAGGTGACAGTGCACTCTGCACTTAGTTAATCACTGTAAGGGATTAACTTGATATTTCTCTTATTTTCTAGGTTGTATCTTTGCCCTTGTGGTTGCCTAAATCTTTAAGCACAGGTGCAGGAAGAGAACTGCAAAGACTTTCCTATCTTGGAGCCTTCTTCAGTCTCTCTGTCTTTGCTGAAGATGATGTAAGTGTTACAGCAAGAGGTTGACAATAGTGTGGGATTTTTGTCCTTTTTTTTGAGAACAAAACAGATGCGTTGCCAATATTCATTCTACTTTCAGAACAAAGTTGTTGAAAAGTACTTCTCAGGGCCTGCCATTACTCTTGAAAACACCCGGGTTGTTAGCCAGTCTTTGCAACATTACCTGGAATTAGCAAGGGTAAGTGTCCTCATTTTTAACAATTGCAAAAAATATTGTGGGTTTTTTAGTCCTGACATAGATGAAGAATATTATATTAAAAAAAAATCTAGTTTCTGTATTAAAAAGCAAATCTGTAAGGATATGGCTGAAGGGAATTAGGAAAAACATTAATGAGAGCTACAAATCTTTCTCTAAGGCTGTAAGCCAACTCAGAAAATATCAGAACAGTTAGTCATGGATTATAGCTAAAGGATGTCAAAGGATGAGTAAAAAATACTTACTATTAGTAGTGTTTGTATTTCAGTGATCTTTCATGTACACCTTTTCGGTAACTAATGTATGCATGTAATATTGACAAATAAGACCATAACAGAAGCTGTAGTGAGTTTTGTGGAATTTATAGAATGTAAAAATGCAGAGCAACAGAAAGCAGGAATGCAATGTTGAAGTATATGCAACCTGACAGAATGTTTGTTTGAAATTCCAGCAAGAGCTGTTCAAAATTCTACACAGTATTTTACTGAATGGCGAAACTCGAGAAGCAGCTCTCAGTTACATGGCAGCTGTTGTCAATGCCAACATGAAGAAGGCACAGATGCAGGTAAGCAGAGGGAGCACTAGCACTCTTCCTGTGATTCATGGGCTTAGTGCACAAACAGCATCAGACAGCTGATGCAATGGTGGCTCTTGAATGGAGGACAGGAGAGTTTCAAAAGTGTACTACAGCAGGCAAGAAACCCTGGGATCAGTCTTCATCTCTTTCAATACATTTCCCATTTTTGAAATGATTCTGTTGTACCTACTTGATCAGTTTGTTATTTCCTCTCTTGGAACTGACATGCTGCTTAGTTAACAAGGATTCTGTATTAGATGTAAGATTTTGAAACCCCCCACCTTCCTTTAATACATCTGTGGAGGTTTCCTTCCAACTGGCTATGTTTAAAACCCTTTTTTCCCCAGCTGGTAAGTTGCTAGGCTTTGTATGGTTCCTGTAGAAGGAATAATCCAGATGTGAACTGGCACAGTTCCTATGAAGCAACAGGGGTATTATTTTGCAGTTGCTTGGTTAATGCATTGGACTCATTTCCTGTGATAAAGTCTGTGCATGAATCCTGAACCGGTGAAGTTTGCATCATTGTTGTCTTCAAGTCGCTGCTTCAAAAGCAAACGTTGGAACTGCCACTAGGAATATTTCTGTGAAATTCCAATGAAGAAGTAGTAGCCACCTTACACTTAAGATACAACTTGTGAATTGAAGCTCAGCAATTATTTGAAACTCTTGTGGCTGACTACATCTGTGCAAACCGTTTTGAAAGAGGCCTCTTTAAGCCCTTTTTGCTTCTTATGTCTTCTGCTACCTCTCCTTTTTATATGTGTTTAATGTTCTTGAAAATGACTGAACATGGACTGTGCAGAGAGACATTATTACTGTAAATGACTTTCTAGTTATCAGGAAGATCTCTAAGGAGATCTACATTCTTCCCCACTTCTCCCTTTTCTTGAGCTTGCCAGTTTCTTTTATGTTGAATACTGTTAAAGCAGCAGCAAATGCCCTTGCAATTGTCTTCAACCATTTACTTTCTTACCCCACAGACGGATGATCGTTTGGTATCTACCGATGGCTTTATGCTCAACTTTTTATGGGTACTACAGCAGCTAAGTACGAAGATAAAGCTGGAAACGGTTGATCCCACATACATCTTTCATCCCAGGTGTCGTATTGACCTTCCAACAGATGAGACGAGAGTGAAAGCAACAATGGAGGATGTTACAGCCTGGATTGCTGAGCTTTGTGAGTACTGTATGGAATACATGTTGAGCACTTTGTGTCTGCCTTCTATTTCTGATACTGGAGGTACAGTGAAGTATTTGATTCTGGCAAATAGTTCCTTGTTTTCTTTTTTAGACAGGGATCAGTCTTCATTTTCTGAGCCGAAATTCCCAACGGAATGTTTCTTCCTCACCCTGCATGCCCATCATCTCTCCATCCTGCCAAGCTGCCGCCGGTACATACGTAGACTGCGGGCCATCAGGGAGCTCAACAGGTTGGAAAATGTTAATTACCTAGTGTGTCATCAGAGTCCCCCACCGTCCTGAACAATGTGGTTTTTTTTTTTTTTTTTTTTTTTTTCTCCCTGCAACTGCAAGTCCTGGGATCTTAATAGAAATTACAATGACAATTTGGGTAAAATTATTGCTGAGTACATATCATCTAACTATTTATTAGCCTGCTGGTGTTGGCCCTTACAGATTTTTCTGATATTGAGGGACTGTGGCTTGCATCGGGAATTCAAATAATAGAGGGAGGGAGGATATTAATTATACATGACAGCTCAACTTGGTGGCAAGACCATTCTATTCCAAAGAGGACAGGATTGATCTTCTGAGCATTTCAGGACTTGTGACATTAATTTTAATTTATAATTAAACAGTGTTAAGTAATCCATGGTGTGCTTGATGGTGTGTGGACATCAGTGCCTTAGGCTCTTTGGCCTACCTGTAAGAGTGCATGTAAAGTTACATGTCTGATAATCGAGTCATTGTAGATGACTTGTGATATCAAAACAAATACATCATCAGCTGTTCCTGTGATAATATACTTATCTTTTTTCCCTAGCTTCTGTGGTGGGATAACTTACTCTGTTTATTAAAAAAACAAAACCCAAAATTCTGTTTTAATATTCTGTTTAAAAAGGAAAAAAAGCTTCAGCAGTGAACTCTTAATATTGTGGCTGTGCATGTAATTCAGCTTGTGGTTTATCATTTAAAAAATTCTAAATATAAGTTCTGGTGCTGACATGAAGATACTGCTGTTTTCCATTTCTCTTGGTATGAGTCCAAATAGACTTTTATAGCTGCTAAACCTTGAAGAATACTCTCTGTTAAAATTAGAATAGATTTTTATATCATCACTATTTTCCATTGTTTATAATTGCAGTCATTGCATTTTGGTAAATGTCCCTTGGCAGTAATACCATGAGTTCATTACAGGATTTTTGAACTGCATTTACAGTGATTTCATTTTTAGCTTTTAAAGCACGTGCAGGCCAAGAACCTGGGAAGCTTCAGAGAACAGAGCAGAAAGAGTCATTATATTTTAAAGAAAAAGTATTTTCAAATAAACAGGACCTAGATTATTAGTAAATAAGCCACACATTTGGCTAGAAAAAGGAATTGCTTCTTTTCCTTATTTAGAATTGTTGAGAACGAGTCGCCTATGTGGCAATCTACATCAGTCCGGCAGCGTTGAAGAGCTCTTGGCTTTCACTGCCTTCAGTAGTAGCTTAGTGTTCAGCACTTTCCATGAATTGCTCAGTTGCTTTCAAGACAAGACAACATATTTATGTGTTGGTAATAAAGAAATTAGATTGAGTGTTTTTCTGCTGTAAACAGAGGTTGATGTGGAAAGTAATTTGTGCTCAGAGGAAGGACGAAAAGGGACTGTATTTGTATATTGAGTTTTGTTTCAATCAACTGCTCTTCCTAAAAAGGACCTAGATATAGGAACACATAAGAACACGTCATGTAAATGCTGTGTGTGCTGTAACTATCTGCGTTTAAATTCCCTTTTCTGTAAGGCAGGGTGAGAAGATGGATAAGGCAGGGGAGGTAGTATTGGTCAGTCTCGATGTACTGGTTCTTTTGCTGACAGGRAGACTATAGACTAGTCCTGTATTGTGCTGCTCCTCCACAAGCTTGAATTTTATGGGGAGTGGAGGAGGGTGGAACAAAGCTGTAAAAAAGGTCTCATGGGTAGAGAGTGGGAAGATACACATGATGAAGACCCATGCCTTTCCTGGGAAAGGGAAGGTATTTTGAACAAGTCCTGTTGTCAGCCCCCTTTTTCTTCCTTAGCTGCTTGTTTTCCGTTTTTTTACTGATCTTAGAAGCTGAATGTAATCTTTAAATATCTGGTTGTTAATTAGACCAGCCATTCTTTGTGTCAGGGTTAATAGATGTTAATGACATCCTTTTAACGTTCCTTTAGAGTGACTGTGGATTTTGGTTTTTGGGGGAGTTGTTTAAGGCAATTTTTTTTTTAAATATAGTGAATAAAATAAGTTTGCCTAGAGGATAGATCCTCTTTGTTTTTTGTTTTTTTTTCCTTTTTTTTGCCACTGTTCTGATTTGCCCAACAGGCATGTATGTTGAAGCTAGTGCATGAACTGTGCATTTGGATGCACACTGCACTTACAAAAGTAATTTATTTTTCTTGTGGTGGTGAAGGGTATGAAGATGGCTAGCTGCTTTTTTTTCCCCACTTTTCTTTCTGCTCAATATTTCCTCTGTACTTAGCAGATAAGTAGGTTGATTGCCTTGCAGATTGTCAGCACGTATCCCCTTTGTTGTGATAACCAGTTATTGCATATGGTTTTCAGGACCGTTGAAGATCTGAAAAACAATGAAAGTCAGTGGAAGGATTCTCCTCTTGCTACCAGGCATCGAGAGATGCTGAAACGTTGCAAGACACAACTTAAGGTTTGTAAGTGATTTGGATCACAACTAAATGCCTTTGTCAACCTGTCTATTTTGTATGTTGATGTTTRAATGCAACTTCCCACGGATATTTCTTGAAAGTGATGCTTATGAATAAGTGAACCATATGAGATTGTTATAGCATAGCATGTTTTGATCACTCTACATAGCGGTCCTGATACAATGGAATATTAATAGTGATTTAAAAATACAAAGTAACACCAAGATTAACGTAACCAGTATTCCTGAGAAAGAAGAAAATACTGTTATCTCCATTTTTTTGGAGAGAGAACAGCAAATGAATTGTGATTTGCTCGGGGGCATATGCGTGCACAGTCCATGCCTAAACTGGGGATAGAACTCTTGAATCCTTACTCTCATGTAGAGTTCTTGCAATGATGAGTGCCCTGGGGTCCTTTGTTTTGAATCTGTGTCCTACTTAGGCCTTCCTAGTATAAATTGATAAAATTTCCTGTGCTGTATCATCAAGGTGGATTTAATTGCACGTTTTCAGACTTTGATACCTCTATTTCTTTCATTGTTTGTTAAAGCTAATAAAAGGCTCTGTCCTTGCGACTCTGAGTTACATGTGTCTGTTTTTCTTGACGTGTTGGGCATTAAGTGCTCTGTCTTCTTCAAATAACAGCATAGTTTAAGAAAAGGCTATTGTGTAATGTTTCACAAATACATTGATTAGCTTGGCTAGGTTTGACCTGCATATTATGTTGTGTCTTGTCCTGCATTAGTCTTTGTATACCTCTTCTGCAGAAACTGGTGAGGTGCAAGGCTTGTGCAGATGCTGGTTTGCTGGATGAGAACTTTCTTAGGCGATGTCTGAATTTCTATGGCATGGTGATTCAGCTGATGCTCCGCATTCTTGACCCTGCCTATCCCAAGTGAGTGTCAGGGTTGTCTGTGTAAATTGTATCAAAGATAGTTCAGATCATGATGGATTGTTTACTGACTTTAGCAGTTCTAGAATTTTAATTAGCTTTGTCAGTGACTGCATTCTTACGTAATTGTTTCTTTAATTATTTATGTCAGTGACATACATTCTTACATAGAATGTTTGTCTTATTTACAGGTTCAGTTGCAGTTGTGGGGGGAGAAGACCCTCAACTATATTTAGTAGATTTGAAGCATTGACATGGACTTCTAAAAAGTCAAAAAAGACTTCTAAAAAGTCACTGATGTGAACTTCTAAAAAGTCAATGTCAGAATGTTTGTAAAGTGTTCCTACTGGAGCATTTCCGTAGGAGAACATGTGACATTTTCTGCTTAACCATAATATTTCACTGCCCCCTTTGTGGCGGTGTCTCCTTTATTCAACAGCATAAAACTGCCTTTAGCTCCTGAAGTTCCGAAGGTATTTGCAGCGTTGCCAGAGTTTTATGTGGAAGATGTTGCTGAATTTTTGTTTTTTATTGTACAGTAAGTAAAGTTATTTCTGAAGAAATTTTATTCTACCCTTTACCCCTGTAGCAGGTGGTGTGCACACATAAATTTAGGGTGTGAAATTAACATGCTAGCTAGTCCATAGTCGTTATTTTAGTCCTGTTTTACCAACAGTTTAAGATTGTGTCAGCTGGCACTGTTGTAGATCTAGTGCCTAGATAACCTCCAGGGGTCCCTTTTAACCTAAACTTATTTATGATATTATTATGCTTCCTGTTCTTGAAGAAAGGTCGTGTTGTCATCGTCTCCCCCCCCCCCGCCCCCCAAGAATTTTATTTGTGGTTTGGAGTTTGCTCAGACCTTGTAGATCTCGTGATATGTTAATCATTACTAGACCAATATTAACAATAAGTCATGGCTTAATGAGAAATAGAAAACTCCATCTAATTATAGATTTGTTGGGATGAAATGCATTTGTATTGTTTTAGCAGTTTAGATGGTCACACGTACTATTAGGATGTATTCCTAGAGTCCTGGAGTTGGTCACTTTCTTGGTGAAAACATTCCTTCAAATCCAAACTTCGCTGTGGCATGTGATGGAGATGAGTGGTTGTTGTTGCCTTCCTAAGGTGCCATTAAAGTGGCATTTGATAGCAAATTTGCTATTACACGCCATAGGAGAATATCACGGTGTTTCAAAGGAGAAGGTTTGGAATCAGGACCAAAATCCAGCTGACAGTAAACAGCTGGCAAGAGCTCTTAGAGTAAGAATCTAGTTTCTGTAGAGAAAGGCAGGAAGTCATGTTAAAATGACTTGAGCTTTCCTATTGCTAATAAGCGATCTGAACTTACTTGGCATAAGTATATAATGAATCTTCTGTAGGTGATATAGGGTTGGGGGTTTTGTTTCTTTTTCCTCATCTCCCTTTTTTTCAGATATGCTCCTCAGGTGCTTTATGAGCCCTGTACTCAGGACATTGTAATGTTCCTTGTCGTGATGCTGTGCAACCAGAACTACATCCGAAATCCTTATTTGGTAGCCAAGCTGGTGGAAGTGATGTTCATGACAAATCCAGCTGTTCAGCCCCGGACACAGAAGTTCTTTGAAATGATTGAGAATCATCCTCTCTCCACTAAATTGTTAGTCCCCTCCTTGATGAAGTTTTACACAGGTGAGTGCATTCTCTGTAGTTCTCTGAGTGATTCAGTGAACTATGAGTATTATAAAGCAATAGGTTCTGTTAGTTGTAGTGACCTTCAAGAAATCCCAAGGAGGCTCTTGGGTCTTGTAAAGATGAGGCTTTGTTACTCAAGAATCAGCTGAAAATTGCATTGCATGGAGCCTTGAAAAGAATCCTAGTCCATGCACAGCCTGTTGTGCATTGACAACTCTGGCATCGTTGCTTGGTGTGAGCATTGTTTTGGTGGTGTTTAGATTCGAAGTTAGAAAGGTTTTGTTTATTTTGTAAGGGAGGATTGAGAATTTAAACTTTCTGACTATGGTCTTGCTAGTCGTACAGGTTTAGATATTATAAGGGCTTTGCATGCTGAGAAGCAGCTATTTTGCTGCAGTGTTCCCTCAGTTTTCTCAATATTGAAAACTTGGACTGTGGGGCGAAGAGCACAGTGGAGTTGAGTTGAACAGAGCAGGAAGTATGTTTTTTGAGTTTTTTTTTGAGTTTTTTTTTTTTTTTTCCAGACCTGAGGTTGGTTCTGGATTAGAAAATGGGTAGTGCTTCTTTGCATGGGGATTAAGATGGAGATTTCTGAATGTAAATTGAATTTCATCTCTTCAAGCTTGGCGCTTGAAGCTCATCACGTTGGGGATAGTGGGAAAGAGATGTAGTGTGTTACAAGTGAATATTGGTGGGAAAGACTGGTTTCAGTTCCGGGATCTGTTTCTTTTTCAGATGTTGAACATACTGGAGCTACTAGCGAATTCTATGACAAGTTTACAATCCGCTACCACATCAGCACCATTTTCAAAAGCCTCTGGCAGAATATAGCTCACCATGGTACATTCATGGAAGAGTTCAAGTGAGTAAGAAATTGTGTATGGTGCTGCTTACTGTCATGCAAACTGCTGAGGAGGCCATTACCGTTGGGAATGGGTGATGCTGCTTTCCATTGTGTTTTAAATGACAGCCCCTGCCAGCGAAACTCGAGTGTTTCTAAACACCGAGCTCTGGACACCAATCAGCTTGGCTTGGGTTATGGGGTTATACAGTGCAGGAGTGTTACTGGGGTTGCAGTCTGCTCAGCACACCCATCTACTCTGCAGTGATAACTCTGTTTCAATGCTTTCAGCTCTGGGAAGCAGTTTGTTCGCTACATCAACATGCTGATAAATGACACAACTTTCTTGCTGGATGAGTCTCTGGAGTCCCTAAAACGTATCCATGAAGTGCAAGAGGAGATGAAGAATAAAGAACAGTGGGACCTGCTGCCCAGGGTGAACAGAACTGTTTTTCAAAGTGCCCTTTACTACTTTCTAATATATTTTTTAATAAAACCAGTTTGTTTGTTTTTTTTTTTTAAGCTTTTGGATAAGAGGCAGCACAAAAGAGCTGCTCACAAGAAGCAGTTCTCAAAGCTGTTTCTTGCTGCCAGTATGGCCATGGTCACTCTGGATGTCATTCTGCAATAAAACATTCTGCATAGTTATGTTGTGGCTGGCAAAGAGTGATGTGAGAAGTGGAAATAGTTTTAAATTACTGTGCACTTAGAATTTTAAAACTAGAGATTGAGACTTTAACCTTCTTGAAGGAGATTTTTGGAAGATGCTTGCCAGTTGGGTTGACGTCAAGATAATGAAGCTTTTATTTTGTTAGTGCATTGATCCTGTGTAGATTTGGTATAGACAATTAAAGAATTATATCTTAGAACTTAGCCTGGTTAAATGATAATTGTGTGTGTTGACCGACCAATGTCAGATATTTCTATTTTAAGCTTATTGATTAAAAAAATTTTTTTTGAAGCAAAAAGCTGTGAAAGAAAGATCTTGTTTGTTAAATTTCTTCTGACTTCCTCTCCTGAAGCCTTTGTTCTTGCTTACGCCTACTAGCAAGGTAAAGCCATTAATGTACTGTCAAAATGAGCTGGTACATAATCTACAGATTGTTCCAGTATGGAGTGTTAATTGCTTATGATGCATAAATTAGAACCTCACTTGACTCTTAGCTCCTAAGTTGGTTGTGAAGTATTGGCATTTGAATGGAGAGGAAGCACAACCCAGCTTTGCAGTTGTGAGGAGTAATTCCAGTATGTAAGCAGACTCACTAAATATGGAGGGAGTCTTGTGATACTGTTTGTAGTTGTCAATTTTGACTGATGCAGCATTCCACATAATTAGTGTAGTGTTTTCTTTAGCGTTAGGTAGTAAAAAGGGAGCTGCATCTTAAATTTTAAAAATGTATCACATCTGGATTTGATTTGCAGTCTGTTCTTTTGCCTGCCCAGATCATGTTAGCATTATGGTTGTTAAGTTTGTGATTGATAATGAGGTAGGAAATTCTATGGACTTAACTTGTAACCGCTGAATACTTACTTTCTAGGATCAGCAGCAGGCCCGGCAGTCGCAGCTTGCTCAGGATGAGCGTGTCTCTCGTTCATATCTTGCCCTGGCAACAGAAACTGTTGATATGTTCCATATCCTTACCAAGCAGGTTCAAAAGCCTTTCCTCAGACCTGTAAGTCCTGCTCAGATGTGACTTAGTGTCTGCCTAGTTTCTAGTTTCTCTAACATCTCTTCTTTTGGATAATAACCCAGAAAATGTGTGGTAGCCCTTTGTCTCCATTTTCCCCTTTCTCCAGCTCCAAGTGCATTGAAATCTAATTGCTGATGAAGTTATTTGACATTAAGTGCAGTTACATGAGTTACTCAGATGGTGTGGTACTTCTAAAACAGAAACTCTTCACATTATCTTTATTTTTTATGAATAAACATGTCTAAAGACATTTACTGGAAACCCACAAAATAATCACTTTATTGGTTCATAATTCCTGATCTTGATGTATGCTGTTCTAATGATAATGTTATTTATCACTGCCTTCATGCTATGATCTGTATTTTATTTTGGCCTTATAGGAACTTGGACCACGATTGGCTGCTATGCTGAACTTTAACCTACAGCAACTGTGCGGCCCCAAGTGCCGTGACCTGAAAGTTGAAAACCCTGAGAAATATGGGTTTGAACCAAAGAAGCTGTTGGACCAACTGACTGATATTTATCTACAGTTAGATTGTGCTCGCTTTGCTAAAGCAATTGCTGATGATCAGGTGAGCTCCTTAAAGATGAGAGGAGAGGGGTGGAAGCATTTAGGAACTCTGCAGAATACACTAGAAGAATTTCATTCTACCCAGTATGTGTGGTTGCAATTTATTTTCTTCAGTAACTCATCTGTGATCATGTTCTCTCTGCTCTTTGTAGGTAAGTATGTTTTCAAAGTGTTTTGCAAACCTATAAAGATGTGCACGCCCACACACACATGCGCGCACACACAATTTAATGAGCATTCATTGTTCATTAGCTACAGCTTCCCTCTAAAGTTCCAGATGTACATTGTCCTCATTTTGCAAGTGGGAAAACAAGCGTACAAGTGGATTGACTCCCCCTTCCTCATCAAGAACATGCAAAACAAACAGAGATGGCACTGGGATTTAAAGTGTCATTTCACAATCCAACATTCTCTAGACTAAGAGTTTCCAAATTTTATATGCTTTTATATCACTTTATTAAATGATTGTTTAATAAATTGACAAAATGCAGCATGCATGAGACAATTAAGACACCTTTGCCTTGATTCACATGCCTTCTCAGTGGTAGTCTTCAGAGCAGTTTGTTAGTTGATAAGGTAGATAAGCCATTGCTCACCTCTGTTCTTGTAATGTTAGTATGTCTGTTAAACTACTGAGCCACATCTGTCCATCCCAATGTCTTTTAATACAAATTCCTCAAAATACAGAAAAAATAGCGTTATCCGTGTCTACCTGAAATTCTAATGGAAGTTGTTTTACAGTATATAAAGCTTGGTTTGCATGTCTAGAGAAGCAGAGGTATCGGAGAAACTCATGATCTTTTTCTCTAATTATTTCAGTTCTGGTGATTTCAGACAGCTTCAGTAATACTTGTGAAACAGACCTTTTATGTTTTTGTGTGTGTGTATATATATATATAATATATATAGACAGTGTATTTTTTACACTGTTCAGTATATATGAAAGTGAGAATGTTATCCATTATTCATTCATCAATGCTAGCTACAGCAAAACTCACTGCAATGACGTGGGGATTAAAAAGAAAGAAGCCTGCTTGTGTGGGAACAGGAGCAAAGCTTAATTAACAAAGTGGCCCCTCATAAAAAGGGGTGTGTGTGACTAGTATCTTGTAAACTCTGAATGACAGGAAAGAAACACCAAGAAAACACACAATTGGTTAACAGCTCCTGGTATTAAAAAAAAAAAAAAAAAAAGGCTCCTGTAGATGGAATGGCCTCTCAAAAGCATTTTGATGCATCGTCCATTTGCAAATCCTAGCACGTAACAGAAGGAATCTGAAAACATTTACAAAGCCCTGGGCATACTGCCACAGTTCTGTTCTCCTCTGCGGGCTTGGCAAGGAGTTTGGGTGGGCACAGAGTGTCCTAAGTAGTGAATGGTATTTCAGGGAGAGATATAGTATAGATTAGAAAAGTAAGGCTGTGAACACTATAAAATTATCAAAGAAGATAGAAGCTTGAGACGTAGTATGTTATGTTTGTCATTTAATTCAGCCTTGCAGTGCAGCATAAATAATAATTTTTATTAAATAAATCTCATATCAAAACAGCATTCTGAAGATAAAAGCAAATGCTGTGTTTAGAACATAAGTGGCTTACCAAAGTCCATGGGAGGTTTTTTTTTTTTAATTTATTTTATTTTATTTTTTAAGAGTGATGCTTATTTCAGTTGAAGCTATAGGATATGCATTTGGTGTTTGTATATATGTTGTGCTAGGTAGCTGCACAGTTCTGGGCAGCAGGCTGCTGTTCCTGCAGTGAGCTGCACACTGCACCAATTGGCAAGTTTCCAGCAGGTATTTGCTCCTTCTGTGAGTTGCCTTACTATTTTTGTGGCAAGATTTTTTTGGCACTAGGAGAAGGAATCATTCTTTTCCTGTATTGCTTTGCATATTATCAGAGAAGTTAAGAAACCATCAGTATTCAGCAACTGCGTGGTATCAGTTAGCTTGTAATCCTCATTTTTGTTGTAGAGTGCGTTTCATTATTCACTTGGCACTTGAGGGAACAGTAATGTACTTCCTAGTTTAACTTTCAGTGGAGAGTGGTGAATACATAACTCATGCAGTACTTAMAGCTTGAAGGTGGAATAGTAACACTACTACATCTGTGTTGTCTTTTCTTTTGATGCTCTCTTACAGCCAGGATGAACTGGGATATTTATGATCTTGGAGATTGACAAGAAGTGTTTAGAGGATATTTACAGTGGTGTATAGAGCAATTCACCTCTTCAAGTACAGTGGCTGGAGAGCTAGAGTGTTTAAAAAAAAAAAAAAAAACCACAGAAAACAAACTTTTCCTGTTATGCTGTATTTTCAGCTAAGACYTGTGAGAACAAGAACCCAGATAGGAGCGACAACACGGATATTTGGTCTAAGGAATAGTTGCAGTAATTGTAGTCAGCCTCTCTAAATGTCTTAACAATATTGGTTGGGTGTTATTGTGTTTATTATTTTGTCCTGAGCAGTTCTACATTAGTGATGACCAGTACAAAGCATAATAACAGCCTACCTGAAAGTTGGCATGTTAGTGGTAGATTAAATGATATCTATATACTGCTTTTCTGCCTGACATAGGGTTGAGGTTTCATTGATCCTTTCTTGTAAAGTTTTTAAAAAGCATTAAAAGATCAGTAGAATCTGATGGCATTTTAGGATACTGTAGCTGAACAGAGTTCTTTTATGCATTGTTTGTAGAGGTCCTACAGCAAAGAGCTCTTTGAGGAGGTTATTTCAAAGATGAGAAAGGCTGGAATCAAGTCAACCATAGCAATAGAAAAATTCAAACTGCTGGCAGAGAAAGTGGAGGAAATTGTTGCCAAGAATGCTCGTGCAGAAATTGATTACAGTGATGCTCCGGATGAATTCAGAGGCAAGTTGAGTTTTCTAAATACTGACTCTTTACAAGAAGAATTTTTTTATGTTGTTTTGATACTAAATACGAATATATATTAGTAAAGACTATATATAGTTTCTAGAGTCATGCATCCTTCTCCATTTCAATTAAATGGCTAAGTGAATGAAGAGAACTAGGCTTCCCCCCCTCCCACCCCAGGACTGCACTGTCCAGTCCCAGCCAGGTTGTGGTTCCATGTACTTTGCAGCATAGTTCATAAAACAGTAAAATAATAATAAAAACAAATCTGAAAATAGTGTAGTTAAATGTTTAGCTTTTATACCATTCTCCTATATTTCTGAATTAGGGCTAAATCTGCTGTTGCATTCTATGACAGCCTTTTCCTCAGCAATAGTTACCTTTTCTGGAAATGATTCCTCTACTGCACAAAAGCTTTCCTGATACCGGAACACTAAATGTGGTTCTGCTCTTTTTGATGATTTTCTGCAACTTCAGCGATATACCTGATTATATCAATCTGTGCTGTGGTTGTGTGTGCAGATGAGACATGTAGCTATTGTCTTCAAGTTAATGATGAGACACTTCTGTCTTTAGATCCACTCATGGACACTCTGATGACTGATCCTGTCAGGCTGCCATCTGGAACTATTATGGACAGGTCCATCATCCTGAGGCATCTGTTGAACTCTTCCACTGATCCTTTCAATCGTCAGACGCTGACCGAAAATATGCTGGAACCAGGTAACCTTGCTTTTGATATTTAGTGATGGAATTGTTGGCTTGGGGAAGCAATTTGTGTGCAATTTCTGTTCCGTATACTTTTAGAAGATAGTGATGCTGCATCAGTAGGGTTAATAGTGCTTTCACTCCAACTTGTAAAGAAAAGTTCATTCCTTGTGTTTTCCTTTTGTTTGAAAAAACTCTTATCTTTGTAACTACTGGGCTAATGGATATTGTTATGGTAGGTAAATGAGTAATTCATTTACTCAAAGCTGTGCAGAAACTACATTGATAGAGACGGAAATGAAATCCAGAAGGTTTCTAGAAAAGGAATGCTAT
The DNA here is from genome assembly GCF_003343035.1 of Apteryx rowi. Taxonomy (NCBI): domain Eukaryota; kingdom Metazoa; phylum Chordata; class Aves; order Apterygiformes; family Apterygidae; genus Apteryx; species Apteryx rowi. The sequence continues at coordinate 1,893,106 of NW_020450307.1, read as the reverse complement.
TGGTCATGAGGAGCTTTCTCAGGGTAGTAGTATTACTGAACAATTTAACTGTCAAGTTAACCATTCTTTTTCTCTTCTTTACATTATTAGTGCCAGAACTTAAAGAGCAAATCCAAGCCTGGATGAGAGACAAGCAGAATGCTGATCATTAAAAATTCCCTCGCAGTGCACGCCAATGCCAATGGGAAGAACGGGGCGTGGGCTGGTCTGGTAATAGTGGAGCAGATACACTTTGAAAGCTATTGATGGGATTAGCACGCCCACTGGCACTGACTTGCAGTAGTGACCAGAAGCATGTGGACGAGAAGAAAAGCAGCTTAATTCTTGTACATATATTTAAGTGATAACGATGGTCAATAACATGGAGGACAAATTAGGAAGTTGCTTATGTTACAAAACTGTCCTTCAGTATGTCACGTTTTGGAGTTTTTACAGCTGAATTATTTTAGCAAAGATGAATGGATCAGGGCAGCATCCCTTCAACCTTATTTTTTACAGCCAGATATCCGTTAATTTGATTGTGGTTAGAACCTTGGACATTTTGCTGCTAAAGTAACTTTTTCCTCTTTCCCTCCCTTCTTCCACCCCACAAACCTGCACTGCTGTCTTTTTTTTTTTAAATGCAAAAAAAAAAAAAAAAATCCCTGTGAAAAACAAAATCATTCCCCTGCCCTCAAAAGAACATATTCTGTGCGATAACTGTGCCTGCAACAAAGTGTTAATCTTGGGATCGTATTTTTATATTATACGTATTCACATATTTTTTTTTTTTAATTGGTGTTAGAAGACACAAGAATAATTTAAAAAAGGCAAAGATTTGACATGTGGATTTTAAGTTCTGGTTCTTTGAGATGTCACTTTTCTTTATGTTGATCTAGATGCTCTGGTATTTTTGACAAGCGTTGTGATAGAAATATGATAAAACAGCTGCCATGAATGAGATACTTGGAATACCAGGATTTCAGTGACTTTTTAAAAAATAAAATCCATTCTTTTAATGCTGAAGATATGATATATGCTAAATGACAGTTCTGAGCCATTAGAGCTTGTCCGCAGAGAGCAGAGCAGATCCTTTTATTCTTAGAGGTTGCAGTTGGGGCAGGGGTCATTTTTATGTTGCTTACCAATTTGTATCCATGGCTTGGCCTTACCAAAGCAAAAAGGGTGCAGGAAATGTAGAATTACATTTTTTAAAAAAAAATTAAAAAATATTCACAAACATTTTTGTATTACTGCCCCCTGCTTAAGATACTTGAATTTCCTTTTTAAAAAGGATTTGAAACCACAGTGTTTTAAAATTAAGTCTGTAAAAAAAAGGTTGTTTTTCTTTTATTTGTTTTTTCGCTGTGTCCTCTGTTCAATTCCTGACTCTCTTGAACTACAATAAATGGTGATACACACTCACAGAGAATCTTTCCTTTGTCTTTCATTTAAGTGAGTCACTGAGGGTAGAAAAAATACAAGTGATTGGGTGGCTTCGTTCAGGTTTCCTGATACTGATTTAGGATCCAGAGATAACTTAGCAAATCGTATGTGGAAAAATTGCTATGAACACAAATATCAGTAGTACTTCAAACTAATGAATTTTTACAAGTGGGTGACTCTTGTACCTAATCATAGTTACCTTGGCAGGCAGTGCCAGGGCTCCAGGGGGGATTTTGGTCAGATTATAATACAATGCTAACCTTTCAGATATGCAAGTAAGATGCAGTGTTGTTTTGTTTTTGAGGGTGGGGGGAAGATTCTGAAGATTGTGGCTACATAGATTGTTGAACAGAGAAGCTTGTTCTATTACTATTTGGTTTCTTAATCTGCACTCCTTCCACAAATTCAAATCCCCCTCTTCCTCCCCAGAAGTCACAGAACAAAACCTGCTATGCTTTTACCTGCAAACTGTCATTCAGCATCCAAGTCCATCATAGCTTCTGAACGTGTTATAATGGTGTGCAGTGAGCTATAGCTTTCAAGGTGTGGGTTTGTTTTTTTTTTCCCTTAAGAAGAGGTAATGAATTTTTGCATAAAGAAAAACTATTAAATGTTGCACCATCATTTCATTATTAAGGCTTATTGCCTTAAACCTCTAGAAATACCCTAGAATTTATACTTTTATCTAATGGAAGACAGCTATTCAGCAGTGTACATAACTGTTTTTTAATGGAGGACTGCTAAACTGCTACAGTTTCGCATCATGGCTTGTTTTTCTCTAGAAGTTAAAGTTGTCAGATAGCTTTTTAGTTTCCTTGACAGAGTCTGAATGTATTGGAAAGATGGAAGAAATGCTTTCTTCTAATTTTTTTTCAGCTATTACAAATTAAACATTTATACCACCACCTTCTGTGGATTGTGGTTAAGGATGCTGTGGAAACCACGAGCAGTCTCATAAAGTGAGATGAGCATAATTAGAAATAATGCATCCTTAGATTAAAAAAAAAAATTTTTTTTGCTTAAGTATATACTACACAAGGYTTGAAGTCTGCTATTCTCTAATAGTTTCAGCTGTTTCACATTTGAAGTTTTATAACTAATATCAAAGAGGGTTGTGAATATAAAGTTTTTGCAGGAAAATCAGTGTGGTACTAGCCTGTTTTAATGCAAGTGTACAATGAAAATCCTGGGTTTTAGTATATAAAAGTATATTATACATTAATCTGTGCTAACTAAAAGGCATATTTAAACAGATTCAGGATGTTTTTCTTAACCTTATCTGACAGGAGGAAATAGAAATATTTACATTTGGTATAGGACTTAATTTCAGATTCTGAAGGACTTTGTCTTGATTATTATTTATTCTACCATCACATCAGATTTTGATCCAACAGTCTAAATAGCAAAGTGCACTACTGAACTTTTTTGTCTAATTATGGGATACATTTATCACTTGAAAATGTATCAATCCAGGTATTACAGAAGACATGAAAGCTGATATAAGTGGCTGAAACAATTTTACCTGAAGAACAAAGTATCAAGTATTTCAGAAAACTGTGGATTTAGGCACAAACTCTTCCAAACTCAACATTCATGGACAGAATAACAAAATATATTTTAATACAAGCAATTGAAATAGTACTATTATATTGCTGTCTCTTGGGTACAAAAATGTATCAATAGCCTGTCCTTCGGTGGATAATGGATGTTTCAACACCTGAAAAAGAAAGCTGAAGTTAGTATTGGACTAAGAATGAATCTCCCACAAAAGCTTATCAGCTTCACAAAAACTCTTTAGTTCTTAATCTATTTAATATGAGCTGCACTTTTTTTTTGCAATTTCCCCATACTAACATATGCCATTTAACCTTTTTCAATAAAACTATCTTTACTACAATACTGACACAATATATTAGAGAGCACTGAAATATCAATTGAGCTTACATGTATCTACAGAATCTGAGCAGTTTTGACCTGTGAATTGCACAATAAATTGCTCATTTCAGGATGGGCTAACTTGCATCAACCTTGCAAAATGTGTTTTTTTTCTAGGAAAAGTTGAAGTTAAAAGATTGTATCACTGGTCTGTACTTGCCCTCTAGTTATGTGACTAGAGAAATTACTGAGCTAAATTCTAATGTTGATATCAATAAAATACAGTGCAATTGATTCTGTTATATCATAATTTACTCTTATGTAATAAAACTTACAACCCTGTTGCCAACTCTACATTGCTGGCAGCAAGGACAGCCTAATGCTGTTAATAGCAGGATGACAGTGCTGCCCTAGCTAATAACAGATTGACTACCTCCAATCCCCATGAGCATTACACTACAATATAGTTGTCTTCCTTTTCCTTATCATTTAGCATAAACCTACCCTCTTTCCTGCTTTAATCAGTCTTCCCAATTTTAGGTACCACATCAGTGATTTGAGTAATTGACTATATTTGCTTGTATTGATAAATGCAAGAACCTTTTTCCCAGTACTGTTTGCTCTCATTTTTCTGGTATAATAATGCTCAAGAGCAATTTTCTTGTACTGGGAAGTTTCACTACATGATCTTTTTTTAAAAAAAAGTCTAAATTATACTTTTAAATCTGCATACACTTGTGTGAAGTTACTAATCAGTCTCTGTACTAAGTGCTGCAGGGCTATATGCTATTGGTCAGAAGCTCCTATAAGGAGCAAGACTGGTCCCTTTTCTGTAGGGGAATGGATGCTAATTCATTGTTTAAAAAGCAGGATTCAGAGGTAAAGCCCTGCCATGGAACTCCACCTAAGTGCATTTTTAATAGGTTTACTTCTATATTACTCTAGGAGAGCTGACTTTCAAAAGTTATACTGAGAAGGCTAGTCAAAGCAATGACTGATCTTAATAAATTGAGAGAAAATGCATAAGTTCTGTAATTAAAAGAGATATTACAACCAACTGGATGAGGGCTGCTTTAATACCTTATCACCTTCTGGCTCAATACTCTGATATTTAAGTATCGATTTTCCTCTGTCTCCCTTTGTAGTAAGTGACCTCCCAGATCCCATAAAGCATGCATCATATGTTCTTCACTATTTTCTTTCTACAAATAAAATTAGATTTCCTCTGAATGTTTCTAGAAAATTTTTCAAGTCGCTGTAAATGAGCAACCTAAGAATTAACATGCTGGAATTATTCTRTGTAATTAATCTCAAAACTTTAGATACAAGAAAGTGGTGCAAGAGCTATTGTCTGGAAGAGAGACTATGCAAAATTTGCAGAAGTAAAATTAACCACACTGTCTATTACCATGGAAGAGTTCAGCACACCCTCAGTATTTTAAGTTGCCACAGCCTTTCCAGTCTTTTTTAGAGTATTGTAACTCACCTAATTCTGCATCGTCCTAGATAGATAGATATTAGCACAGTTAGAGCATACTAATATGCACACTGATAAATCTGTTTTTCCATCAATAGGGAGTCTTCCAAAGCTTAAAGAATGCTATTTTCTAGGACATGCAAAACCTACCCATTTTTGCTGTGCTGGTTCTGCAGCAACACTTCCTTGCCAGCCAGTGCTCATATATATTCTTGTAGGCTTTTGCACACAATGGCTGAACTGCAGCGGGGAAGCACACGTGGTCATAAGATTGGCTAGGGGAAAAAAATCACTGTTCACCAAACAGAAAGGAACTAATAAAGCATTCTTCCAAGAAACTGTAAATGATGGGGAGCACATGAGAGATTAATATAGTTACTAGCCAGGGACCTGTGAACAAAAATAAACCTTGTTCTGAAGCCAGAAGTCTCAAGTACCAAATGTTCTCAACAGTTGAAATTTGATTTGTAAATGACGGTGTGTGTGTGTGTGTGTGGAAAGTAAGTAATTAAGGTATTTCATGTAATAAAATTATTATTTTTTAAATGCTGGTAAGGTTAAACATAAGGCAATTCCTAACAACACAAATGAACAAAGTACTAATGGAAAGGAGGAATGTTTGAGCAGAGATTGTCACAAAAAATCAGTTTTTAGTATGAGAATATATGTGAAGTTTTAGAGTATGAGAATTTATGAACACTGTTCATTATAACAACCAGTTATATAAAAATACATTATGAGATCTGCTGAAGTTATCTTAGGCTGCTCCAAAAAAACCTTTTAAAGGGGGAGAAATATATTTTCCTCCTCATGTAACTGCTATCGTCGGGCCTTATTTGGATTTTTCAGGGGGCCTTTGGGTCCTATTGAAATCGCCTGGGGCTGAGAGAATTCGCTGTTCCGGGCAMAGTTTTCAGGGCGGGTGAGCACGCCTACCTGCTACTTGGCCCTTTAAATCGGGGGAGACGCCCAGCTGCAGTTAAAATCGCTTTTTTTTCAGTCACGGACGCTCGGTTTCTGCTCGCCGCCTCCCAGCGAGGGGCCCCGCCCGGCAGCGCCGCCGCCAGGGGGCGCGCAGGCACACACCGGCGGCGGCGCGGTGATGCGATCGCGGGGGGGGGGGGTGGAGTGTCCTCGCGCCGTTCGTGATAGGTTAAAAGGCGGACGACGCGGATTCCTCCACGAGCTCTGATTGGCTGGGGCGGCGGAGGCCCYCGATTCCTCGTGCCTCCGAAGCTCGGCGGAGGGATTGACTCGGGGGGAGGGGCGGGGCCGCCGCGTCGAGGACCGGCATCGCCTTGGAGCCGAGCCGCGTCCTCCTCTCTGCCGGGCGGCGATTGGCGCGCGGCCGTGTCAGTCCTTGATTGGCACGGCGGAGGGCGGGCGCCCGCCGGCTGATCGCGTGGCGATTGGCCCGAGGCCGGGGGGCGGGAGGCAGCGGCGCGCGACGATTGGCGGTCCGGCCGCCCCCCCGCCCCGCGGAGGCGGGGAGCGGTGCGCAGCGGAGCGATCCTGTCAGTGTGGGAGCAGCGCCGCGGGGAGTGGGTCGCTGCGCTTGGTCCTCCCGGCGCGGCCTTTCTCCGTTCCCCGCTCCCTGCCCAGCGGCGGGGGGGGGTCTCCCGACTCGGCGCAGGAGGCGGCGAAGCGCCATGGGGCTGCCCGGGCTCCCCCCTCTCCTCTGCTCCGCGCTGCGCTCCTCCGCTGGCCCCGCCGCCTTCTCCGGCTGCTGACAGCGGCGGCCCCGCTCCGCCCGCGGCCCGCGGACGCCCCCGCCCGTCCCAGGTGAGGGGCTCCCGCGCGCCCGGAGGGGGGGGAGTGTCGGCCCAACGGTCGGCGGCGGCGGTTGGCCGGTTGTGTGCGCGGCTGCCGGCGGGCGCTGCGGGTGCGGCGGGGCCCGGGGGCAGGAGCTGCCGGCGGGGCAGGGGGCCGCCGAGCTGGCAGGGCAGCGGCGCAAGGGCGTGGGGCGGCCCGGCCCGGCCTCCCTTCGCAGCTGCTTTTCCCCCGCCTTCCTGCCGCCTCCTCCCGCTTCCCCGCCGGCGCCGCGAGCCATGGCGGTGCGGCCGCTTCCCGTCCCTTCCCTTCCCATCCCTCCCTGGATCCCGTCCTGGAGATGGCCGCATTTCTCCGTCCTTCCTCCCCTTCGCAGGCGGGGGAGGCGGGGGCAGTAGTGGCTTGGTCAGGAGGAGGCACGGCCCCTCGGTGCCAGCTGGGGACGGCTGCACGAAGCCGAAAGGGTTGCGTTTTCTCGGCTGTTTTTTCCGGCCCTCTAGGTGCCGGGATTCAGTGCAGCACCATCACCGAGGCAGCCATGTTGGGATGATGATCTGACAATCCGCTGTGAGCCGAGGCAGGAGGCAGAATGACAGGCCTGCTAGTCCGGGGGTCACTGGCAGAATATAGGTGTGAAACTGAGGTTGGAGGACTGGTATTTGCCAGATGCACATGGTGAATTTGCATCTGTTCTCCAAAATGGGGAATCAAACATTGAACAGCATTCATACTAATTTTTAAAGTATCCTTCCTTTCACTTCCAGCTCCTCCTCAGTTTGGTTCTTTTTGTTCTTTTTCTTTTTTTGTTAAATTATTTGTAGCCATATGTTTATATGATCTGATTTTCAGTTCATGGCCAATTTCTGCACTTGCACTCGCTATTTTATATAGCATCATTGCTTTAGGTTAAAGTACAAAGATAGCAATTTGTAGTGTATGAGTTCAGCTGATATCTCAGACTATTGTTAATACCTGACCCTTGCTGGAGGACCTAAAATTGGATTCTCTGCAGTCCTCTTGTTCATAAACCCCTGCTGCTCTGAACAGCTGTTTTGCTAACTTTCCATAGACTAATCTCTGTGCTTGTTCCTTTCCTTTCTTTAGAGCTGGTGTGGTGATTAAGTTACAAGTGTAGGAAGCAATTTTTTTGTTTTTAAAAGTTAGCACATTCTCTGGTAGACATACTGTATTCTTTGTTTCCTATACAAATATGACACAATGGCTGGCTCTGTTGAATGCAAGTGATGCTGCTTTTGTGATGCGTTTTTATTTGAATGTAGAGATCTAGACTCTGAGCTATATTTTGTAATTGTTTTGAGTTTGTTATAAACTTGTCTGATGTTATAAATAATAATTTGGCTCTTTAAGTCCCTATTTGGTCTTTAGCTTTGTTTCAAACACAAGCAATATCTTTTGTGTTTTGATGTTGCATAAAAATTGATTTGTCAGAACTTTCAGATATATCAAAATTTTAGAATCAAAATTTTAATGAAAAACCTGTTTATTTAAATATTTGTGTGTAAAATTCAAGTAATATTTCAGGTGCTTGAGACCCACAAAGGGAGATTGTTTGTGAGCTTGAATAATAGAAAACAGACAAGGTATTTAGATGATTTGTTTGATGACACACTTAATATTAAAACCTCACTGTGCTGCTTGTAGGGTGGATGGTGAATATCTTTTAATAATAGTTTAAAATAAGATTAATAGAATGCTGTCTCCTCTCAAACGCGTAGGGTTTGCTTTTGCGCTGATAAAGAGCTGACTAAATGCTCAGGTATTGCTTACGTCTAGTTTTAGAGCCAGAGGTATATCATGGTAAGGACTCAAACATGCAGTTCTTTTCTTGACTTGGTTCTTGATTGGATTCATACAGGAGAAATGTTAAAAGATGCACAGTTAGTAGACTCTTTCCAAGGCATTAAGAGAATGGTTCATTCCAGAATGAATGGCAGTCTTCTAAACCTGTAACAAATATATGAGGGACTTCATCTTTTAAGCTTGTTCTCCTAAATCTGTATCAAAGACTGTAACAGGGATTTTATTTTGCTCTGTTGCAAGTTATGTCTCCTATTACCTCTGTGTAGACAATGTTTTGCAGCAATAACAGATACTACTGGGAAATGTAAAATTAGTTGGAAAACTGGTTGCAATTTATTACTAATTTCTGTGGTACTTTACCTGTTAAACTTGATATCATTTTGCCTTATTTTGTCATTCTGTGTGATGAAGGCAGTGCTGCCTTTTAAAAAGTGTCAGGAGGACCAGTTAAAGTTGCTGAATAACTGAAAAACATTGGTTTTAATTTATGAGAAACTTGGAAAAAAAAACATGGTTTTGGGCTAATTTCCATATTAATGAATATTAAATCTTGCACAGAGAGATGGTGTCAAAACATCTGAAGTCCATGTGCAACTGTAAACATGCATTTTGTTTACTTGAAAAGTAAACTATGAGCTATGAAAAGTAGTAGACCTGAGAATGAGATAAAAAATGAAATGCAGTAATTAAAAATGAGTAGAGAAGATAGGGTTGGAAAAAGTTTGTAACTCCAAAAGACTAACATTGAGGGTTTTCTTAATGCTGATGTAGTTGATTTTGTGATCCTGTTCTATGAGAATTTCTTAACATCTCTCTTCAGAACAAAATTCTTGTTTAGCTAATGCATATTGAATCTCTGGTGTTGTGCTTTGCATGCAGTGGTTTTTTTTATTGTGAATAGGGTGTATACTTGTGAGATTAGTTCCCCCTATTTTAGTGTGTGCTTTGTTGGAAAATCATTTTGTTAATTGAAATGATAATATATAGTCAGGTTGCTTAAGGCACTTTTAGAGGACATTTCATTGGACAGCACAATAACTGTGTTCTTCAGCTGCTGTTTGATTAGAGTGGGGATAGCATTTTGTAAAAGTACTTTTATTTGTGAGGGTTTTCCTTGTCACTGACCATAAGCTGATTTGGCCTTAGATCTTTCAGTACAGGCTAATGAATCCTGTTCTGATATTAGGGTTTTTTGTTTTTCATTTTCTCTGTTATTGCTTCTGGTAGTCTGAAGGATTGAAAAAGAATAAGATATAAGGTAGCATTGATCATTTCTTTATTATGATTTGTGTGCTAGCTTTGGACTACACAAAACRTGCCTACTAGTAGTTAAGCTAGGTTTTACAGGAAGGGAGCTGATCTGTTTTCAACAGTTTTATTGCTACTTCATGTTAAAGAACATTAAAAGCCCTCAATTCATCAATGCACAGATCAATGGATTAATATATATTTTAAAGTCACCTTTCTCAGTTGCTCTGTGTTTCTGGTCTCTATTCTGTTCTTGAGCTTTTAGTGGGACTTCTTCAAATTCTGTGCTAACAACAATTGAGTGTTTAGTTGGCTGTATGGATCTCTCATGACTGGTTATTCTACCAGTTTGCTGTATCATTGACATTGAAATTCAATTGGCTTGTTCCTAAAGGCATTCCTATTCTAATAGTCTGGTGAGATACCTTGGTAACCTACTAAAATAAGGAATGCTTTAAATTACTTCTCCTACTCTATAGAATGATGTAATTTCCACCTTCACCATGTGATGTCATTAATGAAGTAATGAAGTTTTATTAAAATCTTCTGTACTGTGTGAAAATGTGTCATGGCTTGAATCAAGAATGCCTAAATATTTTTATCAGCTGGAGAACTTACTACAGAGTTGAAATGCTTCTGCTTTTTCTCTGCTACTACGTTTTGTGATCTTGTAGCACTGTGATTACAACCCTGAAATGAGCATTTCATTGGATATGTGGAGTATAGTTAACCATAAAAGAATTCTTGTTTTTTTTTTTGGGCCATGTGTACTGACTCGTGCAGGGTAGAGTTCTGCTCATATTATCTTGGATTCAGCATAGAAATGACTGCACTGAGTTCGACCAAAGATCCATCTAGCCCAGAATTCTGTCTTTAGCAGTGGCCAGTAGCAGATGCTTAGAATATAAGAATAAAGGGACCGTATAATGATGTTCCTCAGTATAGTCTTCTAGGTTCTGAGAATCTGTGTCTTGGAGACTTCTTGAGACAAGTGTTGGTACCTTTGTTTTTACTAGCTCCTGATGACTTTTTCTTTGAATTTGTCCAATGGCTTTTTGAGCCTGTGTTGAACTTCAGTACTGACAGTATCCTGTGGCAATGAGGTAAACTGCTTATTTATAGGGTGGTTGAAAAATGATCATCTTATGAAAATGTTGATTGGGGAGATAAGAATCAATATAATTGAACCAATATTTTATTCCTGCATTTCAGTACAATGGCAGATAGAYGTGACTTGACAAATAGACATGTCCTGGGTGTCACGGATAGTTCCCTGCCAATTACAGTGCTCCATCATTTGGATGTGTTAGGATTGAACAACAAGTATTTTGATAGTGACCTGAAGATGCATTTAGTGGTGAACATCTGCTGGAGATACAGATAGTAATATTCACCCCGAAGGCAATAAATTTTAACACCTCTTCCTCCATAAGGAGTACTGTGTTCTTTAAAGATCACTAGATATGCAAGTAGTTACTGAGTTTTATTTCTCTTCGACAAGGGGAGCTTCCCAGGAGCACAAAGGTTCCCTACAGTTGCTATGTACACTCCTTTTTATGGAAGGGGACTGCATTTGTACTTTACTTTTACTGTTACTGCTAATGCACTACTGCAGCAAGGGTTGACAACTAGAGAACTTAAACATGTAGCGTAGTAGCTAGCTTTTGTTGAAATCTAAGCAGCCATATCTTCACTGCTAAAATTATCTTTGTTAGGTTAAGTGTAACACATGTTGCAACCAGATCTTCATTTTAATATTAGTCTCTCTTCTTCCTGGGAAGAAAACCAAGTAATGAAAACAAACCTATTTGTACACTTCAAAAGAACTGCTTTGGATGACAGAAACTTCTGACTAGGGAGACAGAGTACAGGTGCTGATAAATATATTTCCAGTTCTGTCTTTGAAGTGACAGCCTGTTGAGGGGACACGGAGGGTGGCTGCCCTGGGGGAAATGACGTGATCATACAACTTTGTACCTTCCCRTTTTTTATCAGTATCTTAAACACAATAGGTGTGAATAACTAAATTATATTTTTTCTTCTTTAGAAAACGCCAAGAAGAAGGCAAACTTGAAAAACCCTAACCCCTTCACTTTTAATTTCTCGACTGCGCTGCAAGCGATCAGAATGTCGGGGGCTTCTGTGAAGGTGGCTGTTCGGGTCCGGCCCTTTAATTCCCGAGAGACCAGCAAAGAATCCAAATGTATCATCCAGATGCAAGGCAATTCAACAAGTAAGTTCAGTTTAATCTCATAATGGAGTCTTTCTCTCTTCTCTGCCTCCCTGCCTAATCCTTCTGATCAGACTAAACTGATTACTGTGAACATTACATCATCTGGAATAACCCTTTTAGGGAACCTTCTTCTCATGCGAGGCTGTCATTACAAACTTAATTATCTCTGAATTTGACTAACTTGTGTTTGGGTCTACTGCTTTAGTTCATGGTGTGCATATTTTGCAGTCCRTGCTTTTGTTTAGGAGCATAATTTGTGTGAGAAAGCTGAGGGAAAAGGATGTCAAGTTTCATGCCTACCAGATTAGATGACTAAGCTACAGCAAAATAACAGACTAAATAAAATCTTTTTATTTTCTAACCAACTAAAAGTGTAGAGTTACTAAATAGCTATTATGGATCAAATTTTTCTTGATAACTGACTTGAAATACAGGGAAGAAGAAACTTCTATGGAAGACTGAATGTGGGCACACCATTTATTAACTCTTTTTTATGTGCCTTTGAAGTCTAAATTGGTATTGACTCCATTTTCTGCAGTGTCGTTTGGTCATGTGTAAACTAAAAGCCATACCTAAATCTGCTCTTCTATGGTAGTTTTCTGTTTTCAGCTAATGAAGTAGTTTCTTCTTATTGATATCTGTAGAAGATGACACTCCAATAGCATTCAGTTACTTCTGTCTGTTGCTTGAGTATTTGCTCATGTTTGTTTACAAACAAAAGGTTAAATACAGGCTTCCTCCTTTTTTTAGCCTAAACTGTACCTCAACCTGCTTCTGCAATGGAATTTAACTCCTGGTTGTGGTRCCAGTCAAATCATATACAATGTTTGTGATATCATTGAAGGAGAGGCATTATGCAGAAGGGAGAACACTACTTTCAGTGAAGTTAATTCTTATCTTCAGACCTTTCGTGAAATATTGACTAAAAAAACAAATTTTTTGGTTGAATTTTAAAGTTGCCATTTAAAAGAAGAATAAAAAATGTTTAGAAGTCATTTCATGTATATATTAAAAAAAAAAAGTGTGTGTGTGTTTTTTTTATCCTGCCAACTTTCAGACCAGAACAGTGTAGAATAGAAGAACTGTAGACTCCATTAGATGGCATTTGTAATGGAAATGCCAGCAAGCTCTAAACTACAGTAGCACCACTGGGTGCCACTATAATGGGTTTTCTTGCTGCTGTCATGACTTGACAGCAAAAATTTTAGAAGCTTCAAGATTTTCTAACTCCAGGAGCCTATGGAAACTGCTTGTTTGTTGTACAATGACAAGGATGACCTGTGAATCTCTGACAGTCAAGCTGTCAACTGATTTGAAATGAGTTTTGGACAAAAATGCTGGTTCTGTTGTCTGAATGCTAATGTCTGAAATAAATGCAGTTTATTTCAATAAACTGCATCAGCTTTTAAAAGGGGAAAAATACTTCCTGATTTATCTAGTTGGAAATTCCTTTACAGCTTTTGTTGTATTTTGTGCTCTGGAAATTTTCCAATCTGTAGACTTCTATTTGAGTCTTATGGCTCTGATACAAGATGGGTGATATGACAGATGGTCAGGTTTAAGTCATCAGGGGCCATTACAGACTGTGGGAAAGGAATTATAGGTTGCAGTAGTTATATGTTCTTGCGGTTGGTGGGCCATTTTTCCCTGCATTCTCCTCTTAAAGGAGAAATACAGAAGAAAGCTAAAGAGAGAGGAGTAATTTTTTTTCTGTGAACAGAAAAAGCTTATATAGTAAACTCAGCAAAAGCCTGAGCTGAATCCTTCTGGTGTCCTTGTAGGCTGTATGTTAGATTTGGGGCATAAGTACTGTTCTTATGTCTGCCATGGATTCTTTTTGACTTTGTCATGATCCCTCAATCTCTGCAGCCTCTCCATTACATTATTGTACTCATTATTAAGGTCTGAACTTGTTGGCTAAAGGCTGGCTACAGAATGTGACATAAGCAGATCTGAATCTCAGATCTGATGCTGCAGTTTCAAAGTAAAGGGGCTTCAGCAGCAGTTCTAGTCTATGGAGTGCATGCATCACCTCTTCACACTGTGCTAGTGAAGTGATTGAGGCTCAAAAGTCTTGCCTCTGAAAGGGTTATTTTTTTCACTTATGCACTAAAGAGGTTGACAGGAGGCCAGTCTCCAGGCCTCATGGGAGATGCTGGCAAATCTGAGAGGCTAGTGAGATGTGGAGTAGAAAGTACTTTCAGCCTGCGAGGCAGTTGAAGTTCCCTCATCTTGTAATTAAAGTCTAATGAACTATTGAGATGGACAGGATTGAGTCAATGTGAAGTCTGATAGCTAAGTAGGGATTTTGACTGTTATTTGGCCTTTAATTATTTCTGTATTGTTTGGCCAAGCTATGCTAGGAAACCTTTGTGGGTCCTGGATTTAAACTATGTCCAAGTTTGAGTTTTGTAAATGTTTCTGCTGATACAGGCAGAAACTACATTATAGTGAAACTGAGGCAGCTGGGGTTGTTAAAAGGTAAACAGCATAGAGTTGTAGATGGTAAAGTATATCACAGTTGTGCTGCTTTTACCCTTTTTTAATGAACGTATGAAAAAAGTGTTTTATGGCATTTATAATACAGTGTATTTTTAAAGTTGGAATACCTCCAGGGCTGTTTGCTGATAGCCTGCTTTTGTATTGTTTGTCAGTTTATATGCAAGTTTGGCTGTTTATGCTTTTTTTGGAGTGACCTCTATTCATGGTGGGCTTACTAGCAAAAGAGAATGTCATCCTGGGTTAGAAAGTTTATTCTCAATTTTGTTACCCAGCTTAACTTTCCCTCAGAAGCAAAACAAGTTAATTTTGTGAACTTGAGGTGCGTCTTCCCTATGGAATTGCCTTGTTCTCCTGTTTGGCTTTTTAGCTCATTTCTCTGTACAAGGTCAAGACCCGTAGTGGATCTCTTATTTCTATAAATTGTTAGCACTTAAAAATTTGCAGTGTTGCTGAATACAGATCTATATGCTACTTAAAATGTCAGAATAAGAGTTTTTACTGAGGGTTTTAACCTACAATATTAAGAATGCTAATAAAGGAATGAAAATAAATGAGTTTCTGCTTTTATTTAAAGAAACCTTCCACAGGACCAACTTGTTTGCCAATTTGTTTTTGCCTGACAATACTGAGAGCTAGTATGAAAGCACTGTAGATCCTTGAAAGTATTAGATTTAATCTAAGCGCTTCTGTTATAACTTGAATTGTGGATAATAAGTTATCATTAAGTAGCTTTAAGCACGAGTAGAAACATACAGAAATCATTTGATGTGTAGATTATGGTGCACCAATTAAAATAATGATAAATATGGAAAGCTGTAATGGATACAGTAACACTCCTACAAAAAATGTTATTACTGTGAGAAATTGGGACTTTTCTCTTTTTCTGTCAGAAGTATGCAAAAGATGGGAATTCTGAAATCAGTACTTGAAACACATTCCTTCTGTTTGTCTTTTTGTTGTTTTTTGTCTGGTATAGTAAGATGACAAGATTAAATTTGTTTGTGCTTTTGTGATGCACAGGGAGTAATGATCTCCAGTAATACAATATCTAGCACTTGAAGAATTGTCAGAGTGCCTCAGTCTTTCTGTTGTTGAAATATATGTTGCAAAAATGAATTTCTGCACTCCAGCTGAAGTCACGTGTGTTGACTGCCTTAAGGAGCTGATATTTTGGCAGGAAGCCTGTGATGCTCAGATCATAGCTGACTGCAGACAGTGTGCATCAGAATGATACTGCCAAAAGTTCTTCAGTGGGAAAAGTAGGGGTAGAAGAATAGAAGTCAGTAGAGGAATTCTTAAAGAAAGCAGAAGTTAGAAGCTGCAGAATCCTACTACTTCAGAAGTTAATTTGGGAATGCAAAATTCCTTCCAAAGAAGGAGGTCAAGTCGCCATCAGATCAGTAGTTTAAAAAAAAAAAAAAAAAAAAAAAAAAAAAAGAGAGAGTAACTGAGTGGGACTCATTTAAGGAAAGCCCGTCCTTGTGTTTTGTTATTATCACTTCTGTAGGAAACACAATCTTAGGAAGAGTAATTTTGAAAAGGCACCTGCTATACAAGATTTTAGGAGTACAAGTTCAACTTAAGTACATGGTTTCTGTTTTCATCAGGAGCTACATTGTGAAGAGCATATTTATATTTTCCATTATACAGAGATTACTAATAAGTACCAACCTATGCCTGTAAGTCCCACCGGAGTCATGCCCGCTCAGGTCTAGTTGCAGTATAGCTGTGCTTGTGGCCTTGCCCCTAGTCTAGTCAGCCATGCGAAGGTACCTAGTGAACCATATGTAATTTGAGGGAAAAGTTAATAAGTTCTGACTTTTTAACATTAATAAATTACTCCCCAAGAGGATCCCTCTGTTAACAGTCCTTCCTTTCAGTTAGTTTGACACTGCCCAATATATTGTTTTTTTCATATTCTGCTAATACAGAATATTTTCAAGTAAAACATGGCTCAAGTGGACTTTTAAGTTGCATTTGTATTGGTGGTTTGTTGGTAAAGTCCTAACTAAGACTGATAGTTTTAAAATGACCCTAAAGCATCTTTGTCTTTTTTGAGATAATTTTGCTCAATTTTGGCAGTCTTTTCCTAAGTTTGAAAGGTTATCCACTTTTATTTTTTCTTTAATTTACTGGATAACTGGCTTATTGTGCTTTAGGTTAAACTTGCTGGCTTTTTAGAGTGATGGTTTGAGGAACGGATCATGAAGCACTGGACTTCAGCATAACTTGATTGGATGTATTTTGTCTTTTAACTCTTGCTTTTTCATTTTTTTGTTCTGAGTGGTCTATGTCAGTGCATCTTACCCACTGTGTGTTAGTGTATGCCCCTTCCATAAATTACTGTTTTTATGGTGAATGGGAAAATGATCCTGCTGCATAATATCTGGGATGAAAAGTGAGCTGTAGATCTTGAGTTTTGTGTATCAGTATTTCTTGTACTCATTTTTGTATCAATTTTTGAAATAGGCCCCATATAAACAACATTGAAAGCTGCTGTCTTGGATTATTGAAATGAAAAGCTGAACTGTTCTGTATCTAAAGTGCTCTCCAGTGTCTTTTTTTGGTGGAAATAGTTTGATAATCCTGTTCCTAAATAACGCATAAATAAAAAATTAAAATGAAGCTGAGCAGAGGCTCAAGCTAGTAGCTACAAGACTGTATTTAGATAGTCATTGTTAGCAAAGAGTGCGGCTATGTATCCTTTTAAAAAGAAATAACTACATGGAAGACTTAAACCAATGGAGCAGGGAAATAAGTACCCTACTCATAACTTGTCCTCTGTAATTGGTTATTATGTTAATTGTGCAAAAGCTAAATCCTGATTCGATTTATCATTACATATATATTGTAGCTTGTGGGTACCAGTGACAGAACAAAGAAAAGTAATATGTGCACGCTAGTTCATGTGAGATTATTGTATATTCTGATTTGCCACAAACCTTATACATATAGAAGTGTACTTGGGCAATCCAGGTATCTTGAAGGATACAAAAGTGATTGGATCCTGCAGGCTAGGATTGAAAGTAGAGTATTCGGATTTTAATTCAGTGATGGTCTCTATAGCCCTGTAATGTTGGAAGGTTCTTTTCTGAATTACTTAAGGTATTGGATGTTTAATGAAAACAGGGATTCTAAGCCCTGCTCTCCTTGATAGAGAAGTGGAGCGTCCCATCTGCTATTTACAATAGTCACAGCTGCTGCTGTAGACAGATGGCAACTAGGTTCTCAAACAGGCATCCTTGGCATCAGAAAAGCTTCATAAGGCATTATGGAGTTAATTTGTAGATGTTGAGTTAGGCATTTAAAGGAAAAAAAATCTTTATATAGAAACACTTATTTTGAATTCATTTTCTGCTTGTTTTTCTTTTTTCTTTTAAGCTGTATCCTGCTTTATGCAGTAGTCCTGGAGCATAAGAAAAATGGCTGGGAAAGTAGGACTTTAACTTGAAGGGATTGGATTTATGGCCTTCTTGTCTGTATTACTGGTACTTGACAGCAAAAACTAAAGTGATAAAATTATTGAAAGGTTGGTAGAGCCAAGTAACCTTATCAGTAATTCATCCACTACTTGATGGGTATACATTAACATGGCCTATTGTTAAATTTTGCCTTATTCAGTGTTATCTGGCTCTAAAAAGTAGTAACCTCTTTCAAAGATTCTTGATGGTAAATGAAGAAATATTATTTGCTACTCTGTTGCTTTCTGATCTAATTTTTAACTGTTTTCTGAATGAAAAGGCATACTGAATTGGAAAAAAAAAACCCTACTGTGTGTGTACAGCTTTAGGGGAATAATGATGTTAGTTTTTCCTCTGAAGTATTGTTCTGTAAGGTCAGTTTGGACAGTTTCACTGAGGAACTAGTATCATGGAAATAATCTTTGGTCTGAATTAATGTTGAGATAAAAGTCCTTAGAAGGAACTGACTTTTATTTAGCACCAAGGACATGCAGACATTAAAGAAGTGGGAGTTTAAGTAGCAGCTACTACTTAGGTAGAGAAGATAAGCAAAAGACTTCATTGTAATTCTGTCTTACCTAATAACTTTACTTTTTTCTTCTCCCCTCGAAAACCAGAAATGATGCATTTTCAATGAAAAAATAGAATAGGTGGGAGGATTTGTTGTCATAGATAGATTACAGTCTTGACTCTCAATCTGTCTTCTGAAAATTAATAGTTTTAGGTAGCTCAGAAAATGAGTGCCACATTGCTCTGATATGACTTGTGCCTGCCAAGCAACATTGGCTCTTAAAGCATTTCTTGATTAGCATTTTTTTCCACATGCAGCCTGTTTGTGTGTGTGTGTGTTTGTAAGTCCTTCCATTTGTTTTTTCTTTTTATGCTTGCATCTTGTATGATGAAATTGCCTTGGGAAAATAAACCAAAGTGGAGGCAAGTCACTTAACCTCTGTCCTGGTTTCCTACTCTGTAAATCCTTGCAAGTGTGGTTAAAACTAAATGAATGCATGTCAAATATGTTGACACTATGCTGCAGTCATGGTAGATGTGTTATCAAGATAGATTATTTTATGGCAAGATGAACTGTGTGGCCTGTGGAAGATGCATGGATTGCCTTGCAGTTGAATTTGAGTTGGGAATTGGTTTGGAAGACAAGCCAAATGAGTTGTTATAGTAGAGATTCCACAAGTTCTTTTAATGACTCTCCTGCCACCAGCTACTACACTTGTTAAATCCTGTAACCCRCAAAAAAAGACTTGAATGCAAGTTTGCCTCAGAGAGGAAATCGAGGCAATTGCTATGCAAAAGAAAGTATTATCTTTAGATAACTGTACCAGTAGTGGAGTTTGGGAAGTGGGAGTTGCTTATTTATTTTTTTCTAATACCATTTGGTCTCTTTAGGAGTGGGAGATGTACTCAGAAAGCAAATGGTGCCAGAAGATGTAATGTTGAACATAGACATTAAGCAAAGACTTTCTATATTTGAACATTAGATCTCTTCATGTTTTGCAAGGCTAGGGATTTCTGTTGCTTGTCTCTAAATCTGTCTGAATTAGTATCTCTGAATGCCCTACAATACTGCCAATTTGTACCTTTTGTTACAAGTCTTGAGTATTTGGGGGGAGATGAAAAAATATCCTGGAATTTTTGTGAAGCGCTTTGTTTTTGTATTGAAAGCCTTCCTCTCTTTCGTGATTGCATTAAAAATACTTAGGATGTTAATTCTGCACAATTTGAAATAAATTACTTTTATTTTGGAGGGCAATTTGGAGAAGATGGGAGGAGAAGATGAACAGATGATGGTTTTTAAGTGTTGACAGTAGGAATAATGGGTCTGGAGCAAGACTGTAGGATAGCTAGGATGTTCCAGCTAATGTTAAATGCAATTTGACTACTTTTTAAAAACTGTTAAGGAATTGTTACAGAACTGCRGTAGAGTGAGATAATACCGCTAATGAACCCAGAAAAGTTTTCTGTGTCAACAGTGAGTAAATCATATGTGAAATACTGCCCCTTCAGAGTCGGAATGCCCACTGACCAAGGACACAGAGATAAGGCTTTAGAAACCATTCCTTTTAATCAATGCTTAAATAATGTACCACCTCTCAGTATGCAACTAGAAGCGCAAAGAAAAGGCATATTTTTGATGAGAACTACTTTAAGAACTGGATGATTTGACTACTATTGATGCTGGCGGACATGACTCCCCTGGATTCTGGTGTTACATCATGCCCTCTTAATGTAGTGCTGACATGTATCTGAAGGTCAGAATGGCCTTTGGAGATGGGCACTGGCATTTGGAGATATAGTCAAGTAAAATGAGGGGGAGGGAGGAGGAAAGATTGCTTTATCTGCTTTGAAACAGAAAMCACACGAGGAAAGAATTCAGCTCAACTCCAAGTGCTTAGCCAACTATATGCATAAGTCAGATGCAACTTCTGCAGTTATAGGACTTTCTGGGTAGTCAGATGACAATTTGGAAGTTTTGGAATGGATTTGATTCAGCTTTTCAGATAGCTAGGACAGTGTGGTTCAGCTAGCTCCCACTTGATGCAAAGCCTGCTGGCATGCTCTTCTCCCAGAACGCCAGCTGTAGAGATGGTATTTATAGCAGTTGGATCTGTAAGAGCAGCTGAGGATGAGAGCGGCTTTCCAGCAGCTTCTGTGAGCAAGCCTTTGCTTTGCTCTGGTGCTATTGAGCACGACTCCCTCCCCCACCCAGCCTTTCTCCCAGTGCAGGCTTGGAATTCCGGAGTGGGGAGAGAATCCGGTTGAATTCCAACACAAGCTGTTCTTAGCTTCTCTTTGGTTTCCTTTCCTTTAATGAGTTGAAAAATGCGAACAATGCTTTGCAAAGCAAGCACTGTTTTACAAGCTGGAAATGTCCATTTCCCTTCRTTTATCTCTTGTAATAACAACCCTGCAAGGCTTTCTTATAAAAACAATATAGCCATATATCTGATTGCAACGTATGCCTAGGAAAGAAGCCTGTATTAAACATGTCTTTGTGGGGTATTATTCACGTTCCAGCACATCAGAATGTCTGCTCCACCCTGCTCTCAGTAACGAACATATTCTCATTGTTGTCATTCCAGTCTACAGATGGCGCAGATATATTTTCCAGACACATGCATTTTAAGAGACTGTGTATATTTAACGTTAATTTGGTCTTGAGGATTTGATTCTGAAAGACCAAGATCTTTTTTTATTAGTTAAATTGATTATGCAGAAATCGTAAAGTAACGCTGCTACTTATATTGATTGAAATGGAATTTGAAGAAGTCACAGAAAAGAATTATTTGTTATTCATTTCCTTAAAAGTTGCTGATTTTACAGAAATCTTACCACTTCCAAAGTTCTGTCTAGACTAGCATATTTTCTGAATACTTTTATCCATCCCTTTACCAGTGATCAATGAGATCAAAAGTGTAGACAGGACAGTGCCTTTCTTGCTAGCTGTATCTCTAACGTGTGTTGGCATTTGGTAGGAATGTGTGTTCTGTGTACATTACTGCTGTCACTAGGAGAGCTATTGAAACATGCTGGTGTCAAGCTGCTTTTGTGAGATGAAAACCCTTCGTTTGAACCAGTTTTCTTCTGTATGTGGAAATAAAAAAGGCTTTGTGCCTTCAGCGTTGACAGATGGGTTAGCAATATAGGCATGGAAGATGTAAATGCCAGAAAGCAGAATGAATTGCACAAATGTTGGAAGTTCAACTTCTCCAGTTCCATACCTGATTTTCACCATTAATGGCTTTTATTTTGGGTGGCAGTTGATAAGGGCTTTGGGGGTTATTAATCTACGTATCTTTCCCTCCCCRGCACAGACTGCATAGCAGTTAATCCCAGGGTTTAGTCCAAGTTAATTCTCTTTGCTGGTATTATCTGAAGTGCAGGCTGCAGTTAGCCAGTTCTTCACTGGAGTACCATACAGAGTGACTAATATGTGGCATGTTTGATGGCGGGATGCCCTGTAATATGAGTCTGATTACTAATGAAGGTGGAGCTGTTGAATCTAGTGACTTGACTTTAAATGCAATGAGGAATATGAGATTAAGTTTAAAGTCTTACCTCTTATGTGCTTCACACTGTCCCTCTATTCCAAGGACTTATTAGGAGGAGCTGCTTGTATCTCTAGATACTGAACTGCAAGCAATTTCTAACCCGCAAAATTTATGGCATGCTGAAACGTGGTGCTGACTGACTTGGAAATAGGTTAGGCTTGGAGTGCAAATTCAGCACAACACTTAAGTAGTTCAAAAGTAATTTTGCTCCTTCTTTGTGCCTGCACAAAAATATTTATGTGGATGAGTAGATGGGAAGGAAATGAGGGGGCCGATCATGGATAAAACCTCCCCCTCCCCTCACCTTGAGGTTCGCAATCCCTCTTCACTTGGTTAGTTTTAATGGAAAATGGAAGTGCAAGTCCCGAATTGAAGGCTTGAAGTGGGAATGTGCTTGTATGTTTATATATTTGGGAAGGGGGGACAAGAGTGAGAATGCTGCTACTTTTGGTAGTGTTTGTTCCAGTTGAAAGTATCCCGGAAGACTGTAACTTTGCATCAGATCTTTGTTGTGCTCCACTTTCTGGTTATAATTGTAACAAGAAGTGCATATTTGATCTATGCTTTCTGAATAAAAGCTTCAGAAAGTCAGGATTGGACTTTAAGGCAAAAATATTTAGATGTCTAAAATGACAATTGAAATATAAAATAATATATATTACAAAATACATGGTTATTTATATTCAGTGTTTCAATACTGAAGCTGTCTTTATTTGCAAATAGTATTCTTTTAAAATTAAAAATTAGCAATGGATTTGGTCTAGTAGATTTGAAAGGCTGAAAGTGTATTTTATTTCTGTCCTAGCTGACAGAGCGGATGGTGGGTGGTATGAAAAATGTTAGTTAAGGAACCAGTAGTGATCTAGAGAATGGTCTATGTAAGAGCCTTATGCCTGGAAGTTAAGTTGCCTGTTCAAGTAAGGGTGGGTAAAATCAAACATTTCATGGAGATTGGTTTGGTATTGTTGACACAGCACATCTAGGATCATAATTCCTTCATTGTTTGCACTTGTCTTTTTCCTTATCTTTTATTAGACTATGCTGTCCTTACTATTTCCTTGTACAAAGACTAATTGGTTTAAGTATGTAGTTTTTGTCTTGTAATCTGAGTCTGCATTAAGAACCATGTGTTCTGTTTTGAAAAAGTCCTTTCTTGGAGCTATCCATACATATCAGCTGCATCTGAAAATGGAGAAAGAGCCAGGGCCAGGGGTGGGAGGGGAAGCTGTGTCATTTCTATTGTATTAGTTGACTAAGTGGAAGAGAAGGACTGGCATTGTTCTTTTGTGTTTGGGGGAGCGTGGGAATAGAAGTTATATAACTATCTCTTATGTTCCTGGCCATAGGTCGCTTTTTATCCTCTATTTTGCCCCTGCAGTTTTCCAGCTGTGCAATTGTGCAGGATCCATTTTGATAAGAAGGCCTCAAGAATGTGATGTTGATCTTTCTAAAGCTTTGGAGCCCACTTCCAATTTTGGAAGTCATATTGTTATTATGGAAATAATGTCTGTGAGCTGCATTTTAAGATTGTCACTGTGTTCGGGTTTGGAATTGCTCATTAGGAGTGCTAAATTGACTTCTTCCTCCCAGAAGATGATGGTCACATCGTCCAATTTGTTTGCAACATTACTTATTTTCATATGTTTTTCTACTCTTCCCAAATTTATTCAGTGGCAAGCTATATGTACAAAGTCTAGCGTGTAGGCTGGAATTACAACTGCTGGGTCATACACTACTACTTCATAGTATGCTTCAGAAAACCAAAGTTTGCAGAAGAGGTCAGGATAGCATGTGTTTTTGTTATGTACAAAATATGATGCAAATTTTTTACTAGGATAACTGCTGTACATAGATTATTTGGTGTGGAGAAATGTTTTTTGAAACTGTTGGTGAGTGGTATGTATGATATATATGTTTGCAGTTAGTGTCAAAAATAAACATCAAACAGCTAAAAAATTGTTTAAATAATTTAAGCTTCAGAGAATGTATAGATCACTGTTACTTAGAGGCACCTCAGCATGAAGCAACAGTGTATGGCTTACCCTGTAACTGTAAGGAGAAAGAAGCTTTTAAAATGCAAGCCTACTTTCTATACAATTGTGCGTCTCTGGGTGGGGTCGGCAGCAATGGTAATGCTGCATATTCACACAGTGTGTTTTTATTTAAATTTTATGTCAATTTATGACATCTAATAGTTTTCTGCCTATTCTGTTTGCTTACTGAGCTAGAAAACTGATGTAAATATTGTGCCTTAAGTTGAAGCATATTATGAATTCTCAGAAATTTTGAATAGTTCAAATAAGACAAACTGGACATTTATTTCCCCCAACTAAAGCAACAAGTTGCAGAATGTATTTTCAAAACGTGAGTATTCCTGTGCCTTTTCCTCAGCCTCCTGTTCTGAAGGAAAACAATGGGCTGCAAATCTGAACTTTGGTTAGTTCATTTATCTCAGAGGAGTTTTAATAGCCGAAGAAGGAGAATAGTATCTTCAACTTGTTTTATCCTTTTCACACTTCTGTCAGTTGTGCATAATGCTTTTCATCACCAACAGTATAGGTTGTTTTTAATACCTCTTCCAGTTTCTGATGTGTGCAGAAAACCTGAACTTGTGGAAAGCTGAAAGATTCCACATGCCCTAAGAAATTGGCTCCTGGTGAAGTATGGGGCCTGGAAAAGGGATCAAGTTTCTCAGAAACTGGCTGTTTAGGCTTACACCAGCATTAAAAGTTGCTAGAGTGCTATGCTGATGGTAACTAATTATAGCTCCAGCACAAAGCGTTAGTGTCAGTTTGCAAACAGAAAAGTTAATTGCCACACTGGGCCTTTGAAATATCAGATAAACAAATTTATTCTCTAAGATAAAAAGGCCATTAATGTGTTCCCTGCTGTGATCATCTGCCTTATTGCCTTTCTCATTTCCTGAGGCTCTGTAATTAATCCATTAGCTTGCGCACCATGCCRTGAGTCTGGTGTGGTGAGAGGAGATAGATGATGACCTATTTCATGATTCACTATTAATGGTTCTTCTTGGCCTTGCATGCTTTAAAAAAACCAAACAAAATAACTCAAAAGCTTTTAGTGTTCTTTTGGGTATTGAAGCCACTGGAAGCAGTTCTCTTAGTTTTGAATTCTATTCATTTCCTTGTTCAACTGAAAACACAGCTTGTGAATAACATGATACATAAATTAAAGGTCCCAGCTCAATCTAGTTTATGCCTGATCATGGGGTATTCCAGGATTCTGCTTCTTTTTTGCAGTTTGCCATATGAAATTTTAGGATAAAGCTTACTTGTACTATAAAAATGACTTAATTTTCTTCAGAAATTTTCATTGGACTCCTTACAAGTAGCCAGGTTTCATGGATCTGCTTGTCCTTCCAAAAAAGATACTTGTTGCAATAGACACCTTCAAGTTAGGTCAGTTGCTTTAAGTTGAATTCCTGCTTTCTTAGCTGCCTCACCGTCTTTTGTCAGATATCGTATCTGACTTCCTTACCTACCTGGTCACTTGGTTCAAACTCAGACTGCGTCAGACATGACTGATGCTAGCTACTCATTTGATGCTCAGTGTTTTAAGCGAAGGAGGTTTCAGTGCGCTTGATATTAGTTGAGGTCATAATCTTATGTTTTCACAATTGGTCTACTCTGCTGGATTTTGTTGTAGACAGACTAAGAATTCTGTTAAACTACTGATGAAAGTGAAGGATGCAGACTGTCTATAAGCAACAAGAATTGGATAAATAGACCTGGAACTTGGAGCTGAAGGTGTATGAGAAGGCTGTGGCTGGATCTCAGTAGTGAGGGGCAGCATGCAGAGTTCCTGGCAGCCAGGAGGCTTCCTCTGTTTCATTCCTGTTGCTGTGGAAGGTTTTGGCTAGGCAGCTGCATTCCCAACCTCTGACAGAGCTGTCTTTTTGCACGTTAGTCACCCTTTCCTAGTGTCATGCTTCTCAGGATATGCTTTGGGAAAAACGTGCACCCTAGAGAGTAGTTTTTAAGGTGGTGAGCTGGACATGGAACTTAGTGTGAAGGAGCTGAGGGAAGCCTTTTTAAAGGGAACCACTAGCATAAATCATGGAGCCTAAACTTTACTCTTCATGAATGTGACGGATCAAATTTAAGATTGAAGCAGGGGGGGTAAGCTGTATGGCAAGCATGTATTGCCTTTCCAAGCACCAAATAAACTGAGTGGAAAAACTAGTTAGTCTTTTAACTGAAGCAGTTGTCTGCTTTGCTTTCTTTTTGTAAGAGGTGGCCTTTTCCTAGAGTGTGTGTGTGGGTTTTCTTTTTTTTAAGAGATCTATGGGAAACATATATTTTCACAACAAACTCGTTTTTGAATAATGCTGCTCGTTCTGTTTTCTGTTTCGGACCACAGTAGAATCTTAGAATGCAATGCAACTCTATTGTTTCCTTGGAGAGAACAAATGTGGCTTTGTCTTGGCCAAGAGAGGTGTGCTTTTTTTTTTTTAATTAAAAAAAAAAAAAAGAATGCTTGCTATTTCACTGTAGAATCTATGAGGAGACAAATCACTCATGCCATGAGATAAATAGGTGAGATCAGAACTCTTTGCTGTGATTGCATTTGCCCCTTAGGATAAAATTGCAATGATGTGACATAAGGGTAATTAATGCATTTTTTTAGCTTGTTGTTAAAAACACTTTTCTTAGTCAGTGAAGATGTAGCTGTACTTCTGYTTGTCTTGATTCCCTTCCCAATTTGCTGTGTCAGGAGCTTCCCATTTCTGGGACACTGTTGCAAATGCAATGTATCAGTGAAGGTAGTTGCTCCTCTCTAGCCGTCATTCCTCTTGCAAGAGTAGTGTCAGTTTGGGTTGAAAACAGTTTGCTGTTGTGATTAAGCAACAGAGTGCAGATTGTCAGGAGAGGTGCTGGCAATACATTTATTCCTGTATCTGCATAGTATTGCTAATTATATATAGGGATGAATTCTATTTATTGCAGCTTTGTTTTGTTTTTAACAGATTACTTTCACTTAATCTCTTACTCCAAAGTGATTGAAAAAAATAATATTGTTCACCCAATGCTAAACTATATTTGAAGGCTCTTTTTTTTTTTTTCCCCTCATGTTTTCATGGATGGAAACTTTCTGTTACAAGACATTACTTCTTAATTACCTTTCAGAGCTTTGATGTTAAATGATTGAATGGGAAATGAGAAGGTGTTGAATGGTAGTAGTCTAGAAAATACTGGAAGGAAAGAACTGATTTAAGCTTATGGCAGGGAGGGAGTGTCTTTTGGGGTTTGTTATTTGTTTGCTTTAACTTTAGAACTTGTTCAAGTGTGTGCTGTACGTTTACTGCTGTCTGACTGAGGCTAGTAAAGGGAAACAACCCATGTATGATCACTTAGGTTACCAGTTTCTTGTATGTTGATGCCCATGTTGCTATCCAGAGCCACATGCATTTTTGCCTTGTGATGCTGTACTGGTACAAGGCATATTATTCATTGGCTTTGCATGTCTGTCAGCTTTTATAAGGCAAGAATGTCAGCACAAGGCGCATCCAAGTGAAATGGAATTGGCCACAAGAAATAAAGTAGCAACTGTTGCTATTTGCAATCCACAGAGCAATCCCTTCTCTACACTGTTGTCTTGAGCAGTGGCCTTGCTCAGGGATACAGCATCTGGGAGAATGGTTAGATTTTGGATGAGATTCTGTAACCACATGTTTTCAAAGACTTCAGTGCAAGTGGAAGTTAAGTTCATAATGTTTGAAATGAAGAGAGATGTGGATGTTAATTTATGATAGAGGAAAAGGGAGAAGCCCACATCTTCCAGAAGCATAAGTGAACTGTCTTGAATATGTGAGAAACGGGTAGCCTTTGTTTAGGATGACTAGTATCAGAGTGCAAATTGTTCCCAGGAAGACTGTCCCCAGCTATGTATAGATTCTTTCTGTGCAGGTTTTGCATGCATGTATTTTATTAATATGGATCACTCCCAAAGGCAGATTGTCCCTTAAGGTGCAGATGGGCATTTGTAAATCTAAGGTGGTTTATCTAATTTTGACAGCCTCAGGAGTATTTCTTTTTAAAATCCTTACTTGTTGAAATGGTTTTGAAAGTGGCTGCTGGCAAATGATGATAGATTTCAGTATTTCCACCTCTATAGTCTTGAAAAGAGGAAACAGTAGAGATTCACTTCTGCAGCAAGAGCTGTGCTTATAAATTATCCTTCTTGGAATACTGAAGCTACAGGCATGCTATTAAAGTGACAGCTGAATTCACTGCAGGCAGAAGATATGTAGCTGTCTTGTGGGGAAAAAAAAAAAAAATTAAAAATATATATATATTATATATATATGTGTGTGTGTGTATGTATGTAGAGAGAGAGATTAAAGGTATCCAGAGAGATTAAAGGTATCCAGAAGAGCTTTTATTAATTTGTGGGGAATGCATGTATGTGTATTGGAAGAACTGGTGGATTTGAGATATACTGATGTGAGGAGAAAATATTTTTTGCAAAGAAAGTTTATTCTCAGGGGAGGCAGAACGTGGTATTTGTAGTGTGTTCAATGGCCTGACTCACCTGGAAAAGCTTACATTCTTATCTTGTATACCTTGGAAAGAAAACTAAGGTAAGGATTACAAAAGCTGCAAAGAAGATCAGCTTTTTTGAACGGGACTTAAAAAGCTATAGCATGGGAGCTATACACAAATGTTTTCATTTTGTTTTGCTTATTTTGTGTGAATCTCATCATAGGGTCATCATAAACTATACTGAAGCTCCAAAGAGAATACTTCCTTGGAGTCACTGTGAGATTTAGTAGCTGTATACAATAAGAACATTTACAAGTAATTTGGTTGGTTCAATTAATGCCAGTCATATTAAAATCTCTGTGTGGGCTATGTATGTGTAGAAAAACATTGAAATGTACTAAACAGTATAATCTCTGAAATGTTTGTAGAGCCAACTCTTTTTTCATATGTTCCCTCAATGCCCTGAGAATTCTGAGCTTCTTAAAGAAAATCCTTATGCAGAGAGCTCTTACACTATGTAACATGCATTTCAAAATAGGCTTGAGTTGTCCTGCTGTGAAATCAATATGATTTCCTGAGCTCTTCACAGTTGAAGTGCTTAGCCTTCTTGTGCATTTTGGATCTTCCTTCTTGCTATCTCTTTGCTCCTAAAAGTGTGTCCCAGCCTAAAGGCAAGGGACAGGATGACCTACTTTGGCTCTCTATCACAATTAAGAATTTTGTTTAGTAGCTGCATTCCTTTTAGGAATTCTTGTTCCTTATTTCAAATAGGGCCTGTAGATTCACAGCTTCCTAGCACTGTATTTCTATTAGTTTCATCTTAATACTCCTGTGCAGTGCATAAATTCTGAATGTGAATACCCAGACTTACAGAGTAAGTTGAGGGTCAGCAGTTTTTGTGCTCTTAAATGCCAAGTTAGCTAAGAGTTTGAATTTTATTTTTTTTTCCTGTAGGTATTATCAACCCAAAGAATCCCAAGGAAGCGCCAAAGTCCTTCAGCTTTGACTACTCCTATTGGTCCCATACATCGGTAAGTTCTGTTACTTACAAGTAAAACTATTTTTGTTGACTGGCTTCAACTAACTATTTTTATTCCCCCCCTCCCCCCCCCCGATCACTCCATTCTTTTCAAAATGTTTCTGAATTGACTCTTTTGCACACTCATTCAGTTAAAGGCTTGTCATTTTATGTTGTCTTCTCCCGTTTGTCAGGGGGTGGGGGGTCAGAAGGAAGACTAAGCTCCTAGGGCTTGGTAACAAGTTGTGGTTACTTGAAAGAGATTACTGAAAATACTCACAAACACTGTTGTGTTCTAAGTACTTCAAGGATGCATATGAACCACAGTTGCTTCAGTTCTGCTCTTGATTAGACAAGTGAAAGTTGCTCAAGTACTTGCAGTTCAAGGAAAGATGTGATCTGGATACTCTTGGCATATCAGGAAAAGGCAGAGTAGAGACCCATGTTTCTTTTAGCTACAAAAGCAATAAACTTTGTCTAACTGCTCTGCCCCACCCTCCTGTGAGTTGATTCTGAGGTCTTGCTGACTTCCACTGATTGTTCTGCAGCTGAACTGTGGTGTTCTACCCTCTACCCCTCTCCTGCCTTATTCTCCTAAAAGATATTAAAAAAAAAAAAGGTTAATACTTTTCTCCAAATTTAATAGTAATGATTTTGGGTGATGCAAATAGGACTTAATATTTCTGAGCAAACCTGTGGCCAACAAGAATATTTTCATGATGAAAACTTAGAGAAGCTTGGATTTGTGCAGGTCTTTTACTGAATCTTCCTGTTGAATAACCTGATCTCAAAGTAGCTGTGCAAGTAGATTACAGTGTCAGTCAGAGAAACATTATGAACATACTAATTGACAAAAACTACCGGTTATGCAGTATTAAGCAAGAGAGCTGGTCTGATAAAACCTTGAGCCTAACATCATAATGTCAGCACACTTGAATTTTGTCCTGATTTCAGGAAGAAATAATGTTAAAGTTCTAACATTTCAGGAAAAGAGAAAATGCCAGATTAATAAAAACATAGTGACGTCTGGTGTAATGACCTGCTTGTACGAAATCACATTTCAGTGTTACATTGTCTGTGCAGTCTTTTCTGGCTTGTGCAACATAAAACAACTGCATAGATTCTCATTATTGTGATAATCAAATTTCTCAAATATCAACCAAGGACTTTCCTAAATGATCGAGAAGGGACTTCAGGAATAAGAGGTATAACATACACAGCAAATCCTGTTTTCTGTCACCATTTTTGCATCCTGGACCTTGCCTGGAGCTGCATCTTGGATTGTGTCCAGTAACTGGATGTTGGAGTGTGGTCAGAGTACAGTGCCTGAGTGCCTGAAATTTCCTACGCAGAAAATGAAGGATTAATTCCTTCAGTTTGTGAAGTTTTGTTTTGAACAGCTTGGGCACTTGCCTTGAGATCTGACAACTGTGTTCTTTCTGACATCTTAAAGCTGTAATTTTTATTGCATGTGCAGCAGTACCTCTTTTCATCAGACAGTTACGATGATGGTGCTTTATCTTTCAGGATCTTTTGTGGGGGGTTATCTTTAATAGTATGAAGTGGAGATTGTCTAGATTCTTCTTTGACATACTTTCCATTGAAAAGTTATCCTGTTTGTTGACACTACTTAAAGATTTTTGTGCAAGATCACAGACAATGTTCGTAAAGCAGAATTGGTTTCTTGTGCAGATTTTTCCCTCAACAGCAGTGGATGGTCCTGTCAAGATTGTCAGTGTCATTCTGCTCCAGCTGGTACTGCCTTGGGAAAAATCTGTGTAAAAATGTACTGGGTTGCCTTTTCCTAAGGGATTGACTGACAAGATAAAAATGAAATAAAACTAATTGCTTTTTGAAATGTTACTTGCGTGAGAGGAGAAGACTATATTGATGCTGTTTTCATGTCTCTTCAGCCTGAAGATCCCTGCTTTGCATCTCAGAGCCGTGTGTACAATGATATCGGGAAGGAGATGCTGCTGCAYGCCTTTGAGGGCTACAATGTATGCATTTTTGCCTATGGGCAAACTGGAGCTGGGAAATCCTACACAATGATGGGCAAGCAAGAGGAGAGCCAAGCGGGCATAATCCCACAGGTAGAACAGAACCCAGAAAGGGGATTTACTTTACATAGCGTGTTCAGATGCTTACTTGCTGATACAGTCTTCTATGTTGCAATAGCAATTCACAGAAAGCTACAGCTTACTTCTGAAGTGAAAGAAATCTACTCAGAAAAAGAGCACTATAAGTAATTTTCACTATAGCGTAACATTTTTTGTGTATTATATTCTCTCTGTATACTTTTCCTACATCCAATTTCTCCACTCCCCTAACAGACTAGTAAATGAAGATGTCTTATTCACTGGTTTTCTTGAATCCTTCTCTGACTTGAGCTAGGACAGCACATGAGCACTCTTTATTGAGCAGGAATTCGGGAGGGGATATTGCTGATGAACATGCCACAAACTTATTTTGGAAACAAGTCTCACAAAGATAAAAAGTGGTTAATATATTGATATCTTACAAGAAATGAAGTATATCAAAGTGTTAGTATGAGATATTTAGAGCATCTGAATGCAGCCCAGTGTTACTGCCCCTGAAATTTGTTTTGAAACTTGACTGTGAAATGTAAGGAAGTTGAGATGCCCCCATAGGAAATTCTGACTGGCACACACTTGATGCTATCATAGTAAAGTCAGAATACTGTAGCTGGTGGTTGTATGGCACTCCTAAATGCAGGCCTTCCTTGGTATGTAGGCACTGATAGTGGACCACATGTTTGTTGGAAGTTACTGCATCCCTCCATTCCTGAAGTAGAAATCTGAGGTTGAATTTCAATAAATAAATACGCTGAACAGTGTTTGAGTCATCGTTCTGCTATAGGTTTGCAGTGGGAGGCATTGGCCCTCTGCCACAGGTATGAAATAGCCAATGCACAGTGTTGTTCTCTGTTAATAGCATGGACATCGGTACTGAAATACGTAACAAGTGTTCTGTTGCCATTTGAGGTTGCATATAGGTTAGCTTAAAATAGTTTTGGAAGACTGTGTGTGTACAAGTATGCAGAGTTAATCTGATGAAAGAGATTATTGTTATATCTAGGCATTTTCTTGCATTAATATTAAGTGTCAGAGTGTAACAGGTGAAATTAGTTGAAGATCTGTGACAACAGCTTGGTATTTAAGTTGTGTTACAATCGTGATATTCCAATTTGTCTTTCTGTATCCTCAAGTGCATACGAATTAAAGGCTATGCTAAAAAAAATACTTAATGCCCCTGTTATCTACTACAGTTTTTGAAGAAAATCTTTTCCCTGCAATTTCAGTCTGAGTCTTCCCRTAAAGGAACAAAGTGAATTGTCTGTTCAGGGAGAGCTTGTTAAATCTTTTCTTTCTTGCTAGGTACACAGAGGGTACAGCACAATCATATACCAAGTAATATAGGTTCTTGACACCAAATTCTTCTGTGTTGGCAAAATTCCCTGAACCTATGAGCCAGTCCCTAGCGTGAAATTTTATCATGCTGTAGCCATGTATTAGCTCAATTCTCCAGAGCATATACTTTTAAAATTGCCTGCGTTCTTCATATTCTGGGTATTTTCCGTGCAGTGGCTTGTAGGTATCTGTGTTCCAGAAGTCTGTTTCTACYCTTCTTCCTCTCTGTACCCATGCTGTTTAATCTCCTTATACATACCCATGGGCTTGCCCACTGCTCATTTCTTCCTTTATTATCCTAATTTTGAGTCTCATATTTCACTTATTTATAGACGAGCACTCTTGAAGTAGGAGGCTGCTGATAGCTAACGTATCCTTCATATGAAGCTGCTGTTAACTGATTTTGAAACAGTATCTGCCAGTTGATTTAAATCTGAATCCTGGAACTTTAACAGACCAATGAATTGATAGAGGATTATTCTCTTAAACTGATTGTTTTTATGACTGGGAGAGGATTAATATAAAATAAGTTATCAAGGTTGCATAATAGTGATGGACAATTGAGATTAAGTACCTTACCAGTCAGGCTCTGTGTGGTTGATGTAACTTGTTCTTTTTCTTCCTCTGCCCTTGCTCTAAAGCCAAAATATTGACATGTCGTAGAGTTAGTTGTTACTGCGCAGTCATGACTAGTTACTGACTCTTGCTTAATCTCCTTCCAGCTATGTGAAGAACTGTTTGAGAAAATCAATGACAACAGCAATGAAGAAATGTCATATTCTGTTGAGGTGAGTATGATGAGAGATTGAAAGATATCTGTCCGGGAAATCAAAGTGACCTTAGCTGCTGCATTATTGATGCTGCATTTAGACTGATATTTTTGAAAGCATTTGTCTTTTCTCTGTTTCATATTTGATATAAAGGTACAAGTAAAACCTTTCTGGGACCAGAATTTCTTTGTTTGGAGGAGTTTTTTTAACCTTTGTTTTGAAAAATAGTGTACTTTGGCTACCTTGTGGGAGTGGCAGTTGTTATGTAAATGATATACTGAGAAACCAAAAGATGAATTTACAGATTTTTTTTTTTGTTCTTTGGACTGCTGGATGGAAGACCTATTCTACATGTTTCTTATCAATTAATATAGTCATAATTTGTGTTTTGTATGGGTCTTGTTGGAATATCTTAATTATGTAGTCTTACTTGACATCTCCTATTACTAAACTGAGTTTATGGACAGACTGGGAATAGAAGAGCATAACTGATACAACATCACATGTAAGAGTTCTTGTCTGTCATATGTCACAGGCTGAGCTGAAACTGTCTGAATTAATTCCCTGGAGCTAAGGCAGGTCCAGGGTATGAGCCAAAAAAAAAAGGGAGGAGGGGGATGTTCATATCCACAGTTGGCTAAGATGAAAAATAAGGGCTACATAAAAATAGTTTGCTGCAGAGATCTGTTTCATGTGTTTAACATACTGTTTACTTCATAGCTAAATAGGTATTGATTTGTTAGTTGCAGTCCCTGAAAAATGCACCAAGTTGTGTTTTGTTTCGTATCTTAGGTTTGTTACTAAGTTTCAATTGCATAACTTTTGGTCATACTGGTGAATGAGAAATGTAAAGAATGTATTTAAAAATAATCTTGCTTTTAATTCTGTTTCAAAGCATGCAGATTTAAAATAACCATAGTATGAATAATTGTGCTGATGACTCAGGAACTCTACAGGCCTTGGGTACAGATTAGAACCAAAAGTTGTCTTCATACAAAACTTCACTTTTCTTTTTCCTTCTTAGTTCTGCTTTGGAGCATGGTAAGGGAAGTTCCTTGTAAGCAGACTCTTCTTACTGTCTTGTTTGCTTCTTTGGAAAGATACAGTTTTGCTTATTTGTCATATACTGAGAAAGTTAAGTTGGTTATTAACTCTAATGTAACAGATTTTAATTAAACGTCAGTGTTTTTTTTAAATCGCTGGGGGTTCTATATATGCGGGAGAGGTCTGCAGCTTATGCTAGAGGCCTAATATTCTTCCTTTCTCCCAGTGTCTCAAGCTATTAAACTGAGACACCCATGTATAGCTTTCCAGTAGAAGACAAGGGGGACTTTCTACTGGTGCCAGTCTGAAATGCTGCGGAGCTTCTTTCAAAAGAAGCCTTAAGAATGACTAAATTTTCCATGCAAATTCCCATTTTCAGGTGAGTTATATGGAGATTTATTGTGAGAGGGTCAGAGACTTATTAAACCCGAAGAACAAGGGAAATTTGCGTGTGCGAGAACATCCTCTGCTTGGACCGTATGTGGAAGATCTGTCCAAGCTAGCAGTCACATCTTACACAGACATTGCGGACCTCATGGATGCTGGGAACAAAGCCAGGTTAGTGATGGTAGTTTGTTATAATGGCTTTTTCTCTCTCTCTCATGGGGGTACATGGCATACAGCACCAAATTTGAAATAACTTCTCTGATGCCCTGGCACTTTTTTTTTTTAAACTCATGTCAGATTAGATATCTAATGAAAATATTCAATGATCAATGCTGTTAAGAGGACAAAATTGATTTATGTGGTGAAATAGTGCTGCAGATCACTTCATAGATATTTAAAGTTTGTAATGGCTTGAGATAAAATATGTAAATTATGTTATTTTTTAAAACGTTTGCCTTCCTTGTGTAATGTATTTGTGTATATATACACATATATATATTTGTATTATTTGTCCGTATACAAATACATATATATTTGTACAAATAAACATGTAAGCACAGTATCCTCTTTCAGTCACTCAGGTGATCAGGACCAAAGCTTAGCCTTCCAGCTTTAGGTTCTGGCTTAGCAGTAGTTTCTATCATACGTCAGTTGTGGGTTTTGGTAGGTTGTTCCATTTAACAGTCCATGTGGGAAAGAGTGACATAAATGCTGCTGGCATTTTCTTGTGTGTAAGGCAGATTAGTGAGTATGTGGATTGAGGATGCTCTGTTTAAATTGTAGTGAAGTCAGGAAAAATTCAGCAGTGAAAATCAAAGGGGTTGTTGGTACTTAGTGTGGCTTGCTCTTAGTCATGCGGCAGAACAGCTGTACAGCCTCTTCATCTCGTGCTTCTACAGGTGCGTTCAGCCCTGTACTTGGAGTATAGAGGCTGCTGTATTCTGAATACATGTGTATATGTTCATCTTTCAGGACTGTGGCAGCTACCAACATGAATGAAACCAGCAGCCGCTCTCATGCAGTGTTTACAATTGTCTTCACTCAGAAGAAACATGATGCAGAAACTGATCTTTCCACAGAAAAGGTACATTGTAGATGAGAAGTGGCTTTCTGAGGACTGGTTGTCCCAGATTATCCATACAGTAACTTATTTTTGTTGGGAGTATGAAGTGAAAACGGGAATTAATTGTCATTTCTGCTGTTTTGTTTAAGGGTAAACTTTCTGTGTGCCTTTTCAGAGCCCTTTTATTTCTTGCTGGATTTTGACTGATCGTAATTCTAAAAACAACTAAATTGGAAATATGTGCAGGAGGAGAATATATAGTAGAGGGAGGAGTGTGGCCTTAAGACCTAGGTTCCATCGAGAGGGATATATGAAATAAAAGAAGTGAATCTTCCCTAGTCTTGTTCACAGAGCCTTCTGTGCTTCTGTCTGTCAGTGCCAAATTCTTTCCTCATTAGTTCTGGGGCACAGGGATTAGGAAGCAGTGTTATTTGGGCACTTTCTGGAATTTGCATATTAAAAAGAGGAGCTCTGTGGAGCAGTTCTCTAGCTTTTATTACTCTGTGGAATAGAGGCTCTGCATGGAAAAGTAGCTGAAGTACAGGTAATGTTCATATTTTTAAACTGATCACTGTGAAGAGATCTGAAAATTGTATTGAAGACTTCCCCCCCCTCTCCCTTAGAAATGATCTGACTATGCGAAATTGTCATTAACTGATATGTAGTCTTTAGTGCCAATGCTTTATTCCTGGTGTCACTAGAGGCAGGATGAAACATAAGTCTCTCTTCCTTTGAGATTCTTATGTCATCTGCAACAGCAAAACTTAAATTCTTTTGATATTGGTTTTGCTTTGTTCATATGAGAACCTCATTCTTTCTTTCTAAGTAATTTAGAGTATAGCAATATTTAAAATGGAACATAGGCCAAGATGCTTCTTACCCATAAGAGAACAGCATCAAGCTGATCGTTTGTGAAAACTTAGTTTGACTGTAGTATTAAGCACACTTTGATTTATAGACAGTAGAGTTCTTTTAATGTCATAGAATTAATTCAAGGTCTGTTCTTATTCTAGTTCACCACAAACTAATTCTAGTTGTTAATGTGCTTCTCTCTTCAGGTCAGCAAGATTAGCCTTGTGGATCTAGCTGGGAGTGAGAGAGCTGATTCAACTGGTGCCAAAGGAACTCGATTGAAGGTATCAGGCTACTGATGTATGGGGAAAGGAAGGGAAGTTGGTGTACAAGCAGCATGAGGAGACTGTGTTTGACAAATAATAAGGAAAAGAAAGAATTGCTAAAATAAGGATGGAAAAAAATAGTCCCCAATGTATCTAGATTGTCAGTCTTCTCTTAAGGATAAAATAGGTAAACAATACTAAAACAATACTGTCTACCACTCAGAAATCTAATTGAGGAAGGTCTAATTCTTTATGAAGTAGGATTTCTTTTGAACATGTGACTGCAATTTTTGGTCAGCTGAGCGTAGTGAAAGTAGTGGAAGTATGTGTCTGAGAAATTAGCATGTTAAGACCCAAGTGATCATGGCACTGACTTGGAATGAAATGTATTTTTTTGCAAGGCCGAAGCCTTTTTTTCCTCAAATCATAGATGTGACTTTTGGCTCCTTTAGTCTACAGAAGTTCATGTTTGAACAATTTGAGTTACTATATAATACTGGATTCTGTTTTCCTAGGAAGGAGCAAATATAAACAAGTCTCTCACAACTCTGGGCAAAGTTATTTCAGCATTGGCTGAAGTGGTAAGTACAGCATTTTCTTACCTGCAACAAACTTTCCATAGCTGGTAAAACCGGGACAGTAAAAACCATGGACTACAGTAGAATCGTTCACTGTTCTTGGCCTTGCGTTCTCGGCATGGTTAGCTTTATATATTTTGATAGATGTACTGTAGTCTGTGAATCTCATACAGCCTGGTAGAAACTTTATCTGCAGGTAGATTGAAGCATTAGTATATTTAACTGTGAATATACCTTGCAAAAGGAGCCTGTATTTATATAGTGGACATGCTGACTTAGCAAGCTTTTAGTTTTGCAGCACAATAGTTTTATTTTTATTTAAAAGAATTTTATAAAACTACTTGCAGGTTTCTTGGTTTAAATATTAAAAATACCACATGTAATAATTTGATTGTCACTGGCTTTTTTCTGCAAAGCTGAGATTTAATACTGTGTTAAATTAAGTAAGCATCTAGTGATCCAAACATAATATTCTAGGTTTACTGAAAGTACTTTTCTACGAAGTACTAACAACACTTCTCTGCTCAAATAGTACTTTTCAAAAAAACCCACGTTATTGCTGCTCTTCTTAAAAGTGAGTCCTCAACAAGTTGGGACAGGTTGTCTATACTTAAATGCTTCTGAGATATTTTTATGAAAACTATTCTCATTCATTGGAGTCCACAAGAAAAGGAAATATTTTTCAAGTTAACATGAAAATTATATATAAAGTCCTATTAAGAAGCTCACCTTGTGTCTTCTTCCTCTTATGCTTTCAACTTAGGATAACTGCACCAGCAAGGTATGATGGGCCTGAGTAGTAGTGGATGTTGTTTTTTTTTTTTGACGGACTGTAAAATTTTATTCTCTTCCCCTTGGAAGCAAAGAGCAGGGACAGAGTTATTGCAAGACTGATACTTGCTTTTAATTCACCTCTTGAGTGTTAAGAAGAGTTTTCATACAATTTATAATCAAGCCTTTTATTGCCAAGTCATATCCCGTGTTAAATGTTGTGTGGAATTAAACTCGTTGCATTCCTTGAAGCAAGATGTTTGCATACTAACTATTCATAAGTCAACAGAAGATTAACTAGTTGTTCTTTTGCATGTATCTCTGTAGCTGTGGAACCTCCTCTGATGGACTTCTGAGTACTCTAGAAAGTTACAATTATTCTAACAAAGTAAAAATGAATCTTCTCCTGGAATACTAAGGTTTACTGCCTAGATTGTCTGAGAATGGTATTAGAATATAAACTTTATATGCCAGAAGGGTGGTATTCACACACAGGAAAACCTTTCTGAAGGTAGTGCTTCAAGGGAATTCTCTGGGCTGCTTATCATCATTAGATACTTGAATAGTTGCATGTTATCTAATATTAAACTCAATCGCTTGTACAACTGAGGATGGGTCACCCCTCCATTTCACTAGCCTGTGTATATAATGTTATAGTTCTTTTAGGACCTGTCCTGATTGTTATATCTTAAATTTTCATTTTCCAGTGAATGTGTATTTTTCAGTAGTGTGTTCTTTCTTTGTAGAGTAAAAAAAAGAAGAAGACAGACTTTATACCATACAGGGATTCTGTATTAACATGGCTGCTTCGAGAAAATCTAGGTATGGCTAATTTGCCTGTGCCAGTATGGAAAGAAATTCTCACTAAATTTTCTGAATGTTTTTGCCTCATTTTACTTAAATTATGGGATTAAGTATTTTTAGCAGTCAAATTTGAGTCATATGTTCTACCCTTTGGTAAAGTTGCAGCTCCTTTTTTTATCCTATGATTTTGCATATTACTTAGTAATATAGGATATAGTTGAATTTTACAGTTTATAGAAAATACTGATATTTAGTAGGTAATTAGTGCCTAGACTCTGCATTGCAGTTTCATCAAAAACCTTACCTGTTCATTATAGGTGGTAACTCCAGAACTGCCATGGTTGCTGCTTTGAGTCCAGCAGACATCAACTATGATGAAACTTTGAGCACTTTAAGGTACTTTCTTTTAATCTGAGATTGGTAGGGTTAGCTGTTAGCTCTAATACCCTAAGGTTTGAAGGATAGGATGTGGCTATTATGCCTTGAACATCTGGGGTGAAGAAAACTGTATACTGCAAGAACTCAATTGCTCTGAAAGGGGGAAAACTAATCTTTTGAACATGCTTACAGAGCTAGGGATTTATTGCCTACACTTTAACCTGAAATTGATAAAACTCATCTTCTGCTATACAACTGCAAGCTAAATGTCTTCTATGTTGCTACATTCCTGTGTTGCATGTGAGCACTTATATGTTCAGTATAAGGAGAACAAGGTTTGTTTTGGCTGGTTCCAGATATGCTGATCGAGCAAAACAGATTAAATGCAATGCTGTTATCAATGAAGACCCCAATGCCAAGCTGGTGCGTGAGCTGAAGGAGGAGGTGACACGGCTTAAGGATCTCCTGCGTGCCCAAGGGCTGGGAGATATTATTGACAGTAAGTAGATTAAATAGACCTTGCCAATCCTTGCCATATTGCAGCTGGTCTCTCCTCTTGCAGAGAGAGACCTGAACCTGTGAGAGAAAGGAGTTTAAAATGGTTAAGTGTAGGTGCTGACGTGAAATTTTGCACGCGCTTCTACAAATGGTAGCCTCTTTTTAAACAACCCATCATAAGATCTTCTGAGTTAATAGGCCACCTTCAAACTCTCAAGGAAAAGCATGCTGAGTTGGAGTTTGGTATTTCTGTAGAAGCGATTTATTGTAATAGAACTTCATTAAAGAATCACCTTGGTGAGTTATGAAGGCCATTTTGTTTAGCTGCTATTAAAAGGAGAATAGTTGTGGTATAGGAAGATAAGCTAATTTCATACTGAGAGAGGAGGCATCTTTTACTTCTACTTGAGGGGCAAAAGGTGATTAGTTGATACCTGCCTCCAGTACTGTCCTTGCTCAGAAAGGAAAAAGATGCATACGTAATTCCTGTTAGACAGCACCCTGAATGGTAGAGCACTTATCATCACTGAGCAATTAGCTGTGAAGCAAGTGCTTGTGAACTAAATAAGTTCTTTTGGGGTAAGATTTGGGGTTAGGTTGGCAGAGCTGTACTATAGGAGGTTCCACACTTTCTAAATATTGATTTGCTTTGCCATCAATGTTACCTCTTAAAGCCCCAGAACAAATTTGTGCCTGAATTATTTCCTGGCCCTCACTCCAAATAAGGCGAGCAAACTACAATTTTAACTGCCACATTCTTTTATAATAGGAACAGTAGTTTAGTTCCTAGTGAGGAAGATGGCTATAAAAACACAGCATACATTCTTGTAGATTAAATTAATTCTGATTTGCTGTCTAAAAGAAAAAAAAAAAAGAGGTTCAATGTGACTTAAAGTGAATGTTGCAGTAGTTTCCGACTCGTCAGTGCTTATTTCCCTTATTTTCTGTGTGTTTTCAAGAGAATGGGGTCAGAAGACAATGAAATGCAGGTGTTTTCATGCTTGATACAGTGTGTATTTCTTTTGCTTCTAAAACAAAAATGAAGTGATGATGTGTTACTGAAAACTGTGCTTTGTTTCTCTAAACATCAAGTAGTATTCTCTTCCCTTCCCATGTCACTGAACCTTGAACTTTGATCCTTCTTGTATTTTCCCTCCTGCTTCCCTTCAGTTGATCCAATGGGAGATGAATACTCTGGAAGTGGAGGCAAATGTGTGTATTGTGTGGTTCTCTTCTTAACCTGATTAACCTGGGTCAGCTTTTAACTGAGCTTTGCATGCCAGCATTTCTCACAGGGAAATCCCAGACAGAACACTCATTGTGGGATGTAATGCAGTTTTGTGGAGGCTAGGTTAATTGGCATTTCTTGTTTACTTGCTGGCAGAATATAGAGGGAGGGTGGTAACTCTTTAGTCTGTTTTCATGACAGCTAATGGTTTTGATTCAAACCAGAAAATCTTTGTCTCAAACCTTTCTCAAGTTACTGAATTAAAATAGCTTCTACTTGCTTGGCTTCTTTGCCTTTTAACTTCTCTTTTCTACATAGTATTTGTTGTAAATGTATCAGTTGATTAACTTAAAATGAAATGGTATTGGTTCCTTCTGGAGACTAAATTTTTAATATAGTCCCTTTACACAAGGAAAGTGTTGAACATCATCTACTGATGACAGTCTCTTATTTGGGCTCTTAAACTTGTGGCTATCAATGTAGTTGCTTTGCAGAATGGAGCCTTGTTATCCTTCTAAAGAAAATATTTTCAGTGTGAAGAAACTGATGCAGATCAGCTTAATAGGGTTAGAAACATTCAGTTCTATCGACTGCTTCTGCGAAAGGGGCATACAC
Organism: Apteryx rowi; assembly: GCF_003343035.1. Taxonomy (NCBI): domain Eukaryota; kingdom Metazoa; phylum Chordata; class Aves; order Apterygiformes; family Apterygidae; genus Apteryx; species Apteryx rowi. Next base: position 1,851,024 of record NW_020450307.1, on the reverse strand, counting down.
ATAATATATTGCAAGAGAAATGTTTGAATGTCCGAAATGTGTTCTTGGTAAGCTTTGGGTTGGAAGATTTTGTTTTAAAGTTTTCAGCCAGGCTTCTCCACCCTCACTGTGAAAAAGTCTCAACTGGAAGAGATCTGTCTGAAATTTCCTAAAATTGAAGCTACTGGTGGTGTAAAGACTCATCCTGGCCTTGTCTCGCAGTCTGATGCTGCTTCCAGTGTGTGCATATGTCATCTGTGTGAAAGCTGCAGCCTCCAAAACAAGTGTGCATGGTGTTGAGGGTTTTGGTTCTCTGTAGTCACAGCAACTGCCAAAGCTATTGCAAGCGCCCCTTCCTTTATCTCCAGGAGTGCATGCGTCTTGGCCTTTCGAGACTCCTTCCTCCCTGCTCTGCCATGCCTGCTTTCCTCATCCTAATGGCATTCTCATTCTTTAACCTCCTCTTCTTTTGTTAACCTTCCACTCCTGCTTCCTGTATTTGCAGATGGTGGTTTTCAAACTGACTTGATGCAATCATCAGTTTCATGAGGTTGAAACAGCAGTTTGAATGTGGAGTGAACTAGGGCATAAGGCTTAGGATAGCAGAATTGTTCAGAATAGGAGTAGAGGAGATGTAGGAGGACATACAAATTTATGCAGTGTCTGGGTGAGCATCTCTCTTTATTTTAAGTCTTATTGGTAACACCGGTTTATGGTGAAGCCCTTGTTCATAATGTGCAAGGTCTGATTTGACCTGCTTATTTCCCAAGGGTCCTTATTTCCCAAGGGTACTTATTTTAAAGGATTTGTTTCTGAACTAAAATTTTAAACTATCGAAAGTGTTAAAACTGAGCTAACTAACTGTCTAATATTTCCATGTTAAAAGATTTTTGTGATTAGTTTCAGGGTATGGTTTACAGACATATCCAAGAAGTCAAATTAAATCAAAATAAGTTGCTTCTGGGTAGTCTTTTTTAAATCAGTGATGTGCCTTTTCCTTCTGTCTTCTCTGCTTCTCTGGAAGGCATCTTCAGGCCTCCAGTTTTTCAGGTTACACAAGTTGCCTTATTATGTTTTGTTTGTTTTTAAATCCTTCCCCTTCTGAATTAAGACCAAAAAGCTTTTAAATACCTTCCGGAGCATATAACTCTTAGCAGATATTTAACCAGTTATGTATCTTAGATTTCCATTTTTCAGATAAGGAAGGTCAAAGGGAAACATAATGATATAATTGTGAACTTGTGTTCTTTCTTCCTGTCATGGACTGAGCAGATGGTTTATATACTCACTATCCTGCGAGAATTTGAGGAGGGGGTAGTTCTTGGTTATTGTGGTCTAGGTATTTCAGCAGCAGAACTACTTCTAGGATAGATATCTACTTAATCATCCTTATAGATTAAAGGAGTCTGGAAGAGAGTGTTTGTTGAATTTCAGGGTGGGGTGTGTTCAGACTTAAGCCCAAAATATCACTCACCTCATCAGTATGTCTGCTCCTGGTCTCGGCTCCATATTGCTCACCAGTTTATTATTTGGTTAGGAACAGAGCAACTTAACTAGCCAAGTAAGGGGTTTCCTCTGAATTATACAGTGTTTTTGGTGAATGTGTAATGTAACTTTTCAGGGTTTCTTTCTTAAATACTGTGTCTTAAGCCAGTCTTATTTATAATCTGAAGGGTCTGAATTGAGCTATTTTTATGTCATGGATACTAATATTAAAGGAATTGTTTCAGAACTGCCATCTAAAAATTACAAAACTTGTCTTGTTGCTGCTCAAATGCTTTCCTCTTACACTGGTGTTTCCTTCCTATCTTCCTTTTTCCTGTTCCTTTCCTCTTCCTCTTTTCCTTTTTTCCATCCCTCTGCCTTCCCTTTGTCTGCCTTTCTCTCCCAGATTTGAAAGATTTTCAGAACAATAAACATAGATACTTGCTAGCCTCCGAGAATCAACGTCCTGGCAATTTTTCCACAGCCTCCATGGGGTCCCTCACTGCATCTCCATCCTCCTGCTCTCTCAGTAGTCAGGTGGGCTTAACATCTGTGTCCAGTATACAGGAAAGAATCATGTCAACACCTGGAGGAGAAGAGGCAATTGAACGTTTGAAGGTAGGTATTATAGATTAAGAAAGCTATAATTTTGGTCTTTTTCGAAGCTAAATAGCTGTGAAACTGGGAGGAGTCTCCTTCAGCAAACATAGCCAGTATATTACTGTTTCTGTAGGAAGTTGTCTGAAACCCTCTTGCACCTTAGAAAGTGCTCTTAAGTGAGGTGAGCTAGAGACAGGGTTCATGCACAGCCTTTCTTTCGTGATTATTAGGATTTAATTGTTGTCTGGAACTACAACTGAATTTGTAAATGGCAATCTTTGTTTTTGTTTACTGGCCATCTGATACAGTGAAAAATTATGGGAAATTTGATCATAAGTGTAGACTTCAAGAGGCCTGGTTGGTCAGCACTAGTGTGGACTAGGTCTGACTAGCCAATGCAGTCAGCTTTCAGATAACCAAATTACCTCAAAGTTGAGAAAAGGAGGCAGAATAATCCTGCCACTGTTGTATTCACCCAGCCCCCACAGATTAAAATGTGAAGCACACAGAATAGCATGCTTTATCCAGACAATAGCAGCCTTGTCCAAATTCTGCATAGAATTGAACAGCATCAAAATTGCATTACARTGAAGTATTTCTTCATTTTACCAAAGCCCCCAGTCTCCATGGGCGGGTGAGTGGGGAGTCCGTGTTGAATCCATGCTTTTTTCTCATTTTTTGTCCATGAGAGTGCCACAGGGATCGGAATGGGCTGAAATACACACTGCATATCCCTTTCTATCAGAAACCTGCTGTTACCATGGAAATAATGGTGTGGTCTCTGCAGTCCCCTGGCATCCAGTTACTGAATGACGCCTGTAAACCAGATTTAAAAAAAAATCCTTAAGTGGTTCAAACTAAAGTGTGAGCTAGCTGAAGTATTTTTTCTTCTCAATTTGCCTTCAAGACTATCTAATAAAAAAATGAATGAGTTGTTATGAAATAATAGAAAAATGTGAAGACAACTTACAGATTTGAACTACGGGGTGCTTTTTGTACCCAAAATTAAACTGAAGTGTAGAACTGAGCATGACCTTTAATTGCTTTGTGTATTAGTGTAGAGAGAACTTTCTTGAGAAGGACTGTAAAATAGCTTCTGGATTTTTACACAGGAATCTGAGAAGATCATTGCAGAGTTGAATGAAACGTGGGAAGAGAAGCTGCGGAAAACTGAGGCCATTAGGATGGAAAGGTCAGGAATCAGAAGTGCTGTAGATGCTTTCTAGCAAATGRAGGAGAAGAGAGGTGTGGGAAAGAGGAGGATGTTCCTTTGTTTAAAAGCAATGAAACAACAGTATAGCACTTAATAATAATTCTGCTACTCTTTGTATTATATATAACAGTAGAAGCAACGCTGAGAGAAAGCCATGTTCTTTCCTATATTTCCTACAGTTAGTGTTTAGAGTTGTAATTCAGTTAACATCCCGAGTTACTACATCAGCTTCTGTTGTGAAACAGCATGTAGTCCTGTTCTTTTTTCTTACTCCTTTCACTTTCTGTTGCAGTCCAAAAATCTGACCCTAAAGTTGAGCAGGAAAAACGAAGCTTTTGATACCAGAGTATCTAAAATTATGAAACAAATCCAGCTTTTCAGCTATGGTTTGAATTCTGTCTTAGAGTGGCAAGACAGATGGTTAAGAATCAAGTAAGGACTTTAATTGGGTGCAACAAAACAGGATTATTCGTTAGAATTTTAAGTATTTACAATATATGTAAGGGGAACATCTCTGCTTGGGAACAAGGTGACTGAGCAGTCTGTAAAGTCATGAGAGGTATAGAGAAAGCGGATAATGATTATTCACTGGCTAATACAAGAACTAAAGGAGATTAAATAGGACTAACAGGTGGTGGATATGAAACAAATAGGAAGTTGTCACAACACATAGCTAAGCTATTGAAATACGTACTGCATGACGATGATGGTAGGAGTTGAATTCAAAAAATGATGACAAGAAACTTGAAACAAAAACAAACTAACACCCACTTTGGAGAACTTTTAAAAAGAAATACTGCCTTTAATTCTGGAAATATCTTGGGAAGAAGTCAGGAGACTGTGAGAATACTTCGGGGAGATATCACTGTGTTTGCACTGTTCTTACACTTCTCTGTTGGCATTACTGTTGAGCTTTGTCAAAGCCAAGAATATGGTGTCATACAGACACTTCGTTAGACCCAGTACAGTCCTTTTATATATCTTAAAAAGCAGAGAGCGCTTTTTAAAAATAGATCAGAAAAAGCTGCTTAAGTCTTTATAGATTGATGAATAGTGGTAGCTCTTTTTACCTGAATTAAATGTTTAAATTTAGAACAAACTTTAGCCCTCCTTGAGGAGGCAATGAATGTAATGTCCTAAAATCCACTCACATTGTGGTTATATTATTGCACTAAAACATAGTGTTAATCCTATGTAAAATTTTTGCTGTTGCTGTTCTGCAGACTTGTAAACTCTGGGACTAAAGTTCACGAACTTAACCTATTGCATTATTAAGTAGTGTCAGTCCTGGTTGTATGGTCAGTGAATAGACTGGTTGAAAGCTAAGAATTGCATCTTCTGAAGCCTAAAATATGGTAAATGTCTTGCTTTTCCCATTCAGGGAGGCATTGTTGGCAGAAATGGGAGTTGCCATTCGTGAAGATGGAGGAACTCTGGGAGTCTTCTCACCTAAAAAGGTAGAGAAGGTTGATACTAATCGCTGAATCATGTCCGCAAAAGGCTGATCAACTTGGCAGATGACGGGGGATCTGCCAGTCACACAAGGTCTTATGTCTGTGTAAGGTACAGAAGGATGTAAGCGAGGTTTGGACCCTTAGTCATAAGCTCTTTTTGTAATACCTTTTTAACAGTATCTTTAATGTTAGAATATATCAAACGCTTTGTATCTAGAGATTATTTCACCCATGACAATGAAGTTGAAGGCTGTTATTCACGCAAATGACATGATGTAGTACTTAATGCTTTTAGCTATGTAAAGAATATTGTCGGCAGTAGCTTCCACTGATCGTTAAGGTGGGGGAAACATGTGCCAGCATGTGCTAGCTTAATACAATGATGAAATAGGAGCAGCGTAAAAAGTTCAGTGGAAGACTTCTAACATCCACAAATGCTTGAACTCTGTACTCCTCCTTTAGAAAAATCCATGCTGTCAGTAGTAGTCTCTGTGCATATCTGTTGATTCAGTAGCAACTCAGAAATGCTGCCTCTTAGATTGCTGTTGCCATTTACTGCAGTAGTTGGCTCTGACTTTCATGTACTACTCATCTCCGAGATAGCCAGAAGAGTGTTAGTCTTGTTTGGATGCTGTTTCTTGAATTTGTTCGTTAACCTTTCCTCCCCTGGAAAAAGGGATTGTAATCTAGTGAGCTAATGATGGAACAGGGAGTGCAGGGAAGAGAATGTTTCTTTCAGTACATGTCAATAGTTGAAAGAAGCAGAACTGTGAAGAATGAGGACATAAATCAATGCCATAAATGTAAAATGATGAAGTTACTAAAGAAGTTTTCTATGCAGTTAATGCAGAATTATTAATTAAAGAACTGCAAAGAAAAGAACCCCCTTTCTTGTACCTCAGATATCTTTGAACAAATAACACAGGCTAATATTTTAGCCTGAAACTTGCATATGCAAGTGTTTAACAAACTTTGATCTGAGGATAAAGTGGGGCCTATCTAGAGGCATTATATAGAAACATGGGATGGCAAAGTTGTTTGATTTTTTTTAATCCTTTGCTTAAAATAATGTTGTTATGTTTTGGATAGGTAGAACTCTAGTTTGCTTTTGGTATATACTCCAGAAGCGTCTAAGGTTTGTAAAGGCACTAATTCATTGAGTGTTCTTTTCTTTTACTTCTAATGTTATGGTTCCTAATCTCCTTTTAGATTTTTCCTCAGAGGCCATCAGCTCTTTTTGACTCTTTTGATGCATTTTCTGCTGACCAGGTTTGTGTATAAATGCCATCTGGGATAAGTAGTTGCTAGTAGATAGTATATATTTTTTCCTCATACAGGATTTATTAGCAGAAGTAAACCTTCCAAACTCCTGATCTAGYCATGTCTGCTTCTGTTCCTTGCTATCCTTGCAGTTCAGTTTCAGTAGTTCTCCCTCTAGTAATTGTGGCTGCTGTTGTAAAATTTCAGAGCTGTAGATAGAAAGTTTGAAGTTGTTTATAAAGACTTTTTGCTTCTGAAGTACCAGTATAAATCTGATCATATGCTACTTAGGACAGTGGTATATTTTTACCAGCTGAGCTGTAAATTGAACTGTGTAAGGTGAATTTTGCCTACTTTGTGATTTAAAAGGTATTTGCATTATACAGCCATTGCCATCTCTACTGGTTGTGCCTTTGGTGGAGCAGGGAAGATCCTTTAGTTCATGCCTGAGGAATGCTGGACAGGGGAAGGCTGAAAACATAACTGTTYTGTGGCTGAATAATAAATCTCAGAATGAGTGAATAGCTTGTTTTACCAACACCGTTTTTCAAATTGCTGAGCTTTATTTCTTACAAAGCTCTCTGTCACCTATTTAGACTTTAATTGGAACRTAGTATATAAAGTCAGATGCTAAAACATGCATGTCTAGAGTACAGCATTGATTTCGAAGTGCCCAAATGGTACAAGTCATAGTGCTATTTATAGCAGTTGACTATGTCCGGGATTTTGTTTCTCTCAAGTTTTCTCTTTGGCTGAAGAGCTTCATACAGCTTCAAATGTTTGTTTTTATGAAGTGAACAGGGATGACAGTGTGGCACATCTTCAGGTGCAGTTCTGGGTGCTCTATTTTTAGGGGTGAATAAGGTGTCTTTTTCCCCCTCTTTTTGTCTCTGTCATTAGTCTGCCACTGGGCCACAGATGATCAGACTTCTTTATTCAAAGAGAGATTCTGTCATTAACCCCTAGTAATTTTTGAGCTTCCGTAAACTGAGTGTTATTAGTGTATCCATTAAGTAAACTTCTTTGCAGGTAGAATAAGTTGATGGAAGCAGTGTTTCCAAGGGATCCTAGCCTTTTTTTTTTTTTGCTTAAGTTATTCTAATTGAGAATAACAGAAGGAAAATGGGCTTACTAATATTTTTATCTCTGTTTTGTCATCTTTTTTTTCTTTCATTCTGTTTAACCGTTTTTGCCTTTTCTTTTGTGTTTGTGTTTACTGCTATCTCACTGGCTAGATTTTCACACCAAGGCCATGTGACTTGTTTGCTGATTCCAGTGGTGTTTTTTCACCAAAGAAGGTTGGTTTAGTAACTGTAGTGGATTTGAATTTAAAAGAACTTTAGATGAAGAGGTCTTTAGCTGTTTGTATCAGAAAATGTTGGTAGTTCTAGATTTTCTTTTGATGTTAACGGACTTTGCAAAATGGAACACCTGGTCTGTATTGTCCAAGAAAAGCCAAAGTGATTCCACATCAGTTTTTAAATACCACACAAACATCATTTTCTGCTGTTGGACTTGCCATAGAAAAGTTTACAGAGACTTTACAAGGAATCATTATTTTTTCAGTCACAGTCTTTCCACCCCGCCTTTGCTTTTTCTTATGTAAAATATCAGCCAGTCTGAGCTATAGTTCTGCTGTTACTTTGTGATGCTTTTCAGTACTGCAAGATGTTGTTATGTTTGGAGAAGATGGATTGTGGAATAACTTGGTTATTTCTAGCAAGACTGCTGAATTAACATACGCTTTCCACAGCTATAGGAAGAAGCCTGAAAGTAGGTGCTCAGTTCTTAACTAACTTTTCTCTTTTGTTTCAGACTCCTCATCTTGTAAACCTTAATGAAGATCCACTCATGTCTGAATGTCTGCTTTACTACATCAAAGATGGTATTACTAGGTGAGGGTGGGTGCTAATACACTCTGAAGTCCACTTGGAATTTAAAAGGGTCTTTTTTCCAAAACTTGTTGTCAAGACCTCTGGAAGAGGAGAGGTGGGCTTTGTTTGGACTCCAGAGAGCGCTCTCTGGAGCACTAAGCCATGTTTGGCTGCTTGGTTTTTATATTCCTGGAGAGCAAATGGAAAATAATGCACAGACAAGTGCTGTTCTATAATACTACTCTGACCTGCAACTGACCTACTGAAAAGAATATCTAACCTGTAGAGAGTTCAGAGCAGGATGATGAGAATAGCTTAGAGCTTAGGAAATCATGCTGAGTTTGAGTCTAACCATCTGATACTAAAAATGTGTATGGTAGTAAGTAGAGCAGGAAGATGAGAAACATTAGGGTCAAAAACTAAGTTTGTTATTTTTACAAATGACAAGTATCTAGAATTGCTCAAATATTTGAGGTTTGGAATGGACATAAACTTTCACACTTCAGGGATACAGTCAACCTCTAGCTGTCTGGAAACTAGATGAAACTGTTCATAAAATTCGAATTATTCAATAAAAGTCTAGTCAACTATTTTTGCTGCTTTCTTAAAGTGCAGGTGGTGGTCGCTAGCAGGGCTGATCACTATATGCCAATCTAAATGGATCACTGGAAGTTCCTGTCCCTTTGTCTCTTTCTGTGTCCCTTTGCTAAAGGGAGGGGGGACTTAAGGGGATCTGGATGTCTCAAATCCAGAGATGTTTACCATTGCAGTTTCTCTTTAAATGGTGTGTTTTAAGAGAGAAAATTTACCTTTCCTTTTCTCCATGCATTGTCTTCCAATTCATGATAAATCTGGTAACTCTTCTACAGCCCAGAGCTAAGCACTGTGTTCTAGTTCAAGTCTTTAAACTTGAAGGATAGTCTTAATCATCTAGATTTTTCTCTGGATATTTCTTGGATGTATTGTTCTACACAAACTTGCAGAAAGTGTCTGAGTTGTTCTTGAAATGTTTTCTGTTGGATTCAGAGTTGGCCAAGCTGATGCTGAACGAAGGCAAGATATTGTATTGAGTGGGGCTCACATTAAAGAAGAACACTGTATCTTTCGAAGTGAGAGGAACAACAATGGTGAAGGTGAAAAACTACTACTCCTAGCTAAATGTTGCTGAATTTTTCATTCCTCAATTGGTCAGGGAATACTTGTATTTGAATGTAGGCACAAATATCTCTTTGCTTGGGGAAATTGTCAGCTTTGACTAGCTTGAATCTTGGGGGAGTGAAAAAAGGTTGTTTAAGTATTATTAGCTTCAAAATATTGATATTTGAAATGGAGAGGGAAGAAGTATTTAGACTGCTTGGAATATGCAGACCTTCTAAATATATATTCAGGGAAGTGAACTAATATTTTTAGTTGGATGTAATTAACTGGCTGTTAGGGGCAAAACTATGATCACAGTGTGTTACTGAAACTACAGAGTTTAAAACAATCTTAATGTTTCAGCCAACATGGTCCCTCTTCCACTTCTAATGTGCAGAGGTGTATATTGCTGAGCACCTCTAATTTAGAGATGTCTCAGCAGCAGTGGAATGCTGATAGCCTTTCAGGATGAAATCTATTATGCATTCTATATGTGCTCACTAATTTCAAGGCTGAAATGAACTGGAAAGCACTGAAGATGCTGAAGTTTTAAATCATTATTAAAACCTCTATAATGAGGTATTTGTCAGCTTAATCATATTGCAGGCTCTAGTCAGTATGACAGTTAAGTTCTCCTCTTGGTTAACTATAAACATGAAAAATCAAACAAAGTAACTAATAATTACTGCCTTCAATATTGAGATGTCAGTAGCATTGATTCTCTGGTGGGGCTTTGTTTTATTAACCAGCATGGCATCAAGGAGTGATTCACTTGTACTGTGTTGTGGTATTAGTAGGAAGATAGCCAGAAAGCTTTGCTGAAAATGAGAGAACTCGGGTTTGTGCACTTCTGTGTTTCTGTACGGTGCTCTCTAAAGTCTTACTTGTCAATGTTGTTTTCCTCATAGTTATTGTTACTTTGGAGCCTTGTGAACGATCAGAAACCTATGTTAATGGCAAGAGGGTAGTGCAGCCTGTGCAGCTGCGCTCAGGTAAGAATTTTTTGAATAATTATTTTTTTTTGCAAACTGTCCATCTAAAAATCATCTGTAGCTGACATTTACATCTTTTGTAGAGAACACTGAGTGCTGTTAAATATCAGGAGTGCTACCTTTTTGGAGTACAGCTCTTGAACAGAAGCTGGTACCATTTTTCTCTTGGCAACAGTTCCTTTTCCTTTACTCTTTGCTGCGCCAGCTGAAAATGTACTTAAATATTCACTGCCACACAGCATCCTGCTTGTCCTTCTGCTTACCCTGATATTATTCTAGTACATTCTTGCCCAAGCCTATTGCCCTTGGCAGTCTCAGTGAGACAGAACAGACAGACTGCCAGCTGCTGATGGAAAATTCCCAGCTTCCTGGCACAGCTAAGATGTGACTCTCTGCAGGAGTACAACAGCTTCTCTTTCCTCTCATTTGGTTTCCCACTCAGTCCCCTACTTTGCTTTAGAAAGGCATGCAGGGGAAGGAAGGGAGGGAGTGACTTCCCTAAATTATTAGTTTTGGCCTATCTGTATTAGCGTCCTTTTCAAACCATGATGCTTTCTGTGTCCCTCCCCCTTTTTTCCAGTGGTTAAAAACCACCTCAATCATTTGCACCAAGTTATAAATGAGAATCTGTATGGAACGAAGTGTGACATCAGCAGAAGACAATGAAGGAGGAATATTTTGTTCTGTGCTTGCGTATAGCTCATACTGAAAATTCTGTTGTTCAGCAATTACTTTCTTTAAAAAAAAGTAGATTTTTTCCTTTTCTTCTGCATCTAGATAACTGAGTTACTAAAACATTTTAAATGGTGTCTTACATCTTCAAAAGCCTGTGCTTTAGTATTGTTTTCATAAGGATGTTGTTTACTCTGGAGGTCTCTTTACTAGAATGACTTTTTTTTTTTTAACTAGGGTAATATGTTCGCTGGGAAAGCTGAGGCATTTTGCTATGTTCTGTCAAGTGCATGTTTCAGGTTTTGTGGGCAACTGATGTCTCTAGGGTTTAGTTGAAAGACTGGCAATATTATGTTTCTTTGGCTCTTCCCTTAGTGAAAAAGAAGCTTCCATAAATCCCATTCATTAGGACTCAAGTAAAACCAGTACATGTAAACCACATTAAAAAA
>NW_020450307.1:1788058-1839898 GCF_003343035.1 Apteryx rowi | reverse complement strand
GGGGAAGCACAATGCATTCAAGTCTTTCAAGTCAGGCTTTTCCAAGTTGAAAAATCTGCGGAAGTGACTTTTGCCCATATTTTGACCCTGTTACTGGAAATTGTGTACCATTTTCTGGAGGAGAGGAATGGGATTTAGTGATGTATTTTATTTACTGCAACTGTTGGTCAATCTCCGAGTCTATCCTTTAATTTTAACAAACTCTGCCAGAACATTTGATTGGTCCCCTGAGGTGATGTCCTCCTCTGAACATTTCGTCATATCAGCTGTAGGTTGTTCTGTAAAAATTAGGCATTCTTTCTTGTTTTCCTTGTCCCCTGGTAACTTGAATGTATACCTAAATCCTTGTTGAGCAATCCTTTCTGCTGCTGCCACCTAACAGGATAAATGGTACTGATAGTTAAATTGTGCTTTCTGTTGGTGCTGGAACCCTTACCTCAAAAGGTTAATCTTRGTTGCCATTTTAGGCAATCGTATCATCATGGGTAAAAACCATGTCTTCAGATTCAACCATCCAGAACAAGCACGAGCAGAAAGAGAGAAAACGCCATCCGCTGAGACTCCCTCTGAGCCGGTTGACTGGACATTTGCTCAGAGGGAGCTTCTGGAGAAGCAGGGTATCGACATGAAGCAGGAGATGGAGAAAAGGTAACGAATTAACTCCAAATTTTTACTTGAAACAAGATAGAGACAGCTGTAGGTCCATTTGGCTGGTGTCAGTGTAAAACCCAAAGATAATGTCTGTTGGTTTATATGGAAGTTTCTTAAATGAGGCTTCCACAAAAAAGCAAAGCTAGAGTACCTTTCCCTTTCCAACTTACTCCAATGCTGGTTCTGCCAGGTAGTGTCTCTGCTGCCTGTAGTGAGTGTTCAGAAGACTGGCTCATAACTTTACTTACATGTTTCAGTACTCTAGTTCCTTTAAAAATCCCATTTGACCACCTGCCACAGACCCTATAGACCAGATCTTGGGGCAGGATTGTATTGCAAATTCTAGGAAGTTTCAGTTCCTCTTTGGTACTCTATTAGACCTCTCCTATATAACTGAAAATAAATACACTGAATAGATCTAAAGGAGTTCTTATTCCAAATAAACTGAGATTTTTATTTTGGTTGCTGTTTTTTTGGTTGAAGGAGGGCAGAAATTACTGTAACTTTCATATTCATATATTGACAAATAATAGTTAACTTTGAAGTGGGATGAGTTTTATTTTGTCACTTTAATTCAGCTTGCTCTGTATATGGACTAATACCACAAACAGTATGAAAATAATGATCTGTTTGGCTGCTTCTGTTTTTTTGTCCCTCTTCAGATTACAAGAAATGGAGATTTTGTATAAGAAGGAGAAAGAGGAAGCTGATCTCTTGTTGGAGCAGCAAAGGCTGGTATGTGTCCTTATTTCAGATTAACTATACCTTTGGCAAACAGTAATTGCTATCCTTGCTTATCTGAAAGCTTAGGAAACCTGCTTGGGTTGTTTGCACAATGCAGTTCTCCCTTTGCTTTCAATACTTTGTGTCTACAGTGAATATGATCAGTGTGACTCAACTCCTTCATTTTAATTCAGAGATTGCAATTGCCAATGGAGAGGCATTAATCAGTGCTTGTTGGGACAGGTCGGATTTCTTGAATTGAAACTTAAGCTTAAAGAAGGGCATGGCTACGCTCTCTGCCTTTGAAGTTGCTTTTCAGTAGTCTAATCAGCTGGTTTTGGGGGTGTCTGCCTTGGTTTTGTCTTGGAACACCAGAAAATACTAATTTTATGCTGCCAAAGGGACTTCTAGAACATTGATATGCTAGGTTTATTTTCTGAATGATGTCTGAAAATGTTGCTGCATTGTGCATGTTTTAACACTTCTCCCTCCCCCTGCATGGAGTTCCTTGTAAGGGTCTTAATAGCACATGTGCTGATGGTGAGGTTATGTCTAGGGAGCAAGGGGAGTGTTAACCCATTCAGAACAATGGGAGTCCCACCAAATGCCTAAATAGGAAATATAATTTAAGTCTGATATAGGAAGACTTTAGTCCTTTCGCAGTGAATATCTTATGAAGTGCATTACAAATAGAAATGCATGTAGCCTATTCCCTGTGAATCTGAAAAACATGACCAAGCCCAGGAATGAAATCTAGATATAGATAAGGAATCTAGATTCCTTAAGATACCTGAGTCTCCTAATTCTGTTAACTATTTTTTTTTTGGGGGGGGGGGGGCTGGTTTGTTTTTTAGCTAGAGGGCAAATGTAGTTGTGCCTTAATTCCAATAATTATTTCAAACCATTATTTGCTTGTTTGAAGTAGTATGAGTTTGAGACCTCTAAAAACTTTGGATTAGATAGCATGTCTGGATTTAAACCGTAAAGCTCTTCCATCTTTCCCAGAACCAGAACGGAGCAGGGTACTGTGGCTTCAATAGATAGAAGCTATATTGTTTTTCATTTATTCTATATTGTACAGTGCACGTAAAGCCTTCTGCATCTCTAATTATTCTGTCAGAAGGGTTTAATTTCTTGGATGGAGAGGAGCAGTTCCAGAGTTTGAACCAAAGCAAGACTTACTTCAGAAAGGAAGTTAGGATGTGGCTAATGTTATACTTAGTCTCTGCAATTTTATAATTGAAACTTGCATAGTTGAAAGTAGTACTGCAAAAAAAAAAATTAAAAAAAATCAGTGCATGAAAAGAAAAATAGTTAGAGTATTGAGTTAGGATTTGGCTGTGTGTCAAAGGAGGTGCAAGTCATGGAATTCCCTCCCTTAAATTTTGGTGACGGGCATATTAGATAGCTAAACTATTACATGAATTAAACGTGAGAATTGGCTGTCTGGGGATCTGCTTCAAATAAGTCTGTGTTTATAAAAGCCTTGTGAAGGGAGTTTGTTTCCCTGTATACTTAAGATTAAGAAAAGGTTCTTTAAATAGTGGGTTATTCAATATGTGATCGAGTTACTGATTTATATAAGCTTGTTTTATTTTTGTTGATGTTATTTAGTGGGCAAGGGTAGAAGACTCTCCTACACACTTAACCAAGGTAGATTCCTTAAGAACAGCTTTCCTAGTTGTAAGGGGTCGTAATAAATAAGATCACTGGTCTGTTAAGCAGTATCCTGCCTTTGACAATGTTTAGTAAGAATACTGCAAAAGATAGTGAAACTTCATAATGCATCTGGTCGTTTCTGTGCCACTGTTTGAAGAGTCTGGGATGGGCAGGATAAATATCTTCCTAATTCTCAGTAGCAGTTGAATAATGATCTGGAGATCTGGGAATGCATTTCAGCCTATGTGCCTTGAAAGTGTTTACATTGCTGCAATATCCAGATACAGTATCAAGATTCTATAACTTACTGCTATATAAGATAGATGTAGAAATATAAGTATTCTTCTTGTTCTAAATTGGAAAATAATCTTGGCTATAATATGCTGGCTAATGCTGTTTATCATTTTGTTTAGTGCTTGGATGCCAACCAGTTTGGACATTGATTTGTTAGATTTTCTATACAAAAATGATAAACGATAGCTCTTTCCCCTCACAAATTTATAACTAATATGTTTGCATTGCTGGCATTTCTTGAGAATAAAAATAATCATTGTACATCCCTCAAATCGAATACGAAAATGTGTTTATTAGAGCGAAAATTACCTTGTTTTTCTTGGTCATTATGCCTTTGTAATGACCRCTTGGTATTAGAAGGTGGGTACATTTACTAATTGGGTTAGTTAATGTCTGAGTGCATGTAGGACAGTGACCACATAATGTCTCATTATCAGCTTTTTATATACAAGACATGCTTTACCCATAAGTAGTAATACAGTAAATATGTAATCTATATAGTCGTGTGTAACCTGTGACACAATGTTCGAGTAGCTCGTGTTTTGCCTTTCTGGACACAGGCTTGAATGTATAGCTTATACAGCATATGGTGTCTTCCTCCAGGGCATCTTTCATTTCCACTGCAGTATAGAGTATGTTAGATACTATCTCCACAAATTTTGTCGGCCATAAACTCATGAGGAATTTATTCTGTTTCTAATCCAACGTGTTTTGGCCTAAATTAAGAGAAGTTGATTCTCTTGTGCTAATCTTCACTATTAAAAGTACACAAGGTCACAAGAAGCTCAGATAACATGAATCTTATGCTATAGAGCTCGTTGACCATAGAGCAGAACTTTTTTTTTATACACCCTTTCATTGTTCCCAATATAGATTATACTGTACACCCCACTCTTTGTGGTCTCTTACACAAAGTTTTAAATTAGGTTTAGGAACCTTTAGTTCAAAGCCAATGACATGGATTTCTTTTGGTTTTAGAGTAACTGGCTATTGTTGTTCCTGACTTTTTCATGTATTATAATTCTTCCTGTGAAAAATACAAGCATTAGGAGTTCATTAGAGATTGACTTGTGAATTATTGAAGATCTTATGGGTTCTAGTGGATCACATTAATACGTAGAACTTTGTTTGTTAAAGAGATGTCTTAAGTTAATAATCCTTTTTAAAAAGTAGCCTGACTTTAATTTCTGGTTGCAGTAGGCAGTAATGGATATGCTTAACTTCTGGTGGCAGTATACCTGAACAGACACTCCTAGCATATGGAAACCTGACGCACTGCTCAATAAAAGTGTTTTAGCAAAAGATGGAAAACTTTTAATGAAGAAGCAAAACAAGCATAACTCTTAGCAAGTGTATGGAAGCTCCAGGCTCTAGGGTTTGAGAAGACGAGAAATCAAGGATATCAAATAGAGAATTCATATTAAAACAATAAAAAGGTCATTACTGCTACGTTCTTCTGACACTCATTCTTCGGACAGTCAAGACTGTTAATGTTTTTTAAACTAAACAGCAAGGTGGCAAAATGGAGGAAAAAAAAAACTTTGAAACTCTGATTCTGGATATCCCTTTAGCTTGTAGCACATCTTGGAATATGAACCACTGTCTTCACCTGTCATAGTGGCACTTATAGTCCTTTTAACACTGAACCTTTCAGCTGCTTCTGTTTCATTTTTTTCTTATCGTCTAACACTTCTCTGGCTGCTGTTGTAGTGAAGCGGATTCTAAACTTGAGCATCCCTGCAACCATGTGCAACGTTACTAACCAGYGTTAACCTGACTTACTCTGGCTGCTCATGACATCTTCTATGATGGCTGTTGTGTTCACCTACCTGGGGAGGATTTGCTGAAAGAAGCAACAGCAGTAACCAAGGCAAATGTGTGTGGCAGGGATTTGCATGTCTTTGTAGCACGTGAGGTGCGATTTACACTTGTGGGTTTTTTGTTTTTGTTTTTTTTGCTGTTGTTGTTTTGTTTTTGGTTAGGAACTTGGTTTTAGTTGATCTAATTAAAGATCTATATAAAGCTGATCTATTTAAACATTTTGGAAGGGATTGGGAGGGAAGAATTTAGGTTATCTCCTCTTTTGAGTTGACAAGACTTAAATATAATATTAATCTTGGTTTAGTGAAAAGCTTCAATTTTGACAGTCCGTGACTCTCGAAGATACATTTTAATGTCCTAACACTCAGTCTTGAGAGACTTCCTTATCACTTGTTCTGTTTTGATTTTTGATTTAGTTTTCTTTGCCTGCTACTTCTTGTTTAGCTTTTCCATTTCCTTACAATTTTAATTTTGGTTATTTTGGGGCCACTTCTTGATTTTTGTTTTTCCAAAGGATGCAGACTCTGATAGTGGGGATGATTCGGACAAGAGATCGTGTGAGGAGAGTTGGAGACTGATCACTTCCCTGAGAGAGAAGCTGCCCCCCAGCAAGCTCCAAACCATTGTAAAAAAGTGTGGCCTCCCCAGCAGTGGGAAGAAGCGAGAGCCTATTAAAATGTACCAGATACCCCAACGCCGGCGCCTTAGCAAAGACTCCAAGTGGGTTACCATCTCAGACTTAAAGATTCAAGCTGTGAAAGAGATATGCTATGAGGTAGCGCTCAATGACTTCAGGCACACTAGACAGGAGATCGAGGCTTTGGCTATTGTTAAAATGAAAGAGCTTTGTGCCATGTATGGGAAGAAGGATCCAAATGAGCGTGAATCATGGCGAGCTGTTGCCCGTGATGTTTGGGACACAGTGGGAGTTGGAGATGAGAAAATAGAAGATGTTATGGCCAATGGTAAAGGAGTAACTGATGTGGATGACCTTAAGGTGCATATAGACAAACTGGAAGATATTTTGCAAGAAGTGAAGAAGCAGAACAACATGAAGGACGAAGAGATAAAAGTTCTTAGAAATAAGATGCTAAAAATGGAGAAGGTTTTACCTCTGATAGGGTCTCCAGAGAAAGCTCAGTCAAACATAGCTAATGCTAAGTCTCCAAATTCTGCCTGTGTAGTGGATGTGGATAAAAAGCCCACAGATGATTTAAAAAGAAGTGAGAATGATGATCTTGCGAAAGAGGAGCGTGTTTCTCAGTTAATGGCAGGTGATCCAGCTTTCAGACGTGGGCGATTACGGTGGATGAGGCAAGAACAGATTCGATTTAAAAATCTGCAGCAGCAGGAAATAGCAAAACAGCTTCGTCGACAAAATATGCCTCACCGATTTATCCCGCCTGAAAATCGCAAGCCCCGGTTTCCTTTCAAAAGCAACCCCAAACATAGAAACTCATGGAGTCCAGGCACTCATATAATTATCACAGAGGATGAAGTTATTGAGGTTAGAATTCCAAAAGAAGATGATAAGAACAAAGATGAAAACAAAGAAAAAGAAAGTAGAGCTGCTTCTAAAGACCCTCAACAGTTGTGGAGCCTCTATGGCCCCCAGAGGAATCAAGATAATATCCAAATTAACAGGCAGCAGTTAAACACACAGTCACAGCCTAGCAATCAGCAGCAGCCACCACCTCAGTTACGCTGGAGAAGCAATTCTCTCAACAATGGCTCTCAGAAAAGCTTGCGGCGTCAGACGTCTGGCTCATCTGAATCATTGCACTCCTRTAGTGGGCAGCAGAACCCAGACCTGCAGACTTTCCAGCAAAAGCGTCATATCCACCAGCACCGTCAGCCTTACTGCAATCACAACAACGGAGGCAGTGCAGAAGGCAATACAGCTAACTTCCACCCAAAACAGACTGACCGGCTTAACCACTATAACCAGTTTGTGACACCCCCGCGGATGAGGCGCCAATTCTCAGCACCTAATCTCAAAGCGGGCAGGGAAACTACAGTATGATTAGTCGGTCAACGCTAGTTTGGGGGAGGAGGGAAGCAGGGACAATGCTGGCATTTCATTAAGAAAAAGCCAGGACTGGCTTTGCTCATGTCTTGGGTTTTGTTTGGCCAGGTAGAACTTGAGTGATTTGACACACGAACACACGGTACTGGCCCTTGAACCCATTCAGTTTGCATGTGACTTCTGGTGCAGTTTTAACAACCCTGATTGGAAGAACATTCTGAAAGACTGTAAGAACTCTTCATAGACTAGAAGACTTGGAGGGAGGGATGTGGAGGGGAGAAGTTCCTTGCTAGCTCATTTACCATTTTTTTTTTTTGTTTGTTTCTTGGAGGTTTTTTTGTAATGCTGAAAATATTGTCTGGAACTTATAAAGTTTTACCTTCCTCGTGTGTTTTTATGTAGACAATCAAAAGAGGAATTTAGTTTATAGCATTGAATGTTTCTTGTGACCTTTTTCTTAGAAATGAGGAAACTGACCATCTGATGTTAAAATTGATCTGGCT
This sequence comes from Apteryx rowi, assembly GCF_003343035.1. NCBI lineage: Eukaryota > Metazoa > Chordata > Aves > Apterygiformes > Apterygidae > Apteryx > Apteryx rowi. Next base: position 1,832,221 of record NW_020450307.1, on the reverse strand, counting down.
CTTCAGTATGGTGTTTTCCACTCTTAACCCAAGTTTTTTAATAATAATCTATAAACCAAAAGTTGTTGGCTGACAAGATATGTGGCTTTTTGTAGATAGACAGAAATTTAGAAGAGCAGTTGGGTCACACCACAGTCCTACTCCCTGAGTAGAAGATGTCTTTTGCCCTTCAGCCTAAGTTCATACTGGTTTGAAATTGCTGTGACAGTTAAGCCTGCCTGAATGGAATTGTATGTTGGAATATACATACGGCTGGAGCAATGTTATGGAAATAAGTTTTTTCTAGTTCTCATCGTATCTCTAAATATAATAGTTTTTAATTGTTATACAGAGATTATGGAAAGGAACCAGGGTGTAGTGTTTTTTCTTTTCTTTTTTTTTTGGGAGGGGGGGAGGGGGACACTCAATGGTGTAGTTAAAAGCCTCAAAGAGCTAATTCTTTTTATTTTTTCAGCTTTCTCGGGCTATGAGTCTGGGAGATGCTCTTGAAACAGTTATTCTTATGAAGATTTATAGATCACTACTCTGAAATGGTTGGGGTGGAGAAAGGAGAGTTGAACAGTTTAAGATTAATGTGATACCTCATGTTAGTGCCTCTGGTCCTGAATTACACCACTGTTTCAAGGCTTGTTTGACAAAGGAGAAGATCACTTGAGGAGGAAAGATTCATTTTCCTTCTCCTCACTCTCAAAGTGCAAATTACAATTTTTAACTTCTGTTTTAATCTGAAGGTGCCTATTCTTGCAAGTGAATTGCCATAAAACAAATGCTTAAAGTTGTTTCAAACCAATTACAGAAAAACTATTGATTAAAGAATAGCCTTTATAAGTTTGAGAATTTATCTCAATAGGAAAGTCTCAATTTTAATTAAACAATTTCTTCTTTGTTTCTGAGCTTGAATTGAGCTTACTTCTAAAAATCTGTGGACTTAAGTATAAGCCAATCTAAAGCTTTGAGGAAGACCTGTTTTGCTGTTAAATTTAACTTGAATGTTTTTTAAAACCAGCTTGGCTACTACACCAGATTTGGTGAGATAGGTCCACATTGCAGTGCATTTGTACAGTTAAATGACTTGGATATTTGTGCAAAATAGCACTTGATTTACTTGAGGTTGCTTATTTTTGATGAAATACAAGCCCTACTGGTAATTGTTACTTCTGCATGTTTCAGCATAGCTTTAGATGAGTAGAAAGTGCCTTAAGCTTACCTTCCATCTTATTTTTGTTTCCTGTCCTACTTTTTTTTTTTTTCCTTCCTTTCCCAACTGTGCATGGTATAGGTGCTGGTTGCAACTCATAGGTAAGTGGCAGCCAGGCACCATTTTTGTATTGTTTAATCAAGTGTCAACACTGCAGTCTCTGCACATATGTTACTGATAGGATACTGGCCTTCTGATACAGGAGATCCAAAGTAAATCCTCTGACTTTTCCCGAAAGAATCATTCGGTCCCACCATTTGGGCCATTTTTATGGCAGGTTTAATTTGTTTGTCCAAATATGGCTTTGCCACTTGCTTTTGTCTCATACTTTGGTTTACTTGAACGAAGGAAATAAGACATCACCTCAAATTCCTCGAATCTTCAAGGGAAAAAAGCTCTGTGGACAGGCAATACTTTCTTTGAGCTTGAGTCAGCATTGCAAAATGAATTTGGGGCTGAAAATAGTGTTGTGGTGTTACCTTTATTTTAGAATTCTGTTTTAGTAGTGTATTGCACTTTGCTTTGGTGCATGTCAAGGGTAATGAGTTCTCTTTCATATCCTCAGAAAGGCTTGGACCTTTTTAAAAACGCACACTCTGGAATTTCCTCTTGGCTCTGTAAGAATACTTGAGCCAGACAGTCTGCATAGGGGTGGATGGTGAGAGAAGACCAAACCAATCTTCTGGTGTGCCCCCCATGTATTTGTGCAGCATTGTGGTTATCTGTGCAATATCAGTGCATGTTTGAGCATATAGTGATTTTGAAGTCCATGCAACTGTGTCCTGACATGAAAAACTGCTACTTAATGTTTAAATACTATACTGAAAAAAGTTTTTTGCCAACTCCTTTTAGCTTAAAATTCTAAGAAATATCTGTAAATGTCTGGGTGATGATGATGAACAATAAGCTACCACCCATCTCTATTGCGCCACTATTTTAGTGCAGCTCTAGACAAACAACCTGGCTTGTTTTTTGTTTGTTGTTGTATGATTTGACAAAAAAGAACAAGAAATAGTYGATGTCAAAACGGAGACAGAAGCCTTCTTCCTGGCTTTTAAGAGTATGCTACAGAAATGAAACTTTGGAAGAAAACTCCATAAAATTGGCCACTTCAGGAACTGAATATTAATTAAAATACAGTTCCTCATCTGAAAGAGAAACAGGGTGAGAACTTGTGGATCTCCTTTAAGTATTCAGAAATGTGCACACCTCTCATTTTAAATTCTGTATTAATGGGGCTAAAGAACACTAATACAGCTGCTTCCATAGAAGGCTGTGTGAAAAGGCTTTCAGGCTAATGGAAACATAGCATCCATGATGGGARTGCTGTTTCAGTAAACTTAATTGCCATTGCTAAGTGCTGATGTGCTGTGTGCTTTGACAGCTGGCTTGTATCCACCTGTGCTGTAGTGATGACTTGTTAAATATCCTTTAAGACTCACTAGGGACATGTGGATTTGGGGGTGGGGGGGAATGCATGCCACTAAAGCTCCTCTGATTCACTTCAGCATCCTTTCTCAAGCAATCTGAATTTAGTAATCTGTCCAACTAGAGGATGCTATATGTATGAATGTGTTCAGCATAGTTTCAGTATCTCCCTCACTGTTTGTCCTAAGTTTTATATGTTAAAATTTGACTCAGATACTTCCCTTTTGAACCACTTCAAGAGCTGCCAAATGAGAAATCTGTGCTGTGTGCCCATTTGTACTGTAAAGAAGGCAGTGAGCTGCCTTTTAATTAAATGGGATTTTCAGATCTATTGTTAAAAAAAAAAAAAAATCAAGTTTTGGATTGTCTGAAGAGCAAGCATCTGCGTTGTGTAAAGCAGAACTGGTTTGTATTGTAACAAGTGCTCTTTCAATAAACTATGAAACACTCTTGTAAGTGTCAGACTTGTCTTAGTGACATGGAAATGAAACTTGATTGTAGTCTTGTCCTGATTTTGTTTTCTCATGGGTTTGGTATATTCTCGCTGAGTTACCTTTAATGTTTCTTTCTTTAATTGTTCCTCAAGCTGGTTCTTGTATGTCTACCCTTATTGTTCTGCTGTAAAGTTATGTGAAAAGCAGCCTACACAGATTGGCTTTTACAGTTATGGAGTTGGGGGGGAAAAAAAAGTTATTCATAGCTCAAGGGGGTATGCAGAAATCAGCCACATACACTACAGTACCTTTTTAGACATCATCTAGGTCCAAATAATAACTTAAGCTGTTATGGTACAGTGTTTGGTTTAGTCTGAATGTACTTTTTTTTTTTGTTTTCAAAAAGTCCATGATTAGCATGGCCCTAGCTATTTCCATGCCCCTGGGCAAAACCGACATTGCATTCCCTTCCTCCATGTTCATGCAGCTAACGATCCCAGCAAGCCTGAAGCTGTGCAACAGTGTGCTGTGGCTGCCGGGGCGTCTGGGGCCTGGACCTTCAAGATGGCTTCCAGATGCACTTTGCTCTTTTCTAGCAGTTGAGGCACCTTTATGTTTATCATGTTACTAACAATTATGTGTGTATAATCACTAATCAGGTCTGGAAATGCTGCTCTGGGGAGCTGTCCAGTCTGTCAGAGTAAACCGCCCCTTCTTAGTACAGTGCAGCCAGTGCCCCTTCTGTATGAACCAACCAGAAATTCATCCTCTGAGCAACAGTACCAATTATTTTTCAATACTACTGTAGTATCAAGTGCCAGGAGGCAATCTTAGGGTCCTGCTTTTTCTGCCTGACTAAATGGTACCTATTTCTTTTTTGGCTATGGGAGAATAAACTTGAATTCTTCTACTTAGTTTTAGAAGTAGTGGATGGTTTGGTAGTATGGAGATAATAGAAAAAACGTCTACTTATATTCAGTGTCTTTAGGTATTTAGATATGTAGAAAATATATTTACTTGGCTCACAAGTCTGAAAATACAGAAAGACCACCACAAGAAAAAGTCTTTATGTCTTTAAATGAATGTAACAGACCTGTTCTTTTCACGTTAGCAAGTAAAATTTTAGGGTGGAACACTCCTGATTTTTGACCCTTCCTTACTGCAGCCTTTCAGTTTCTCCAAATGAATCTGATCAAAGATCCTACTTAAACACTACTTTAAATGCTTCCTCCTTGAAACTTTTCTCCAACATATTCTTTATTCCTGGAATGTAGTCACTCAAAATACAGCCTCAGATTATCTCTTGCAGACTGCAGGAAAACAAATTCTTTGCCCTTCCTTGAAAGTAAGATAAGCTTGTTTCTGTCACTTCAGATCTAAACTCTTATCTTGGTTTCAAATGTAATAGTATTAGCTACATGTATGGAAAAAAAAAAAAAGAAAGTTTGTGCCTTTACGTTAAAGAATTTTTAAGAACGCTTTGGGCATTCTGGAACTATTGATGAGTCTGAAACCTCCTTATCAAATTATGTAATAATTTTGTGGTGAATCATTAAAAATTTCAGGAGGAATATCCAGAGAAAAGACWTAGGTTCTCTCTGTGGTTCTTTTGCTGCTAGGCTAAGATTTAGGAAACATATACCACATACAGAAGAATGTCCTCATACACTGTTAGTGTGCAGCCATCTCGGAGGGAATGGAGCAGAAACAGCTGAAGAAGGAGCATTTTAGCCAAATAAAATTTCAAAAGGAAAATAAAAAAAAATTAATGCTGCCTTTATACAAAGGCATTGTATCTTCAATATTTGGGTCTTCTCTTTTTTAAATATCATGGGACCTGTAAAGATCTTAACTTACTGGAAGTTCTGCACTTTCAGCATATTGTTGTTCTAAGAGCACAGCTGCTGATGTTTTAATGCCACCTCCAGGAAATCTTATTTCAATACTTAAAGGAACATACTTCAGAATTACCTCCTTTCCAAATACTGTCCCAAGGTCCTTCTGCCTGAACCTGTGTTAGAATTTGATCTGATCACATTGTGACTCTATCAGGTCTTGTACTTGTAAGGAAACAAAGGAGCAGGAGAGTTTAGGTGGGATGCTTGAATAGAATGGGAGGACTGTGTAAAGCTTTCCTCTGTGACTGTTAGATATAAGATTGTCTGCAAGAAATGAATTGGAGAATAATTTGAGGATTTGGGGACTGTGGAAGAAGAGATAAGGTTGGAATGCAACATGAGTGACTTCAGGAATTCTCTTAAAGAGCTCTAACACTTTTAGTGAATTGCTGGTGCATATCTGCCTCTCTATTCCTGTATAAAAATCCTGAGACGCCAATTTAATTTATGGCTTATACATACTAAAGGATTATCTTTAAAAACTAAAGTACAGTAGGTTCTGGGATCTGGAGCGCTGTGACTGTGTCTGTTCTAAATATAGCTGCAAAGAATAGTAACTAGAGCAAAAAAAACAAAATGGGGGGAAGCATTTGTTTTACCAGCAAACAATAAAGAGTTATTAGCTTGTAGGGGCATTTATTTCAAGGAGCGATTATGCTGAACAGGAAGAAAATGATCTTACAGTGGAGTGTGCTGCCCAAGAGTTACGGCACTGCTTCTGCACAGAATTCTTTGCGTGCTTTACAGGGCAGATTGGARTTGTTCACATGGGCAAGCTTCTGCAGAAATTGCTTTCTTCCCCCAGGGCTAAGATCTGTGCTTCTCCCTTTCCAATTTATGGGTATGTCCAAACACTTTCCCTGATGAGCTCTGTCAAGTAGTAGCTCCTGAAAAATGGGATCTAAACATTTCCTGCAAGATGAATCTGAATCTTTGACTGTGACTTTTCATGTGTTTTGTGAATATATATGTACCTGGGGAGCAGGGGCATAAAGTTCTCTCCAAAAAAGGAAAAGGCCTGATTGAACTTCCTGGATCTCTTCAGTATATTAAGGCGTGGAACATGTTTAGAACAAATGTGCTTCTGCCATAAATAAGCTCAAACTTTTTATCTTGGAAGTGGTATTTTTTTCATCTTCTGATATATTAAATATACATGGGAGAGAACAGTAGTTACACCCTAAGAAGAGAACCTAATTGAAAACAAAATGTCTTTATTCTAAAACCTGAAATGAATTTTATAATCAGTAGCGTTCGTAATCCTTGTGTTTGAGAAAATGAAGGTGAATAATCTTTCCCTTTTTAGATTTATTTCTATACTCTTTCTGATTCTCTCCTACCTTCCCTAAAAAATAAAAAAAGCAAATTCCCAAGAAATCGGCTTTTTTGCGTCTTTAGGGAAAAAATTCTAAATTTTACATCTTACAGATATGAGCATGGATATCTGATGCTTAAAAAATATATATATAAATAAAATCTTGATTGTATTGGCCTCTCTTAGGGACATCCTTGTCCTCTCTTTCTATTTTTCAAAAAGGAGAGATTCTACTACAACAATAGCTATTGGTGTGTAACCTCTGAGAGTTAATGGAAACATCTTTATGTATCTGTTCTCTGTGTCTGTCATTCTGTCTGAGGTGTTTGTGTCTCTTAACTGTACTCTTTGCTTTTGTCTGTCCTTCTCCTACACGGTATCTCCTCTCCCCACAGGACTATGAGAGTAAGCTCCAGGCCTTACAGAAGCAGGTAGAGACACGATCCTTGGCAGCTGAAACAACAGAGGAAGAAGAGGAAGAGGAAGAAGGTGAGTTTGAAACTAAAAGTACTTGGGACATAACCAAGCCTAAAGGAATAGTTGCTATATAATGACTCTTGCAATAGATGGAAAGCTTGCTTTGGAAACCCATGAAACTCATCATAATCTCTAATCCTGTAATTTCCACAATGTAAAGATGTAAAATACCTTTTCATAGAATAGATCGCACATAAGCAGTAGATATGCATCCCCAAATTCAATTGATACACATATTAGTCTAATCACAAGCTTTGATTTCATGGTCTTGAACTGGAAGGAATCTGTATATTCTTGGTTCTAACAGAGTTTGTGTTTTAAACAAAAATACTACTAATGTCTTTGTTTCCTTGTTTTGTTTTTGAGGTTTCTTTTTCCTCCTTGATAGGAATTCTTATAGTGTGTGCTGTGAGATTATAACTCTATTTCTGGACAGTAGATAGAGAGCTTTATTATTCCCATAATACTTTCTTTCCAGCATTTCAGCATTTGGTTTTAATAATTGCTAGTTAATTTAAAATAATAGGAGTAGCATTTGTTTTGTTTTGCCTGTTCTAAATCTTTTAACTTGTTTGGTCATTATGTCTTCAGTGCCAGTGGTGAAATATTGAATCTAGTTATTCTCAATGAATAATAAAAATGCAGGTTTTTGTTTTCAGTTTTCCATTTCCAGAAGAGTTGTTTAGAATTTGATGATGCAGTCAGATACTGCATGTGGTCATTTAGAGAAGAAGCCATGGTGTTTGATTACTCTATTTCTTTGCTCTTTTCAGTGTCCTGGACACGGCATGAATATGAGCTAGCTCAGTGGGCTTTCAGAAAATGGAAATTTCACCAGTTCACTTCACTGAGGGACCAACTCTGGGGAAATGCAGTGTATCTGAAAGAAGCCAATGCAATCAGTGTAGAGTTAAAGAAAAAGGTAAAGCCATGCAGAGTATCTTTTGAATGTTCTGACTCATTGATATTAACTGTGTAATCCTGCTTCAAATACTGAGTTATCTGTAGTCCTTAGTTGCATGCCTCTTGCTTATTGGTTTGAGTTTTAAAGAGTTCAGAAAATGATGAGTCTCTATAATTGAGACTCATGATTGAATGAGTATACCATGCAAATCTGCCTGATATATTCTGCTGTCATTCTCTTCTTTCATGCTTCTTTCAAGCACATGTACATGCACATCTCCCCAGGGGCCTGTCTTTTCCTTTTCACCTTTAACCTAGTGTGGTCATTCATCTTTCCAAGAGAAGAGAAGTAGGTGCTTCTTCACAATCTGTTGCAGTGTGTTGTGCTAAGAAAGGTCTATAGTTTTCTCGATCTCTGGTAGCTTTGAAGATAAGGGCAAGATGTATTCATCTACAAAACAAATTTTTTGTGACATTATGAGACTGAAAAACATGTGACTTAATGAAACTGGATCTGTTCTCAGGGATCAAAGTCAGACTGGTTTCRTACTTTGCTTTAGTTATGTTTCTAGCCCGTGTTTGTAATGTTGCGCTCTCTGACTTCTCTGAACTAAAGCGAGTTTTCTTTTTTGTCATTCAGGTGCAGTTTCAGTTTGTCCTGCTGACAGACACCCTCTACTCACCACTGCCTCCAGAACTTTTGCCCACTGAGATGGAGAAGACCCGGGATAATAGGCCTTTCCCCCGGACAGTGGTAGCTGTGGAAGTCCAGGATCTGAAGAATGGAGCAACGCATTATTGGTCCTTAGAAAAACTCAAGTATGTAAATGTTATTGTAGAACAAAATTCCTTATATCCGAGGAGCTTCATTGCTATTCTTTCTCCGTGTTTTACTTGTTTTTCTCTCTGTGTCTTCCCAAATGCCAACTCTTCAGACACTGCAGTATGTTATAATACTAGCTTTCTGGATTCTTCAAACAAGTGCATTTGTTCTCCAACATCTCACCTAGCTTCCACATAACCTTATTAATGTGGACTTAGGTTTTTTTTTTCTTTAATCTCATGYGGCACATCACAGCTCATCTCTCTGCATTAATATTTTTCAAGTTCCTTTCATTAGGAAGACTTTTTTCCATTTGACTTTATATAACCTAGCGCTATAGGGCACAATTTAAAATATAATGCTTAAATAAAGAGAATTCTGCTTCTACTGAAACTGCCCAAATTCTGACTGTCTGTAATTTGAAATAGTTGAAATAGTGTGTGTGTGTGTGTGTGTGTGTGTGTGTGTATAAAAGGAATCGCTTTGCTTTTGAGTGAAAATGCTAATGTTTCTGGAGTGGAATGCAAAAACTCCCTAAAATTACTCATCAACATCACCTGTTGATGGGGGAGTAGGGAGTAAGCCAAAAATGTGCCAAAATAAGATGTGAAGGAGGAATTTTTTAGAAGCTTAAACTTAATCTGAGATTTACGTACTCTTCTGCAGTGATCTTGCCTCAGCGTGTTGTGGGCTTAGCCTACAAAATTTTTCCCGGAATTGCTAGCATGTCAGAGAATTAGTACAGTACAGTGTTCAGGCTCCTCTGTTCTTTATTCTCCCTTTCTTCTGTGTACTTTTCAACAAAGTTTTATTCTCTCCCTGAATTCATCTCCCTTATTTGGTAGATGTGATTTCAGTGTGTGTATCTTTGTTTTCTCAGTTTTTTCGCTCTGCATTAATTTTTGTCCATCCTGCTTTCTTCTATGCAGACAGAGGTTGGAGCTGATGCGTGAGATGTATGACAGAGCTGGGGAAATGACATCAAATACACAGGATGAGAGTGAAAGCACAATGACTGGCAGTGACCCTTTTTATGATAGATTTCATTGGTTCAAGCTTGTTGGAAGGTATGCAATGATAATTTCAGCTCCTAGTACAGTGATAACTCTTGTCAGTTCTTGGATGGGCTCTTGCTTTGAATATGATTGCAAACTGTATAGCCACTAGAGAGAGTTGTGTGTGTTGTCTTTCAGGGATTTTTGTTAGACTTAACCTATAGTGAAAAGGATAAAATGCTCTTCAGAACCTTGCCAGTACTGGTGTAACCTTGTAGAATCTGATTCCACTGGACCCTTAATAAATTCTAAGTTTATTTTTAAAAAAGGTGCCTAGCTAAGTTCTATCTAAAGTCACTGGAAGAGAGCTGTGAGACTATGAAGAGTACTGGAAACTCTGAGGGGAAAAGTGGCCTAGGGCCTTATTTGTGTACGTGATTCAAACAGTTTGGTCATATCCTTTGGAAATACTGAATGTCTGATGGGATTCTTTAATATTTTCTGATGTCAGCTGCATCTTTACAATTTTTTCATTTACAAAAAAGCTATGTGTTGGAAATAAGTATTATAGTTCTGTTGAATGGATGTGCTGTCAACATTTGTATGATCAGCCATGTTCGTATTCATTTTTTATTTGCTTTCTGCTCAGTTCAAGGACACCTCATACCTGACTTTCTTAGCAATCCCTTTCCTTACGTTTCATTCCAGTCCAGATGGTTTGAAGCCTTTGCTTGTTGTTCAGATGGGCTCTGTGCTGATGGCAACAGCTGCCTGTTGAATGAAGCATTCTTCTTTCCCCTCACTGTGTTAATCGGTATTCCGTTAACTGATATCTAGCTCCCCCATTTTCCATGGCTGCGTCAATGAGCGTCTTGCTGATCGCACACCCTCCCCCACTTTCTCTACGGCTGACTCCGACATCACTGAACTGGCTGATGAACAGCAGGATGAGATGGAGGACTTTGATGATGAGGCCTTTGTGGATGATACTGGCTCCGACGCTGGAACTGAGGAGGGATCGGACCTCTTCAATGATGGGCACGACCCGTTTTACGACCGGTCCCCTTGGTTCATTTTAGTGGGAAGGTTGGTGAGGTTATTGTGAGAAAGGCCAAAAGGGACCAGCTCTTGCTGTAGGCTGCAATGGCTTTGCCTTGTTTTGCACAGAATATCTATTAAGCCAATCAATAATAGTCATTATGCATAAATTGGAATTGCCAGAGATTGAGTGTAGTTTAATGTTAAATTTCAAGTTCTATTGTCAGCAAATTTGATGGTCTAAGTTGAGAGCTAGTTGAGAGCATAATCTTTAGATTGGACAGTATGAGTGAATATATTTCAGATATATATCCATGAGTGAATATTTCTTAGATAACTGTCACATAGAATGAATGTCTTTTTGCTTGTGTATAGTAGTATTTAAGCCTTATTTATATGAATGCCCTACTTGGCCATTGCAAGATCCCTAAGTAGTATCATAGTACATAATTTTCTTCTCTGAAAGAGAATCTCACAATATAGCATTAATTCTTCAAGTCCAGCCCAATAAATCCGCTTTTGGAAAACTCATCTACCATCCTCTGTGTCTGATGAGAAAAGATAGCAGGGGGCGGAAGAAGAATGGCCCTTTCTGGATGAGGAAAAGTGTTCTTTGAGATGATTTGGCTCCTCAGATTATGTATGACTCTCAGTACTATTTATTATGTAGAGAAAGATCATCATCATTAAAATTCATTGGCTGTTGGTGTTTATCAGTGCTTACCCCATATGCTATGTTGGTCAGATTTTTGAAAGAAGTTTGCCTTATATATTTAAGAGTATTACCTATTTTACCAATCTAGATATGATTAAGGCACTATCTGACCTCAGTCTGTGGTGTAGATAGGACAGCAAGTTGCATTATAAGACTATGAAGCAGCAGTGGAAAGTACCACATTCTTTCTCAAACAGCTAGGAACATGTAACCAATGACAAGAAACTGAAATAATGTATATAGCTCCCCTCTGTTCCTCTTCCTCTCTCCAAATGCGCTTTTTTCTTGGTTCATCCCCCAATAAGCCAGTCTACTTGTTAAACCAGCAAGGCAGGTGATCACCAAACGTGTCACATGAAAGAGAGGAATGAGACTTCATGGCTGGTGGAAGGGAGGAACAAATAACAAGGGATCAGAGCTAGACTTATGCTTTCCAAGACTGTAAGAGGAAAGATTTCATGATCAGGAAAGTGGGGTCATTTTGCAGTTTCATCAAACGCAGGAAACTTGGTTGTCTTATTTGTAGAAAGGGGACGGTTTGCCCTTTTGGAAATGGGTGGGGGAAAAGCTGTTAGGTTTGTTCAGCTGTATTGTCTAACCTCGCTCTTTGTCTATAGAGGACCTATTTACAAGTTGTGATTGGACTTGGAACTTCCTCAATCTAGTCTTTAAAAAAAAAATTATAATTACTAAAGATGCAAGGAACTAGAGTAGTCCTCTCTGATCTCTGAGGCTTTGTGCCCTTATATGCAATGTCTGATAATGTGTTTTTTAAATTTCAGTTCTTTCGGGTTAAGCCATCTTAACTGACTTGGTAGTGGTTGTCAGCTGGTTGTAGCATATGTGCACTAACTGTAATGGCTAGAACTGCTTTCTTGTAACAGTGCTGGCATAGTCAGTGTTTTTTGCTATTGTGCGTGTTCTTTCAGAGTGGGGCCTTCAGTACTTGGGAAAAAAATGAACTATTCATCTTCATTTCACAGTTCCATTACCCAGATTCTTCAGGAAGTACTACATGGCTGGAGCAAATGTGGTGTTTAAAGAAAACAGTTGTGCTTCCTAGCAATTACATAACTTGCTTCCTGTATTGATATATTAGAAAGAATACTGAACTCTGTCTCTATACATAGACTTACAAGGTTGCAGCAGTAAAACTAGCCTGAAACCATGTAAACTGCATGTACTAAGGAACTCAACTTGGGTTGTAGGTTGTATTGATGAATGAAACTGAGTGTATGGTTTGTATTCTCTCTGAATGGCAGCTGAATCACTTTGTCCTATTTGTAGGTGAAGTTCAATCTGTTTTTCTTTTGTGCTGATTCTGGCAGCAGATTGCTGTTAGTGTTGTTTATCACCGTCAAGTACAAACAATTTTCATTGCTCAATATCTCCCAGCATGAGAATTCTACTTTTGAACAGTGTGACTTAGAGTTATCAGAGGATGTGTCCATCTAGACAGATATTGCCTTGAGCACAAGGCAACACTAGTTCAATTCATAATAAAACCAAAACTCCTTAATATTTTTAATTAACTGTGTGCTGCTTTATATGGTGTGGAATGTGTGGAACAGAAATATATTTTTTTTCTGTCATCAGCAATGATGAGTCAGGTCATGAAGGAGAGGAGGAGGAGAGATTGATCATATAGCTATCCAATTCCTTGGGCATCACAGTATTATTTTCCCATACTTTGGCTGCCTTTTATTTGAACTATAATTAAGGAAAAAAAGAAAAAGAGCTGGTCCCTTTAGCCATCTCTTCTGGCATGCTGGGATGTCTTTAAGTCTGATTCTGTTTAATGGTGTGACATATCAAGCATTTGCTGTTTTTTAAGGGAGGTGGGAGAGGGTTATGAGTTTTTTTTTTTAATCTTGAATTGATGTGTTCATTTAAAAAAATACTTGTCATCGTTCTGAGTTCTATTGTTTTTGTTTTGATTAAAAAAAAATTGTTTGTTAAATTTCATTTCTAGTTTTGTTGTGAGTATGCCATTTTACCTCACCAATCTTTCTGCTAATACAGCTCCCCCTCTTTCAGTCTGCTGGGCTAAGGTGCAGGGGAACACTTATATATGGGGTGTTTGGGAAGTGGAACAATCTTCCCAGATGTGGGGAAGAGGAGGAGGATAACCTTAATCTTTCATCCACTCCTAACTTGATACTGTCTTATGATGAAGCAGGTGGAACGGCACTGGAAGGCAGTATTGCTGCATAAAACATCTCTTTTCTCTGTACAGCAAATGTGCTATTGCTCTCCATTCTACAGAAGCTATCCAACATTTCTTCATCAAACAGGAAGCTTAAGACTTCTTGCATTATGTGCTTTTCTTTCTCTAAGTTAAAATGATTGCAGTGAGTTGGGTAACTGGGTGGAAGGAACTGAAGGAAGATATGAAATATTTTTCTTTGGGATTGTCATTTTACTGAGGTGATCAGATTGCAATTGCTAATAAAGCTGAATGCTTTTTGCTCTCATATGTTGGATAGCAACTTCAGAACTTTAGCCATGCACATATAAATACATTTTCCATTTAGTTAATGTTTTTTCTTTCTAGTAGTTTGTCTTTGGAGGAGGAAGGCTTCTGTAATGACTGCCTGTATTAGTTAGTGAAACTGTCTTTTATTGCATACATACTGATACAAGGCTATTTAGATCCCTTTCTGTTGGGAAAAATGTCTGTTTTTCCCTGGCCTAAGATGTGGTCTTTGACCTGCATGCTTTTTTCCTGATGAACATATAACTGCATACCTTCCTGAACTCCATCCCTGGTCCAGTCCAAGTGAATGGTTCCAGTTTGTTAGTGGAGGGAGTTGATTTCTGGTATGGTGGGGTTCTTTTTCAAATGAACACCACCTGAAATTTCAAAGCTGAAAATTAAAACCAACCAACAAACAAAAGCACCCTTCCTATTTTGTTACTTTAAATTTAATGTCTTCTCCCTTACTCTGATTTTACCAGTGTTTACCTCACTTTGGAGCAGACTGAAAAGGAATTAGATCCTAATCTTAGACCAGTGTTAAGTTGCTGTTGTTTTTTGTTGTTGTATGGTTTTGTTCATATTTTATTTTATTTTTATAGCTTTATTAATCGTTCTCTTCTCTATTGCGTTTTGTCACCACTTTGTTTTTTAGTAGAATTATTTTCATCTCTTTGGTTCACAGTTGACACCTGTTTGACTCCCTTGTCATTTCAAGATAATTCATTCATGTGGGAACAGGCATGCGAACCCGAGGAGGAACTTACTTTTTCTAACTTTGGTTCTTGGCTATTTGTTGCAAGGAATTGAGTCCAGATCAATCTTGTTGTGTTCACTGTACAAGTTGTACAGCACCAGACAGAGGCAGTGAACTTTTATCTCTCTCTGCCCTGTTTTGTCGTGCAGGACTTACCCTATGAATATTTAATAATAAAAGTTATAAATTTGAGGAATTAAGTATACTTAATGATAAAGACCAATAAAAGAATTGTGAGGAGCAAATCCAGTTAAACAGATGACCAATATTTCTGTAGAATTTAATTTGCATAAATTCATAAAAATTACATACCTTATTGGTTAGTCGCTCTTCATTTAGTGACTGGTAAAACTATTGGTTAGACTTCTGTGCATCTTAGCATTCTTATGAATTCTGAAACAACTCATGTAAATCAAGCCTTCCATTTTTTCCCCTTGTCAAGAATATCCCTGACCTGACTTGTTAGGCTTCCGTGCATTTAAAGCTCTGTTCAAGCTAATTGCACTGAAGTGTGGTATTTTAAGAACTTTTACAACTCATTGCAGAAATTCAAAATAACTTCATAACATTAGCCTAATTTATAACTGAAATATACATATACAATAAAACTTGTTAACTTTCTATTCCAAAATAGCCCCTACATATAACTATATACAATTTTAAAAGTATATGGCAGGATCTTCTGGCACTGGCCTTAAATGCTACTTTTTCCTGTTGTAAATGGTAATTTCTCAATAATTGTTCTAGAATAGTGTTTTTTTTTTTAATAAGTAAATGTAGTACTTATAAAAAATATTTAGTTGTAAAGACTATTGTAATTTTATCCATATGCTCAGTGAATCTTCCAAGAAATCTAAAGGATGGCTTATGGTTCATTGGGGATTTTTGATTACTCTGTGTACAGTGTTATCAAATGGATATGGAGGAGAGAAAATATTCAGTCAAAAATCTGTTTTGAAGAGTGTTTTTTATATGTTCAGTAAAATATTTGAGGCTGTGTGAACACAGATCAATTCCCTTGTGATTTGTCACTTCAAACTATGCTGATAGGATGGAAAACTTTAATAATACCTTACACTCAATAGATCCTTAATAGACTTCTACCATCTTGTTAACAACTCTGTTTACAACTGTAGTGCATCTAAAATTATCTTTTATAAAGCCATCATCTTAAATGTCTTCATATGCTTTATAACTCACTAATATAGACCCTGTGTCTCCAATGTACCCTGGTTTAGTGTTTTGTGTCTTCCTTAGTCAGCCTTGACGCTGCTGAAGAGCCCTGTGTGGGCAACATGAGCACAGTGCAGGTCTAACAGATGAAGTAAAGTAGCCTGAAGACTTGTGTGTCCCATTAACCAATGAAATACTGCAGTCTGGTTTTGCAGATGATGGCCTAATGCTCTTTTTGTTTTCTTTTTTTCCTATTATCAGAGCATTTGTATACCTGAGCAATCTACTGTACCCAGTGCCTCTTATTCACAGAGTAGCTGTTGTTAGTGAGAAGGGAGAAGTACGAGGATTTCTGCGGGTAGCGGTGCAAGCTATAGCAGGTGAGATACCCAGTGACCTTTATATTGCAGCTCTCTGGTGTGCCATGAATAGCTGCAGCTTTAAAAACAGCAACAACAGCAACAAAACTTCAAACATCCTCTCTTCCCTCAAATATGAATAATTTTAATGTTGCAAAGTCCCAGAACACTTGTTTTTCCTTATTAAGTTGCTTTTGAAAGTCTTTTTCGTTGGTGTAAAGCCTGTGGGCCAAATGTGGATAAATCTTGACAATAGTCAGAGACTTTGAAAATTACAGTATTGACCACTGAAGTTTGTACCTGGCAGCTAAGGCACCACTGCTTTTTAAGATGGTGGAAGGGCAAACTGATATCAGTAAATCTTAAAAACTAAAAACAAAGCAAAGATCCTCTTTGTAGCACACAGTATATGCAAGTTTGGTAGTTTGGGTGACTTGCAGAAAAGTTAAATCTACCGAATGTTTGTTCTTTTCAAACCACCCTTCCAAGTAATGCACAGAATGGGTTCCACCATTCACTGATCGAATGGCATGTGAAGAAATCCCTGAACTGACAGTTTTCAGCACAGTGTAAAGAAAAATCAGCATCAGTTTTCCATTCCATTGACTGACTGAAATATGGAGAGATTTAGAAGCTACTTCACATGCTCTTTAATCACCAAGAACTATCAACTTTGCAGGAGAGCAGGGTAGATATATGGGAATGACAACTGCTTCATCCGGTTTCGAAGTGCCACTGTATGTGTGTCAGAGCCTAGCTCTCTACTGTGCTAGTCAGCTGCTAACATTTTGTCCTTTTCCACTCTGGAGTGAACTGGTTGAATTTTACTCTTGGTGGTCTCATCCATCCTGGTGAAAGCACAGATACTTCCCATAATTTGTCTACCCTTTCTAGCAGTGGCTAGCTGCCAACATTTCTTTACTGTTTAGGTAGGGTAACCCTGGAAGTTTCACTCTCCATGGGAATGTATAATGAAATCCCAGACTCTGAGGACTCTGTAAGAATCACTCTGGCAGGGACTAACACAGAAAATGAAACAAAATCTATTTTCAATACATACAAAAGTTTTATTTCTAGTCCGGTTTGCTCTACTTGGCATTGAAATCCAATAAATGGATCATGTGAAAGAAAAAACTATGGCTGTTAGAAATTGATCTGGGGGGCATCTCTTGAAAAAGGTCTGTGACTTTATTTGGCCCCTATGTGAAATTTCAAAAGGCCTTCTGAATCCTGGGACTTCTCCGACAAGCATGCATTTACTGTGAGAGAATGGCTGGCAGTTAACCAGGCCTCCTTATTGGTACCCTCCACAAAGAGGGAGAGGATGAATGGACGGATCATACAGATGGAAGAGCCTTGCAAGCTTACAGCATGCACTAGCAGAGCTGTGCTACTGTGGCTGCTTAGTTTATGGCTAGAGAATTTTAGATGACAGTTTAAATCGGTGTCAGTAGACGTTCCCATGTGGGTCACTGTATTGTGGTGTATTAACTCACCTCAGCTGTAACATTCAGAAACAAGTAAATAATCAAAATGAGTACTGAAGTTGCTTTGCACTCAAAATTTGCTGAAGTATATTCATGATGAAACTTCATAGCTTGTCTCTTTTTTCACACCCAAAGGTTTATGGTGGATAGTTTTCTGCCAAGATTTTTCCAGTGCTTGTTCCAATCTGCTATTGAATGACTGGAATCAGGCCCCCTTGATTTTTAGGGAGTGGTCTCCATTCTAGTCAAAACTGCTAGTTAGGTAGCTCTGAGGGCTTTTCCTCTCCTCCCTGTAAACTTTTTTTTTTTTTTTTTTTAGCTGATGAGGAAGCCCCAGATTATGGATCTGGTATTCGACAGTCTGGCACAGCTAAAATTTCATTTGACAATGAATATTTTAATAAGGTAAGAAATATTAAATTTGAATTAGGTTTCTTTGAGAGGAGTAGTTTGTGTTTCTAAATAAAGAATAAGTAATGTGAGGTGGGAAGAAGACAAGAAAACCAGAAACTGCAGGAGTCTGTCTCATGCAACATTGCTTAATTTTTCAGAGTGATTTTTCTTCAGTTGCAATGACTCGGTCTGGACTGTCATTGGAGGAATTAAGAATTGTGGAAGGGCAGGGTCAGAATTCAGAGGTCATCACTCCTCCAGAGGAGATCAACAGAATGAATGACGTAGGTAAGAAAGATGTAGTGGGAAAATTTAAAGGAAATTTGGATGCTTTGTCAGTTTTAGAAAGGGGTTTTGAGTGTCTTTCAAGAATATTATATGGAGGGAGAGATGTTACCTATGGGTTAGATATGATAAATGCCAGAGTTCCTTTTTATGAAGAACTAGGCAGCAAGACTGTTCCCAGACACCTGGAGTTTTTGATCGTCAAAAAATAATATGGGCTCAAAAAGAATAGGTATGTGTGATAGGGCTAACCTGTTGCCTGAGGAATATAAAAATCCACAGTGATTTCATATGGGCTGTTTGTGTCTCTTTAAGACCTAAAGTCAGCCGCTTTGCTGGATGGGAAGATGACTATGGAAGGATTCACTGAGGAAATTGGTGATC
Organism: Apteryx rowi; assembly: GCF_003343035.1. NCBI lineage: Eukaryota > Metazoa > Chordata > Aves > Apterygiformes > Apterygidae > Apteryx > Apteryx rowi. Next base: position 1,813,683 of record NW_020450307.1, on the reverse strand, counting down.
ATTTGAAATTGGGTAGTGTGTTTACCTTCCGTGTGACAGTGCTACAAGCCAGCGGCATCCTTCCTGAATATGCCGATATTTTCTGCCAGTTCAAGTAAGAATTTGTCCTTGTTTTCGTTAGGCAGTGGATGGTTTAATGGGAGAGCAAATAATAGTGAGAAATGGAGGATCTGACTGAGAGCTTTTCAAATCATTATGATAGTGTAGTACAGCAGAGGAAAAACACCTTGTCAGTCACTGGAATTCCTGTTATGAACAGTACCTGCTTTGTTAACATGGTGTTTAGGAATGAAGTTTTGCAGAAAGGAATTAAGAATCAGAGTGGATTCTTCTAGTGACTGTAGTTATAGATATCTTAAGCTTTTGTTTGTAAAGGCTTTTAATGTTGAAAATTCAGTATTAGATTATGCATATGCCCAGCTGGAATAAAAGCTATATGATTGTTGGGTGAATCAGTAGCTCTCAAGTGATGGTGTTGTTCTGCTTAGCTTCTTAAGAAATAGAATGAAAACTGATAGTAATAAAGGTATGAAACAAGTACAGAAATTGTGGTGCCAAAGACCAGGATATTTCTAGTTTTAGGCCATCACTCATCTCCATGCAGAGCTGCCAGCAGAATAAATAAATAAAAGGGTTTTCTTTGTCATGTGCACAGCAATTTCCACTAAACTGTCTTTTTTTTTTTTTTAAAGCTTTTTACATCGACATGATGAAGCTTTCTCAACTGAACCTCTCAAAAACAATGGTCGAGGGACTCCCCTTGGGTTTTACCATGTTCAGAACGTAAGTAAAACTTTAGATGTATAGTAGATGATTGTTTTATCATTGGGGAGTTGTATCTATCCTTCCTATGAACATCATGAGAAGTGTGTAGGAAAGAGGGAAGGGCTTATGAAGAATAGAGAATAGGAGGAAGGATCAGATGGGTGATGTAACCCCCAACAGAGAACAAAATAATGTTTCGTGTGGAAGATTTAACTCTTCTGTTCCATCTCTACTTCCTGCTTTTGAATTCCTTGTTTCCATTCCACTACTTAGGATGCTCAATGAAAGCAGCCTAGTGTTTAGAAAGTAAAATTTATATGTGAACAGCAGTTCTGAGGGTCTCAAGTGAACTGAAAATATCTACCTTTATCAGTTACGTGATCTTTTTGTTACAGGTAGCTTCTCCTAGTTCAAATGCCTGTCTTGAGGCTTTCATTTTCTCCTTCAGTAGAGAATAGAATTAATATCTAAAATAAAAAGGAATGCAATTGCTTTTACTGTGAGTTGCTCTAGACAGTGTGGAAAATGTAGACCCCTGAACTCCATGTTTTTAAAGTTTCCTTTTCATTTGTCTCATTTTGTTGCCTTACTTTGCCTAATAGATTGCTGTGGAAGTGACGGAATCGTTTGTGGAGTACATCAAAACGAAGCCTATTGTGTTTGAAGTTTTTGGGCATTATCAGCAGCATCCTCTCCACCTGCAAGGACAGGATCTCAACAGGTATGGTTCACTGTTCTGGCATAAAGGCTGTTTGTGATCAGGCTCAGATCAGCTCTGCAGTTCAGGCAGTACTTTTTCATCTTCCCGAAATTATATAGCCACATTCTCACAGGCAGAATTCCTAACTGGTGTAAGCCTGCTGCTAGAGGTCTGTTTAGCCAGTATAGCGTGTTTCATTAATGGACGATGGGATTGTTTTACCATCTTAAACATGAAAAGCTGCTTTGTTAATACAGCTGCATCCACTTTACGAACACTGTGGTGGTAAAATATTGTACACAGGACCTTAGCAGTGATCCCAGTGTGTTCTGTGTAAGTCCTAATGCTCTGCAAGAAGCAATGCTCTCTTAAGGCAAGCGGCCTGTGGCTAGCATGGCAGTAGGATAACAAAGCAAAGAGAACAGATTGGGGGAAAACAAAAGGCTCTCAATGTGTAATATCTTGTGTAAGTACTGCCACCGAGGTGGTTGAGCATTTGAATTTTTGGAATCGGGGAAAGGACCCCTAGTCTGCTTATTCATGTCTTAAAGGAAGAGTGTGTTTTCTGGATTACTGGATCTGATTAGCCCTCTTACTGAAGGCAGCAGTTGCRAAGAGGAAGCATATGCTAGTTTTAAGAGGATATGTCAGCTGGGGCTTGTTCCTTTTTGTTAGGCTATTTTTGGGAACTGCCTGTTACCCACTTAAGTTTTCAGTGCAGAATGAGATAGAACAATTGGAAACTATAAATAAATCTTTCTTTCATTGACAGCTATGATTAATTAAATTAGAATAGAAGGAGGATTTAAGTTAATCCAAGAAGTATTCTGAGTCCTGGGATAAATTTCCATGTAATGTTGAATACATTTGATTCTCTGTGCTTCTTTTTCTGAGAGGTGATATTTACTCGTATTCATGGAATTGCGAGGCTCTTTTTTGAGACAGAAATAGGTGGGAAGCACCTACTGGGGGTGTGTGTGTGTCTACACACACACACACACATATATATATATGTGTGTGTGTGTGTGTCTACACACACACACACATATATATGTGTGTGTGTGTGTATATATTTTTATGTTTAGCTACCTATATACTGGTAAATGTTTTCATTTCTCTACAGTCCTCCACAGCCATCCCGAAGATTCTTTCCTCCCCCCATGCCACTCTCAAAGCCAGGTGAGAAAGATTCCTTAATTCTGTACATCATACTTTATATGTCTGTTTGTCACTGAAAATGAAGATTGTAGAATATTCCTAAGCTATACAGGAAACTAAGAAATGAAATGGAGTGAGCATTGCAAAAAGGCATTGGATACATTTTTGCTGGCTATCTTTTTTGGTGTGTTCTGTTCAACCTCCTCTGGCAGCTGGTGCTTCTTGGGACATTAAAGGGTAGAATTACATTCCTGAGGTGTTGACCATATTCCAAGAGATCTGACTATGACTCTTCTTTATGTGCTTACTGAGCACTTGACTGGAAATTGTCATATTCATTAACCATTCCATCTTTTTGCTCTCTAACATTCTTGTTTACTGAGACAGTCTTGTTGAAATGATCATTGCTTTTYTTTACCTAATTTTAACAATGCATGCTGAACTCTTTTGGTATTTTTTCTTCCCATTTCATCTTCTATTTCCTCCTTTTCTTGCTTCCTCTCACCTGCATGTTTCTACCATCCCTTTTCTTTTTTTTTTTCTTTTGTGTTCCATTCCCTTTGCAGACCATGAGAGAAAAATTGAATTGATTAGGTATCTTATGTCTGGCTATGTAAACGTGCATGTGCTGAACACACTATCTGAGCATGCCAACGTGCTTGCGTCCTCTGCTGTGGCTGCTTTCCAGGATGGGGCTGACCAGCTACCACCTTTTCTCTTTCTGCCTGTTCCCAGCTGTCAGAGTGAGCGGGCTCCTAAACGAGATGGTTAGTAGCCAAATTTAATCTATAGTAGATGCAGAAGTATTTCCAAAACTTGCTTAGAAATTCCTTTTTCCTTATTGTTATCTTGTAGTGTTCTTGGGACTAGAAACTGCCATGGTGGCAGTCACTGAAGGATAAATCTGAAGAAGTTTTATAGGGTGGTTCTAGAGAAAAATGGATAGGGAGCCTTTAGATTCCAGTGTATTCTAGGTATCACAGATTTTCTGTGACACTATTTTCTTGTCTTCTGTAAATAGTTTGGAGATATTAGGATGAGAGATGCTACATATGAAAAAACAGCCAGGTACAGAGGAAACATTCTGCTATGTTCTATATAAGTTTCCCTTTTGCTCATCCTTTTTGCTGTCTAACTTGGTATGTGCTGTGCCTCGAAGGTGTATTCTGTAAAAGAGCCACACTGGGCCAGAATTGGGCCAGAACAAGTCCATGAGAACTTCTAGAACAGGCTTTCATGTTTAATTAAATGTCTTTCTGTGGTTTTTCTCTTCTGGCCCTTTTGAGTTTCTCTGCTTAGCAGTAAACTTGTGTGACGTGTGTTTGATGTTCCTCTTACTACCAACAGCACTGAGTCCAGCTGTTGTGAGCTCATGGACAGTGTGTGCATGGCTGCAGGTGTTGCTTTGGTAATATGATGGATATAAGAGGGTGATTAGTTAATGAGTGGGAAAAATGAATGATGGCACTGAAGTTTGCTACTAAGCATGATGGTGTAGTGCTGTAAATGACTAATTCTTGTAAAGTTTTTCCCTTTGAGGTGGCTATTCTTTTACCCAGAAAAGAAATAGTTTGTGGGGTTTTTTTGTTTTTTTGTTTTGTTTTGTTTTTGTTTTGTTTTTTTGTGGGTTTTTTTGGTTGGGGTTTTTTTTTGGTAAGACTGTCTAATCTCACAGGCACACCTAAGAACTTTTTCTAACTCGGGACCTATGAAGCTCTTTCAGTGCATGGGAATTTAAGTCATGCTAGAAGCTGAAGGATGCACAGAGGCATGAAGATAGGAGGACCTAAACAACACTTTAGCAGGGAAGAATGGGCCTTTAGAGGTTAGAAGGGAGCACAGTTATTTGACTTAAAAGCAATGAAAGCAGTATGGGGCAGTAGAAAAAATGAGAAAACAGTTGCAGACTAAAACAAAACAAAAAAACCCAACTGATTAGGGTATTTTGGGAACTAAGCTCTTAAAATGTTCCCATTTACAAAAATGGAAAAAGAAGCAAAGAAGAGAAATCAAGAAATAGTAGTTAAAAGCTGTGGTGTAAGTATGTGTGAAGGAATATCAGCTTATTTCTAGAGTTTGTTATCCCATTATTAATAGTTTTTCAGGGTAGTTTGTCCTTAACATTTGTATGAAAGGATTTAGAGGATCTGGTCAGTAGTAATTATTAATACCAAAATGTAAAGAGCCCAGGAATGTATTTTGCCAGGATTACTTTTCTGGAATAAGACCTATTCATCCTTTTTTATGTACACATCCTCATACCTAAACTGGTCTTCACTTCATGTAACAAAATAGTAATCTCCTGTGCCAAAGTTTTAAGTTCTTGKTTTTTTTTTCTTTTGGTGGGAAGGGAGTGTGCTTTCTGGATAAATAATGTTGCAGATGAACAGACCTAAATGGTTCCAAAACAGAAACCATTAAGCCATAAAGTAGTTGGTCATCACCCAGTGTTTTTTATGGATCTACAGAGGCCGCATATTTTTACAAGTGTTTTTTGGTACACTTTTATTTCATTATTTAACTTTTAAACTCTAATAACCCTTTTTCATACCAACACTTTGAGGAATAGTGCTGTAAGCAGCCTCATTTTCATGGAACAAGATGTCTTAATAAGAGCAAGGTCATTTCACCCTCTACAGATGGTGCAAAATATTTCTCTTTGCTGTGTTACCTAACGATTTCCTTTCAGTGTTGTCTGATTTTTATGAACAGTTGAGTGGTGAGTGAGGTGGCAGAAAAACCTTTTCTGTTTCTCTTTTTTGTATAGGTGCTGAATAGTCCATTGGTTTGTTTACATCTCCATTTGTAAAGTTAATTGGTCCTTCATGGTTTACTGTAAAACTCCTAGGTTTCATCAGCAAGTCTGATCTAATTGGTGGTGTTGGCATTTTAAGACCAATTGTCTTTACCATGGGATCTGCATAAGCAGTTACAGCACACATAGGATCACTGAAATGACTTAGGTTTCTCTGAGCCCTAGAGTAATTTTACTTGTGTTCAGTCTTTGTAAATCATTCTTTTTCTTTTTTTTTTTTTTTTTAAGTGCCAGCTACAAAGCTAAATACAATGAGCAAACCTAACTTGGGCCAGAGTGTGAGCAAATATGACCTCCTTGTCTGGTTTGAGATCAGCGAACTGGAGCCAACGGGGGAGTAAGTCTAGTGTTAATCCTTCACATTTTAAGGGCAGTGGTTTATGGAGTTGGAGCTTTTACCTATTATTCTGTTCACATGAGGCTGATGTTTAGCAATCATCAACTGATGGTGGCCTGGCTTATTTTAGAGTGGTCTCTGACTAGTTTGTAAATTCTGCTGGTGTTTATTGTCTCCTTTAGAAAGGACTGAAAAAAGACAGAAAATGTTCTTTCACACTTGAAGTAATCTCTTCATTTTGAGAGCCCATGCACACTAACTGAGCAGGGGCTGGGAAAATTTATCCTATGTTTAGACAATAAGTTTAAATTCTTGGGATAATTAGAGAGTTTATGCTTCAGAAGTCACTCTAGCAGGCCTTACGTGTTCACCTCTGCTACACAGAAGGCTTTCCCGTGACAATTCTTTAGGTGCTGTATTGAGAAGTGAGTTCTGCAGAGTTCTTAAGGTATATGATAGAATATATGATGTTTCTATATTTAACTGATACCATAGTCCAATAAAGAGTCTAGTCAGAGTTGGTAGAAACACCCTTATTTCTTCAGCTATTGTATGGAGAGGTAAATGTTGGCAGCAGAAAACTGAGTAATACTGCTGCATTAGTATATCTTATCTTGACTGCTGATTTCCATGTCTCACACAGGTATATTCCTGCTATTGTGGACCACACAGGAGGTCTGCCTTGTCAGGGAACATTCCTGCTTCACCAGGTACTAATGAAGGCTGTAGAACGGCAAGTTTTGTCTCGAGGGGGTTAGAGTTCTCATGACTGGATTTTCGCCTCTGTCTGTTCCTTTCCTATACAGCTCTCTAATGATAGCTATAGGGTCAGTTGTCTTTCAGTCTGTACTTGTAGTCTGTTAGCTTTGGGCTATGTGGGGAATATCCTTGGCCTCTAGTGTATTGCTGTTTCCTTTGCTTATCTGTGCATCCCCCTTTTGCTGTGTGTTTGCATGCACGTTAAAGATCAAAGCCTTTTAAACAGCAGGAGCCCTTGGGACCAGATTTGTGCCCTGGGTGTGGTTCTGCACCGAGGACAGAAGGATAATGCGGACTCAACTTTCTTTGTTTCATTCTCGCTGCGTGTGGCTAGAAGATGGATCTGCACAATGACCATGCCTCAGTGCATTTTAAATGCTTGTAATTAATCACAAATGCTAATGTAATAATCCTTAATGACAATTTGCCTTTAGCTAGATTCTAAAGATAATCCCAGCTACCTATTGTTTAGAGGTTTATATTGTGGCTTCTTTCTTTACTTCACAGACTCCTCCTCTGGCTTGCATTTCCTCTCTTTTGATAGGAACAGTTCTTATAGCTCGTGAGGAATGATTGTACTCCATTTATTCCCCTCCCCCCCCCAAAAACGAGGATGGCACTGAGTTCTCGATTTGTTAGCATTCTTATCAATTGCTTCAAATTCAAAACAGAGTAGATCTAGCCAGTGTAATTCCACAAGACTGGCAAAAGTGTTTCAACTTCTTTTGAAACAGTTACACAGCAAGCACCTTTTCCCTGGAAATTCCCTTCTCTCTTGGAAGTTGCCTTCTTCACTTTGAAGAGTGGAATGTATTGAGACCAATGCCTGGGGATTTTCTTTTTTTATTTATTCTTTTTATTTATTTATTTTTTTAGACATGGTATTTATTTCTATTCTACAACTTGATCTCCTTCCTAGCTGTTGCAGCATTTTATTATGCTTTGACTTAACAGTGATGAAAGGAATGGCCTCTGTAGATACTGATAATCAAAAGTTTCTTGTAATAGATGTATGTGAATAAGAGGGGGAATATCTGCACCACTAGTTGGTATTTTATAGTAACTTATTTTGTTATATATAAAGAGTTTTTCCAATTAGTAAACACTTGTATGCTACAAGTTTGGTAGAATGGATTTCATGAAGCTTCTTGAGTACACAGATCATCTGAGTATTTCCTTAAGATTTTTATCATCAACTCTGGTATACTCCAGTGACTATGCATATCTTTGAGAGTGTACTGAGAATGTCAGGACTATTTGAAGTGGAAAAACCCTTGTCTTTGTGGGGTGAGGAGGGAAAAGTGTGTGTGTTTGGTGTGTTTGTTTGTTTTGTTTGTTTTTTGTTGCATGTGTGAACATACTGTTCCTATATTAGGTTAATTTTAGTGCCCAGAAACATATGGAAGCTTGTTCACAGTTATGAGCTAATTCAAATGATCTGCACTGCTTCACTTTCACAGTGTAAGTGCAAAATGGGTGAGGTTAGTGTTGGGAAAATACTTCACCAATGTAAACTTCCCTTTTTTGAACTGTTACCAGGGAATCCAGCGTAGAATCACAGTCACCATTATTCATGAGAAGGGCAGTGAGTTGCACTGGAAAGATGTGCGAGAGCTGGTTGTTGGTGAGTATATTCTGTTTGTGTGTTACTATGTAAGGAAGAAAAAGTGCTAATGTTGATTTTTCTTTGCAACTGATTCTGTTACTGTTACGAGCATTGGCTACAGGAGGAGGATGACTTTGAAAGACATTGAGAGGAAAACCTTAAGTTTTGTCATTTCCATTTGTAACTGTGTGTCTGACCACATAGTCTGAAATGATATTTGGAAAATAAATCCCTTCTGTGTTTCAAGTTCAGATTTAATTGTTTTCCCCCTCTACCCTTCTCAGGACGTATAAGAAACAAAGCAGAGGTAGATGAAGCTGCTGTGGATGCTATTCTGTCTTTGAATATTATCTCTGCAAAATACCTGAAGTCCTCTCACAGCTCCAATAGGTAAGTGAATAAAGTGAGCATTCTTCCTCTTAGGAACCTTAATATACCTTTGATATCCTGAGATATGGGCAGGATATTTGGAAAGCTGGGCATGTTACTAATTATTAAATATAGAATTCTGCGGGCACAATGCATACAAATAGGAATAAGTGTTAACATAATTTCTTGTTAAAGCTGAAGTCTGCTGCTCTGCATGAAAGATTTTTTGATAATGCCTTTGAGTGACTTTCCATTTGTAAGCACCATTAAAGGAGAAAGGAAAGGAACAGCTTAAAGGTGTCCCAGAATTGAACCCCAAACTTTTAAACTGACATCAAGACTTGTCACTAGAATACAACATTGGAGTACAAGGGTGATCTTGGGGTGCTGTATTTATGGATGTGTACATACCTCTATTATTCCTGGAACAAGCATGCGATAATCTAAGCAATAGTCATGCTTTATCAGTTAAACTTCATAATTTTCAGTGTTGCCAATGTGTAAAGGAAAGGCAGGAGGATTTATATAGATGTATCACAAATTTACTCCAGTTCTGATAAGGAGGCACCTGTTCCAAGTAACTGCAATCATTTGGGCAGCAGCAGGGCCCCTCTGAGATTTGTGGCTGCATATGTCCCCTCATTAGCGTGCATCACTATTAAGATATCAGTCAGACTCCACAGTTTTTTGCTTCAGTGTCTGCAACAAAGGGTGGTGAAGCAGAATTCTTCATTGCCAGCAGAGCCTCTGACATGAGCCAAGTCACCTGACTGCTTTGTGGCTCCATTTAGCTGGTGAAAAGCAGGAATATCTCTGAAATTTAACTCTGAAACAGTGTTGGGGGGGAGGAAGGGGTTAGCCCATCTCTTCTGCAACCACTGAATCCTGGAGGCAGTATCCTTCTAGGCACTGAAATGGCTTCTAACTTCCTTCTCCATTAGAAGCTTGGACTTTGAAATACCACTGTGATATTAAAGGTGGATTCAGGATAGTGTTGCTGCTGACTGAATATCCTCCTGCCACCTAGTGTCTGTAAATGAGCACAGTGATAGTATTTTTAGCTGTTATTCCTTGCCTTTCACTGAGAAGTGGGTATTTTACTTTTAGCATGTTTGAATTGATGGATTGGTATAACTGGATGTTACAGGGACTTTTGTTAGTTTCCAGTCTGATTGCACTAGATTTGCTGTTAGAAAGTGCTATACCTTCTGTTCCCTAAAAACTTCAAGAAATTGCTGTATGGCTCTGTAGTTTTCTACTAGGAGGGCTGCTTGGATGAAGGATGGCTGAGTGTGAAGTGAAATTGTTGACCACCTCTCACCAGAACGCAAAGATGTAATTTGTGGGATGAGTGCAGGGTAGGGTGGTGGAGTGGGATTGAAGCCCAGTCAGGGGTGTGTCTTATGTTTGCTTGTTGTCTACAGACTTGTTTTCTAGTTGTTTTGTTGTGTTTAGTCTACTCGTTCCGTTCCTCTTGGCTTTTGCTTTTGTGTTCTGCTTTTGGCTKCACTAACTAAAGCTCTTTCTATGTTTTTACAGGCTCTTTCTTGATAAGGATATGCCTAGGTATTTTCTGTTTGCTTCCTTTGCACATAAAGGTTCTTGAAAATAGAATGCTTTATGTCCCATTTGTATTGCTGCCATTTCCCTTTCAGCTTTTACTGAATTTTGTCAATACACCTCTTAGCTCCTTTAGAAGTAGTACATCTCCTCCTCCCTTGTGTATCAGGGATTTATTCAGGTACAATTCAGTGGGGAACATGTGAAGATAAGTTTTCCTTCACACATGATGGATAACTTCCCTCATTCAGTCTTTTTTATCCTCAAAATGTGTCATCAGAATATAGTCCCTATTTGTAGCACTCCATAGTTTCTTCCTTTGTTCTATATCAGAGAACCAGATTTGGAATTTTTTACTGTCTAACTCCAGAATGCTTGCTGTGTTTGCCGTGCCAAGACAAGGACTGAATGATTAGGTTACTTGAAATTCTGCCTCAGAATTACACTGAACAAAAAGTTGTGGCCGCCATGTGACTGGCATTCAACCTCCATTTTTTTGGATTGGATTTGTATCTGAAATTTAACAGTGTATTTGCTGCTACTTAGTCTACCAGTTGAGATAGAAGTGAGATATTTAGTAGCTGCTCAGACTGGATTCCTTTCACYTTCCAGGTGCCTCTCTAGATCACAGCCAAAGCACACCGGCAGCACAGTGTGGGACAACTTGCGTCTCTGTTCTCTGTTCTGCCTGTCTGAAAAAGAGAAAACTTAAATCTTCAATGCTCTTGATTCACCACCTCTCGCTAACACTAAAATCCACTTAGAAATCAATTCTAACGAAACATTGCTGCTCTTAACCAGTTCCTCCTGTTTTCCATGCTTTGCTTGTTCTGTGCTCCATTTTCCTCCTTGTGCCATTTGCTGTGCTGAAAGAAGTTTGCTCATTTCTGGTTTTTGTCTCCCTCTGTAACTATTCTAGGAAGTTCACGAAGCCTGTGTATATTTATCCTTCTGCCTAGACAAAATTCGGTAGAGTCACTGTCTTGAAGCTATGTTTGACTTTGATTTGGTGTTTGTCCAAAAATCATCACTTTGCTGAAGAGGGGAGTTTAGTTCTGCACTGTTGAACAGTTACTCCGGAATTCTGTCTCCGTGATGAGAAGAGTCAGGTTCAGCACATGCTGTAGAGCTGGTTCAGGGGCTAGGTACGCTGGCTCTCCCTCTGTGGAGAGCCAGGTTATACTTCTGTTTCTTCCACATGAATAGTAGTTCTGGAGTCTGCCTAAAGTTTTATAATTGCATCGTAATTAAGATATGATGAAAGATTAAAATATAGGAACTCAACACAGATCTGCAAAGGGTTAGAAAACAACCTGTGGTGTTTGCCTTATCTCCTGTCTAGCTCAAGTGAGGATTATTATATTACAGTGCTTTTCAGGTTCCCGTTTGCTTAGCCTTTAGAATATTTTTTCTCTCCAGCCTTTTTAATAGAAGCAAGGCATTTAGTTACTTCAAATGGAAGCAGTATTTAGTAATATTCTTGAATTATATTACTTGACTGCACAGTTTATGGCTTCTCAATGCATTCCCTAGCTCTGAACTGTATAGTTGGCTTTAGGAAAAGGAGATTCTTAGACTATCTATTTGAGATCAAAACTCTTGCTTCTGCTATGTCAGCTCTTAACCTGTTTCATGGCTCATTTTTTGTTGATTTCTTCCTCCCACTCCATTTTGTCATTTGTCTTTGGTTGAATTTCTTACTTTTCTGAATTGGCATTGATCATTAGTACAGAAGCTCCTTAGAGATATAACTTATTTTAAAAAATAATGTACATGAAGCACTTTCTTGCCCTTGGAACCATACCATTTGGACTCAAAATGGGATGGAAAACCTAAACTGTAAGGGGATTTGGAAGGGAAAAGCACATGAAGGTAATGAAGAATTAAAGCCTCCTTTTTCTGTAACCCATGCAGAAAATTGAAAAGTGTACTGTACTCCAGAATAAGGGTATTGGACTTTCTTCTAAATTAAATTAGTCTCTACCTGTGAGAAAGGAAAAAGTCAATCTTCCTAATGCCCCCATTAGGGAGGAGAGAGTAAAATGATAACTCTATACCTGATGATATATTTTTCTCCCCCCTTCCCCCACACTTTTGACATTAATAGATAATCAGATTTCTTAATTGCTGGGGTAGAATTGTGGGACCCTTCAACTTCTTTCTTTCCACATACCAAATTGAAGAACCTTACAAAAGTTTGTGTTAGATCTGGCAGTTTTTATTTGAAGCAAGTAGGGAAATAGAAAGAAATCTTAATTACTTGAATATAGGACTTATCCCAATCTATCAATCATTTTGATTTGCTTTCAGAAGCTGCTGTTTTTGTATGGCATAGTAAACAGGGATCTCTTCTGTTTCATTTTTGGTCTAAGACCTTCATTGGAGATGTGTGTAGCTGTATGTCAGTCCTAGAACGTGGTATAGAATGAGTGTTGCTTATAGAAAAAAATCTTCCTGTGCACTTTGAGGTCCAGCTCAGCTGAACTGCATGTTAAGCCGTAGAGAAGAGTTCTGTCTGCTTAGGAACACTGTCCTTTAGTACTGACTGCGCTGTGATTTTATGATAGTTTTTGTTCTCTTCTGTATTCCATCTTTTCTTCTAGATGAGTCTTTCCCAAAACAGGCGATGGTATCTGTAATGCCAAACTAGTTGAGGTAGAAGTAAATAATCTTGGATGCATCTGTAAAATTTGTTGGGGAAAGAAGAGATGGGTATTTGCTTCAAGTATTTGTTATCTAAATCACTGTGGTTAATAACAATCATATTGGATGATGTCAAGGAAGACATGCTTTACGCTGGCTTATGAGTGGGAGGCAGAGGAGCTCTTACTAAGCTTTTGTTGTACTTTTTTTCCAGGACTTTTTATCGGTTTGAAGCAGTTTGGGATAGTTCTTTGCATAACTCCCTTCTCCTCAATCGAGTGACACCATATGGAGAGAAGATATATATGACCCTGTCTGCTTACCTGGAGGTGAGAGTGCTGTGCTGTCTTTTGTGTTTGTGACTCAGGTGAAACTATTTGGGAGAGCAGGCAATGTGTACCCTAGATAAATACCTACTGGTCTAAGTGTTTTTGAATCCTGAACCTAGTGTCTAGGTCTTCATTTTCTGAGAAGATGGAAAAATGTATTCACAGTTAATATCTTGGAGTATTACTGTTATGTATTACTGTCTTGAGAGAAATGTGCAGCGAGTCCGGTGCATTTCCTTACCTTTCTGTACCTCATTTTGTCTGCCTTTGTATTTGAGTGAAGATTGAGGAAATACTACTAATGCTACAAACACTGGCGTAGCTCTTGGCCTTGTGTGCAATACRCTGTTATCCTCTGTAGTATAACTATTTGGCCCACAGGTTGCATCAGGAAATTTAGCAATGCTCTTCCACAGAAACATGTATGAAGAAAACACCAAAAACCCAAACAATAACAGGTTTCAAAACTTTACCCCACTGAAAGAGGGAAACTATACAATTTGGCACAGGTGTCTGCAGGCACTCATTCAGTACTGTGTTTTTCTCTTAGCTTGACCACTGCATTCAACCTGCTGTTATAACAAAGGATGTTTGTATGGTTTTTTACTCACGAGATGCCAAGATCTCACCGCCACGATCACTACGCAATCTCTTTGGCAGTGGCTACTCCAAATCTCCAGATTCGTAAGTTAAACTGTGTTTTTGGTATCAGATGTTTTAACGTCAGCATATGCTTTTCCCTTTAGTGGCTAAGGGGAAAATGTAACTTAGTTTTCTTTATTTCTTCCTTGAAAGTCTACCTAGTTATAGTTTTCCAGCCTGTTTTTGAACATATTTTCTTGCTTGCATTTATTTCAGTGAAACACTGATGGCTTATCAATTGACGGCTCCTTTTCCAGCCTTGTGTTTTAACGGTTAGGAAGAGAGATCCATTTTTCCAGTCTGCGTATAGAGGACCCTGGTCCTAACCTGGAATTTACTTTAGCAGCAGCTTTCCAAGTCTAATGGGAAGAATGAAGCTTGCAGGAAATCTCATTTCTAGAGATCTTGCAGTGTGTTCTGGTTATTTTATGTCAAAGTTAGAATGCACATATGCTTCTGACTAGCAGTTATAACTTCTAATTTGGGGATCACATAACAGAGGCTAATGTACTTTATTTCTGAAGATAACAGGCTTTTTTGTTCTGATTTCTTATGAACAGCAATCGAGTAACTGGGATCTATGAACTAAGTTTATGCAAAATGGCAGACACAGGAAGTCCAGGTAAGCAGTGACTGGGTGAACATGCAGTAAAGTGTAGAAGATTTAAAATCTGACATGCTGTAAACTGTAATATTGCAGAAGACTTTGATCAGAAGGGAATAAATACTACTCTCTCTATGAGAAGCAGTTTCTGTGTTTCATAGGAGCAATGGAACATTGCTATTCCATGAAAAATTATATAGGCTTTTAYTTTTGACTTGCATCTGTGCTTACTATTGGTGGACCAAGGATTCACTGAAAACTTCTTTGCATTTTCTGACATGGATGTATCGGGAAACTGAGCATGTACCTGGGTCATAGACTTAATGAGCATAATACATTGTTCATCATAATTAACAAAGTTGGGATTTGGTTGTGCAGTGGTATTTCTCTCAGTCTTCTGAGGACCACGTTTTAGGTTTTGCTAATATCCATTGTGAGCCTGATGGCTTGGAAGGAATGTAGTTCTCATATCATCAGTGCATTTCTTCCTCCAAGACCTAGCAATTGACGCTTTTATTTTGGTTAAGACTAAACAGGAGGAGTTTGCATTATATGGAGGTAAATGCAAAATGCCTGAATGAAGCAAGAAAGCAGAATTAAATTAAACCTCTTTGGGATGTGCAAAGCATTGTCGTTAATGAAACAAATACCTTGTTTATTTCCTGTTGAACAGCAGATGTGTTGGTTCTTTGCAGGTTGCTAATTGATAAGCTTTTCTTGATGTCTTATGTTATTTTTGACTGCTCAGGAATGCAGAGGAGAAGGAGGAAAGTCCTAGATACATCTGTGGCATATGTGCGTGGAGAAGAGAACCTGGCAGGTTGGAGGCCCCGTGGTGACAGCCTCATTCTAGAACATCAGTGGGAACTGGAGAAATTGGAGCTGCTGCATGAGGTAAGTAAAGAGATGAAGTGAAAGAAAAAGCACAGCAGTACCTTTGAGTATGCCATTAGTATACCCTGTGTGTGACCTTCTGAGCTGAACAGGTTTCCAAATGAGAGTTTGTTCTCAGAGTCAAGATTTAAATAAATTCTCCAACAGGGAAGACAAGTGTGTGGCTGGCCACTGGTTAGTCTTCAGCTCAGAATCTCACTGTATTCGACAAACGCAGGTTCAACTTCTAGTGCCATTGTAAGTCCCTTTTTATTTCCTGGAAGCAAATGTTCACTTGTATGAATCCTAGGAGAATGCGTAAGAATTTGGTGTCTGTGAAAATAAGGAAGACACTAGATCAGATGATGTTGATTTCTTTTCAGGTGGAAAAAACCCGACATTTCCTTCTGCTTCGTGAAAAGCTTGGTGACAGCATCCCCAAGTCCCTGAGTGACTCATTGTCTCCCAGTCTGAGCAGTGGAACCCTCAGCACCTCCACCAGCATTTCCTCACAGATTTCCACCACCACTTTTGAGAGTGCTGTCACCCCCAGTGAAAGCAGTGGCTATGACTCAGCTGATATAGAGAGCCTGGTGGATCGGGAGAAAGAGCTGGCCACCAAGGTATGACCTATGAGAAGAGCAGGATGGGTCTAAACAGAGGTACCAAAGATAATTAAAGGTTAATGATGAGCTAGAATTTTAGGGTTTGTTAGCTGGAAGAACTATTCCACAACTACTCCATTATAACAGAAGATGTCCCTGTATTGGTCCCCCTACTGGGGACCTATAATTAGATAGGTAAGATAGACAATGAACTGATACGCTAATTTGTTTTAGCTGGGTCCTTTCCAGGAGATGCATGGCATCCTTCTGTCTTTTCCAGTTCAAGGATTCTTGGTTTGCAGAACCTAGGAATTAGTTTGTCTCATGTTCATAGTTTTACTTGCACATACTGAGCTTCTCAGATAACATGGTGAATATCCACAGTTGTGTGAGTTTCATTTTAATATGCTCTGTAGCTGTAATCCTCTGTACTCCAACAAGCCAATGCAGGTGACAAGGTTTGTGCTGTTATGCTGTACCTCATTCCCTTTCATTAAATCTTCTGTAAATGCAACTTCTGAATTTTATCAAGGGAAGCGGTTATTCCCCTCTTTGTACTCATGAGGCCACATGTGGGATGCTGTACCCAGTTCTGGGTCCTCCAGTACAAGAGAGACGTTAAACTGGAGAGGTCTGCCAAGATGACTGAATGGGCTGAAGTGTATGTGTAAAAGGTGGTGAGGCTGAGGCAAATGAGGACCTGGATTTCTGTAACCAAAAGGAAAGAGAAGGTCAAGGAGGGACCACAGGTAGTCATCTTCTGTGAAAGCAAGGGGTTGGTGTGAAGGGAGGGGGTAAGCATGTTGTAAAGATGGCAATCGGCCTCTTCTGAGAAGTGAACAATGAAAGGACAAAGCGACACAGTGAGAGAGGTTCAATATTGGGAGAGATTGCCAGGAAATGCTGTAGAATCTCCATCCTTGGAGATTTTCAAAACTCGGTAAGGTCCTAGGCAACCTGGTTAGCCTTGCTTTGAGCAGAAGGTGGGACTTGCTGACCTCCAGAGGTCCCTTCCAGCCTAATTTTTTCTCTGAGTCTGTGTAAAACCTACTCCTTGTTAGCTTTATTAGTCTTGAGTTTTGTAGTGCTGGACTTTTCAGTGGTAGTTTAGAATTTGCTTATTCTCTAGTGAGCTGCCAAGCGTGTCTTGGCAAATTGCCTCTTATGTATTCTAATTTCTCTGGAAAATCTAAATGTAAACTCCTTGTGTTTTTCTGTGCGTTTTTTCCTCAGTGTCTGCAGCTTCTTACTCACACTTTCAATCGTGAACTTAACCAGGTGTACAACAGCATCAGTGATTGTAAGGTAAAGATTTTGTTTGTTCTTCTGTGACAGCAGCGTCTAAACATGTAACAGCTGCCCTTGGTCCTTCCTTACCTACTCAGTCTTTCAGCTTCTGTTGGGAATGGTACAAAGTTAAACTCTATACAGTAGCAATATATTTGAAATTGGGGAAACTGTTGATACTATTAAGAGACAAAACACTTTGTATTAATTTTCTTTTATTTCAGTCTGTTGGAAGAACTTGTCTGTTCTGTTCTGCTTCAGGTTCCAAAGACTGTTGAAAGGATTGGAAATGGTGTGATCTCAGACTATAGCATAGCTTCTAGTTTATCACCAGGCTGGAGGTGCTCTTTATTACCTAATCATTCGCTTTCCCTGTGCATAAGCTTAGGGGGAAAAAAAAAAATCAAAAAGCTCTTTCAAGAATTCTGACTGTAGGCACAGATGTGATTCTGTTGCAAAACAGGTAAACTAATACATTCCATTGAGGAAGTCAGGGTGCAAATAAACAGAGTGTAGGACATTAACAAACTGTGTCTATGGAAGTGTCATTTTATTTTCACCCCTGGACAGGGATCTATAATTCTTCTATGCAAAAATTTACTACTGAATAGGGAAGTGACTGGCAGAAATACTTTTCTATTATCTGAGTCCTCTGCATGCTTGCTTTGAGTGCCCTGTTCTAACTAGGACTGAACACCAGCTACAAAAAGCTCCTCTATGATATTCTGCATGTGTTTGTCCTTGTAGCTGTCTGATATTTCTCCAATTGGGCGGGACCCATCAGTGTCCAGTTTCAGCAGTGCTACCCTCACTCCTTCATCTACCTGTCCTTCTCTGGTGGATTCAAAATGCAATTCAGTTGATCAGAAGTAAGTATAGGATATGAATAGGAAAAATATTTCTTAGTGCTTCATAAAGCTGTCTGTGCTGTTATCTGATTTCCCCCCCCTTCTTTTCTGTACTTTCAGATGTTTCTGTATATTGCCCCTTGCTATATCTTCTCCAGTCACTCTGCACATATATATATTTTTCCTTTTTCCCACTTTTTGAGGTGTTTTCATTCCTTGCGGTGAAAGAACAGTCAGATGCATGGTGTTATAGTGACCAGTTCATCTTCAATGTGCAGAGTCCTCAAAGTTGTTTTTTTTTGGGGGGGGGGGGGAGTGAGGGGGGGTTGTCTGTAAAGAAGACCTACTAACAACAGCCTGGAATAGACCAGTTTGGCCAATAACCTTTGTTTATCTTCTTTAGCTGTATCTACAGAAGGTATTTTTGATGAAATCAGGAAAAACTACTGATTGAAAGACATGTAATTTGGACCTTCTGTGTTTAACATTCTCTGAGAAGAAGAGTACATCCTTAGGAAGTACTGTAGTACATCTTATGTTAAACCATAATATGACATGTCTCTGTGTTGTGACGGTGTTTTGGCAAGGGAAACAAGGGAGAAGTAGTGGGAAACCACTTATTAGCAGTTAATATTAATCTCCGTAGTACAGAGCCTCGAGTTTTATTCCACAGATTTCTATGGAAATGCTGTTTGATATTGTACAAAAGACTCCCTACATCATACAAAAGATCTGGATTAGAGGATGAAACTTGTAAGAGGGGCTAGGCTGTAGGTGCATTTTTAAGTCCATTGTCACACTCGTTTGCTTTGTTGTGGTTTACTTTTTCTCTCTCCGCTTTTTTTTTTTTAAAGGACCCCAGAAGCAAATTCTCGTGCCTCCAGTCCCTGTCCTGAGTTGGAACAGTTTCAGCTCATTCCTGTAGTAGAAACTTCCTATATTGCCAGAGCTGGAAAGAATGAATTCCTAAACCTTGTTCCTGATATTGAGGAAATCAGACCAGGGTAAACTTCCTCTTACAGTGTGATTGTGCCTTCCTGTGTGCTGTCACAAGGGTTTTCTGGATTTCTGTTTTCCTTGTCCCATTTGAAGGAAGGTAAATAAACAGGTGATAGCAGAACTATGAAGTTGTCAATGATGCAGCTGGCAGCAGGACTGATGAGAGTTGTGTTGATCTTTAAACTCTGAAGCATTTATTCTGTGCATTCATTCCCTAATGAACAAGATTTCCAATGACTTAAATATAATGTCTGCTATCATCAAACCCATAGCTGAAGTTCACTGAAGTCCAGGTCTTTATGGGGTGTTTTTTGTGGCAGAACTTTGCAAAATTCTTGAAGACAAAATTCAGCTTTCTGTAAAAGAACTTTTTAATAACTGTGTTGTAGAAGGAACATATGAAGGCCCTAGTCTTGTGTAATGTTTTGCAGTTAATAGGGGCACTCAATAGTTGCCTTACTTAGGAGAAAATATATTCCTTTTTTTTTTTTTTTTTTCCGCCCCCCCAGCTCTGTAGTCTCAAAGAAAGGATACCTCCACTTCAAAGAGCCACTCTCCAGCTCCTGGGCCAAGCATTTTGTGGTGGTCCGCCGTCCATATGTTTTTATTTACAACAGTGATAAAGATCCTGTGGAAAGAGGAGTCATAAACTTATCCACGTCTCAGGTGGAGTACAGTGAGGATCAGCAGGCAATGGTAAAGGTCAGTCTAAGAGCAATTGTTTGTTTATGCATAGAACAGGAATAGCACTGCAGGTGGTAGTGCACCTAGATTGTCCTGTTTGTCATCTCTGGTCTAAGGAAGACGCATCTGTATTTTAGAGAAATGTCCCCTCACCTCATGGCTTCTGATGCTGCCAGCAAGGCTCCCAGTTTGTTCAGGGTGTCTTATGATTTGGACACAGTTCCACAAGAGGCTTGAAACTGACTGCCATTCTGGATCATATTCATTTTTATGAGCCTGTGTTGGTACCAGGACCCTGGGTGTATTTGTTTTAAAAAGCGCGCATATGCATCCTACGGAGAATCAAATGAACTTAACTGGTTCATCACAGCAGCTCTGAAAGTCCACACTCATGAGTTAAAACTATATTTCATAGATGATGTCCCATTTGGCTGACTAATAATATCCTGGAAATGATCGATAAAACTTAAAGGAAAATCCTTGGGTCTTGTGCTTTTTATAAATGTGATGTATCTTCTTGAGAGAGGGAATGCGCATCAGCTTCTGTGCTTGTATATTTGGTTATTTTAAGTTGTCTTTGATATTTCAGACACCCAACACCTTTGGTGTATGTACAAAGCACCGTGGGGTCCTGCTCCAGGCCATCAATGACAAAGACATGAATGACTGGTTATATGCCTTCAACCCACTTCTGGCTGGCACGATACGGTAAGAGGCAGTTCTTGAGCATACAAATGCTACAGAGCCTAGAGATAGTTAAGAGCAAGTAGGCAGATAGTCACAGAATTAGTCTCCTGAAGGGTTTGAGAAGGTGGGTGAGCTAGCTGGGCAATCATCTAGACCTATACAAAAGAGCAGAACAGAAAGTGGGCTAACTGTGGGGAGGGAAGAAAAATAAATTTCCAGAATTAAACAATTTTTTTTTTTACTTTCTTGTGCAGGTCAAAACTGGCTCGAAGACGCACGGGCCAGATGAAGTACTGAGTCCATGTAACGTTCTCATCTGTTCTCCCTAACTCACCTTCTTATAGATAAAGTGTTACCTCTCATTTTCTCTTTGTGATTCTTGACAGTTTCTCTTGTATGTAATCCTGTGGCTTAACGTCCCCTACCTTCCCAACTCTTTCAGCACATTTTCTAGCTATTCTAACCCTACCTTTTTTCTTTTCACTTGTGCTGAGAATCCTACTAGTAGCATGTGGCCAAACAAAAAGGAAAAAAAAAGAAAAAAAAAGAAAAAAAAGAAAAAAGGGATTGAGTTGTTATGCACGACTCTAAAAAGAAAAAAAAAGTATTTATTTTTTGTTATAACAATTGTTTTCCCATTTCAACTGACCTTTTGGTGTCTGTCCCACTGTCCGTGTTGTCCGTCTAAAATGCTCTAGGTTTTTCATTCAATTTATGATTTGGCAGTAGTCACTGGTTCCCTCAGGGCAAAGTTCTAACGCCAGGGGAAGATTATTCCTTCTGTAGACATTACCCAGCCAGGAACTGCAATAGCTCTTCAGGCTTTCTGGATCCAGCCTCCGATTTAAACTCTGTTGAAAGCTGATATTGGATAAACCTATGTAGGCAGATTGGATTTTGGACTGGTGCAAGTTTTTGAGTTTCCAGGGTCCAGCAGATGAGGGCATGACCTGCAAAAAGATGGGGAACAAATCAAGAGGGGCTGGCTGTAATGATCTGCCTTTGAACTCTTGCTGTGGGGTGCAGATGAGCAGTGCTTGGCTCTGACTCTCCCTGAGAACACGTACACTCCTCTGCCTCAGAACTGAGCTGAGCAGACATGGCTTGTGCTCATGTGAGGAAAAATAAACAATGTTGCTGCAATATTAGATGTAATTCCTAAAGTTTGAAATGCTCAGCCTCATATTTGATGTGGATGGAGTGTGTTAAGCTGAAAAAAGCCAGCATTGTTTTGTTCCCTGGAGTGGGTTCAGGAGATCACCACAGGGGGGCAATAATTCCCTTTTCTGCTTCTAGTTTTGGCCTCTGAGTTCCTGTAGCAACAGTTCTCACTTCCCTCTCCTGGAAGAGATTTACAGTTCTAACTGGCGCATTATGGAAGACTGCTCTGAGCAGTGTATTTGGCATCTTTCTGAAAGGCCTGCTTTATGCATGCATCCTTTATCTGTAATATTCAGATGACATCCAGTCTGTCCATGGGCAAAGCATTCTCTCTCTAGAAAATAATTTCTAAACCTAGCACTTGCAGTATTCTCCAGGCACCAATAGAAAGCTTTCACTTCTCCTTGGAATAATTGTTGAATATCTGCTATCTTCCTGCTGCCATTTTCCTTAGCTAAAACCCCTTAATTAACTTTTAACTTCAGAGATAGTCCTTCCTGGAGGACAGATCAAGTAGACTCCAGTCCTGGTCAGTGGGGTGCAATAACTGGCTTTTTGGAGATCAGCTAGGTGGTGTTAGTTCTTGGCCTACAATGTAAGTTCTCCCTATGGCAAAGCTTTGATCCTTGCCCCAAGAAGGGGAGGCAGAATGAGTTCCCTTCTGAGAAGTAGACTCATCTCTCAAGTTTTCAGGGAGGTTGGGATTTTTCCATTTGTTTTTAACTGTTTTTCAGACTGCCTTGCTATACTTTCCTGACTTACCTTGGGCACTGATAGGGCTAGCTGTGATCCAGGGAACGTACAGGGATTTCATGCTAAGGCTCCTGTCTCTCAGGGTGGAAGTAGAAGGGGTTTGTTCCATTGTTACAGTAGGCGCACTTAAGAAAATACTGTTTTGTGACACCAGCTCAGGAAGGTTATTTTCATTCAGATCATTTGTCACCAAGTCATGCCATGCATTGGAAGTTCTGTGGCCAGAAGCGTGTGTGGGACTGTCAGCAATTGAGCAATTTTTTTTAGCTTTATGGGTTTTTTGCTTCTGTAGGAAAGTGCAGTGCATAATGGCATCTCCTAAAAGCATGGCTGGAAAAGGGGCAGGGAGATGGAGTCTGACACTTGCTAGGACGTGTCTTTATACATTTCAAGATAGTACTCCAGCTAAACTGTGTATTCATCCTGTCTCCTGTGGTCCTCAGACTTGCTCCAGAACTGGAACTCAGAGTGAGGAAGTGTCCTGGGGGACCCAAGAGCATAATATGGAAAACTACTTTCTTTTCTCTGGCTGCGTCTTGTTTAACTGTGTGACTCAAGATAGTGATGATGTTTCTTTGTAATGGACGACATGCACTTCAAGTGTGTGTGCAAATAAGACTGCTGGTGCTGAAAGAGGGCTCCCCAAACTGGAGCTAAGCAGATGTCAAGATGTATTAAGAATGAATTAGGTTAATTTTAAGCACTAAGTTTTTGCTGCCACCACCACCGTTTGTAATGAAGGTGGAACCAGTCTGAGGAGAGGAGGAGGGGTAGCAATTCAGGTGGTGGTATTATGTGATGCACTGAGAATGTTTGTGTTTTTATTTTTTTATTTTTTTAACTAGAAAAAACTAGTTTGTTAAGTCTTTGCTTTGGATAAGCCAGAAAATGAACTAAGGGGATAGAGGTATTGCACAGAAACATGATTAAGGGAGTCTTCCTTTGAAAGCAGGAAGAGACAGATGCTTACTTTATAGAGAGTTGGGACTGTACAGCAGTGTTGCATAAATGCTACCTTTTATCTAAGGACTCCAAGCAACTTCAGATGGCTTGATGTATATATGGATAACAGGTCGTTAGAAAAGCAAAATTCTGTTTTTAAGCATCAGTATCTCTTAAAGCCTCATAATCTGTGACAAAATAGATTCTTGTCCTGTGGAGTTCAAATGGGCATTACTGTTTTCAGGTCTGATATAAAAGTACACAGAGTTTTCAACCATTATTGGAGCCTGGTCTGAGACATCAATTTCCCTACTCCTTAAAACCAGAGTGAAAGACAATTCAGGTTTTCTTTTTTTTTAAAAAAAAAAAGTGGATTTCAGCTCACTTTAAAGCTGTTTTTGATCTAGCCCAACAAGTTACAAATTTCTGTTTTGAAACAGACCAAGAAGGGAAAAATGTGCTAAGCTGCCTTCTCTTGACATTTGAAAACCCACTTTTGGTTACCTACTGCGTGCATGTGGGCTCCTAGAGTCAGACAGCTCTCGGGACCCGGCCGCTCGGCATCGTGCTGTGGGCCTGCCAACCCACTGAGCATGAGCGCTAGTGGTAAACTGGACTGGCAGTTCTTGGAGAGACTTGAGAGGGAACTTGTGCTGTAGCTTTGGGTTTTTATGTTCCTCAGTAAAGGGAAGGAAAAAAAATCGTTAGGTCCTGTGAAAACCATGTCATTGGTGTTGGAGCTTCCCGAATACTTCAAAACTAAACTAAACCAAACCTCCTATACTGTATTTTAGAAATGCACTTTAAGTACTTTGGTTTTTTTGTTAGAAAATTCCTATATTCTAGAATGCAGAAGGGAAGGGAATAGTATTTCCAAACCACTGAGAAAGTTGTTTTGTTTTGTTTTTTTGGGTGTCTAACAGTGTCTAACAGTCCTTATTACTAAATAGCAAGGTATTTCAAAGCAAAGACTTTACTTTTTGCTGCTTGTTATCTAATTTACAGGGATTTAAGTTTATGTAATGTATTGTATATTTATACATCTGTAATTAATCGCACATTAGAAAGAGGATTAGCTTGGGATAAGACCCATTGGTACTCTGCAATCAACTAATACTGCCTATGCATATGCATCTTTCTGGTACTCTTACACAGCCTTAGTTTGTGTTAGTTTGTATTGTGGTGGTGTTTCTTTGTTGAAGATGCAGTTGTTAACCTGCTGCTCAAAGGAAGGATACTAATGCTGCTCTGGGACGGTTTGCTGAATGTATTTCAAAATGGGTCTCTAACATGTGCGTTGCATGTCTCCGTTGTGGTTTAAAACCCAATATATGGTCTGAACTGTACTGTATGTAGCAGGAATGTATTAATTTTGTGCTTCCTTGTTAAAAACATCAGCCGTTCGAAGAACAGGATTGAGATATTTTGTTCAGAAGGCCATTTATGCGTTCTAAGTATTTGAAATCAAAACTAGTCCAACGCTAACCGGATGGTTGTGTCCAATGTCAATTGGAACAGTTTTTAAATTAACACAAGTAGCCGTGTATTCAGAAAACTGAGGGTATGCTGCCAAATTAGTGGCCTGATCCTGAGCGGTACTGAACTACTTGCTCACACTGAAACCAAGGACTGGAAGCAGAGGGAGTCTTGGATGATCGGCACTTCCCAGGATCAGTTCTTAATTTTCCACTCTGCTTGTTCACACTTCATGTGCAGTTGATTAATGTTCTTGACTCTGGACATTAGACATGCTGTTGCACTGAACTACATACTTTTTTTTTAATTGTGGTCCCCATTTCCCCATTCAACCTCTCTGTACACAAGGTATACAAGGTATACACTGTATAAGTGGCCTTCTTGAACAAATCTTTGCAAACTGATTTCATCCCAGCGAAGGAGTGCATCAGCAACACTGTACATTAATTTCAGATTTCATTTTCATATTTTATTTTGTAAATATATCTGATGTTTGGAGCTTGAGTATACAAAATGTAAATATAGTTCATGTATTTGTACTAATTCTGATCCATTTGCTGTATAGCCTTAGGTGTGCAATGCAGACATTATCTAACTGTGTATGGTAACCTTGCACCACTGAATTGTTAGTGAACGAGGTGAAACAATAAAGGTACAACCAGTGCATTAGCAGCTCTAATGTGTGCTCCTTTTTTGGGGGTTTAATTACTAGTTTCTTATCTCTGTTACTTGTTTTCAAAACCCGTCCTGAGCAAGCTTATGCCTTTGAAAATAATTTTGTCTCAACTGCTCTTTATAGGGATTGGAAGCCCTTCTTATCCTTCTTCATCCTTTTCTCTTCAGCTGTGTAAACAGCGTTTCTGGTAGTTTTTGGCCGCTTTCAGCAGATGCCGTGGTTGAAAGATAAAGGCTGCAGTGACGCTGCCCCTGGCGGCCGCCTGCCCCTTTAAGGGGGGGAGGCGCCTGGAGCCGGAACCATCGGCCCATGGGCGGGGGGCGGGGCTCCGCGGAAGGGCCAATGGG
>NW_020450307.1:1774440-1787857 GCF_003343035.1 Apteryx rowi | reverse complement strand
CTCGGCGGACCGCCCGCAGGGCCGTGGGCCGCCCGCGCCTGGGCTCAGCCGCCGCCGGGGTGGTAGTGATGTTGGTGGGGGACCTACGTCACGGGAGAGCCGTTAGAGACCGTTACCGGGGGCGGCCTAGCGACGGGGGCGAGGTGCGGGCGCGATCGGCTCTGGGGGGAGCTGGTTCCTGGCGCGAGGAGCGGGAAGCCGGGCCCCGGGCTGGGCGCTCTGCGGGCGAGCTGAAGTGCGCGGCCCCGGCACCACGTCGCGTTTCCCTCTTGCCTGCTGGCTCGGCCGCCGAGGCCCCGGCGGTTTGCGCTGCAGGCAGCGACGCGATGTGCAGACGGGACGTTTAGCGCGGCCCCCGCTAAATACCGAGCTGTGACAGAGTTGGAGCAGTTGCATGCTCGCATGGCTAGGTTTACTCGGTGCCTCCTAGTGCAGTGCTCTGCATGGCTCTCTTTTCTTGCTCATCGTGTTTTGCCTTGGGGCAAAGCTGGGAAGAAATCTTGGTGGCTTTAGACCACTAATACACGCTATAAATGAGTCTCCATTCTGGACTGACTGGGATCCGCAAGGACCTCCTGCCCTGCTAGCACTCGGAATGGCTTCAGGGCATGTGCTACTGCATTTGTTAGAAAAGGAAAGCTGGCCTAGCAGTTGGTGAGGTCAGGGCTGCATGACAGAGCGTATGGATGCTAGTGGCATATTACTGCTAATGAGGGCTACTTGGCATTTCTCTGCTTCCACTTTCCAGAGCTGATATTGCTTTGATTGGACTGGCCGTGATGGGTCAAAACCTGATTTTGAACATGAACGACCATGGTTTTGTGGTAAGTGAAAGAAAACATTGTTCAGAAGGGCTGATTCACCAGCACCTAGGAGTGGAGCTGAGTGTTCTGGGGGTTTTTTTGCCCTGTGATGGTCTAATGGGTGGTGTTTCCTCCTTGTAATCTCTGCTCTTTGTCCTGGTTTCCAGAGAAAAGAGGTATGGCATGTCTGTACTTAGCCAGCTGCTTGATGTGTTAGTTATGTATTAGTGATGTATTAGTTATGTATTAGCATGATCTTTCCTTTAAGTTTACTTTGGGCTTAGCTTTTAGCTGTGCATCTCCAAAGCACTTGCTGAGACATGCAGGAAGTTGCAGGTTTGTCCCTGCTCTATGCCTTTAGAGAAGGGRGAAGTAGGAGACCATATGATGTTGAACCTTGCTCTTATAATTCCTAGTCTGAGCTAAAGTAACAGTTCTGTTGGCAGCTTTTATTAACATCTTTTATTGCTCCCCTAGGTTTGTGCTTTTAACAGGACAGTTTCCAAAGTGGATGACTTTCTGGCCAATGAGGCCAAGGGAACCAAAGTGATTGGTGCTCACAGCCTGGAGGAGATGGTCTCTAAGCTAAAGAAGCCCCGTCGCATCATCTTGCTGGTGAAGGCTGGAAGTGCGGTGGATGACTTCATCAATAAACTGGTGAGGCAAATGTTCTTTCTGCTTGTGACTTCTCACTGACTCTTGGAGAATTTTGCTCTGGAAGATCTCAGTTGTTTGTCAATAGTGATTTTTTGAACGCGTGGAGGAAACCAAAATGCTGATTTATTTTTGGCAGGTGCCATTGTTGGAGACTGGAGATATCATAATTGATGGTGGGAATTCTGAATACAGAGACACCACAGTAAGCCTTGTACTGTTTTATGTCAAAAGTGGATGGATAAGGGCGTTCCCTTCCCGTGATTCTTTCTCCTCTTATCACCAGAATAGTCAGCCAATAAGATATCTCCCCTCTGCTCAGGGAAAGCCAGACTGAGTAATCCCTGCAAAACTATATCATACATTCTATTAAAAAATGACTATTAATAGTAGTTAAGGACTGTTCCATAAGTATACTTTTTACGGGAGTTGTCCTGATAGTTGAAGCTGCTTTTACTGTCAGCTTTTAAAGAGTTAAGGCCCTGTGGAAATTTCTTGTTTCAGGGAGATTTGAAAATCTGAGGATATTTATAGAATCGATTTTACCTAATAGGAAGGTCCTAGAATATGGGTTTTCAAGTAGCATGGACAGTATTCCATTTGTTGTTATATCTTGTTCATACATGACTGCAGGATAATCCAACTCTACTTTGGACCTAATCTGCCTCCCCCACATCCTTGTGCCTTGCATGTATCACCTGACACTAAATTCTGAGCCTTTTCCAGCCTCAGCACTGCACTCTTYTGTCTGGTGCTTACAAGCACTTTGTTCTCTCACTGCATCTCTTTTGTAAGGGCCTATGTCAAAGCAGGGGAAAGTTTCCTAATGTTCACATTGCTGCATGTATAAACTTTCTCCAAGATTGTCTGTTGCCGTTCCAAAGCAGAACTGAAAACCTAAGTTTAGGTCTAAAATTAAGACCTGGCTCTGGCATTAAAATATACATATATATATATAATGCTGCTCTGCTCTTTGTTCCAGAGGCGTTGTAAGGAACTGAAGGAAAAAGGCATCTTGTTTGTTGGAAGTGGTGTTAGTGGTGGAGAGGAGGGTGCAAGATATGGGCCTTCACTCATGCCAGGAGGAGCCAAAGAAGCCTGGTAAGCATGAGTTAGTGTATTCTTCTTCAGGTTTGCAACAATAGTCTCCTGTTTGTGTTGAGAGCTGAGGGAGGGAGGAAGGGCATGGGTGTGGAAAGAGCACGATATGTCACTATCTTACTTCCTCAAGGCTCAAGATTTCTCAACCTAGCTGAGGTCGCAGTTCTGCACTGGATTTTCATGACGGACAAAGCTTACTCATTTTTCTCATCCAGGAATATACAGGCAAAAACAGTGCCTGCAGAAATCTGAAGGCAGAAGTGTGTGGAAGGGGAGAAAACAATTTTGCTTAAATAAAAAAGTATTATTTCTTGATTATGATTTTTCCTTTGGGATCTGATGAACTTGGAAAGTTGTTAGCCGTAAAACAGGCAGCAAAAAATGTCCCCGCAGTGACATGCATATCAAAGGAGGCTGTGCGTGTTGATCACACACATTTTTTTGCAGGTATCTCTGCCTTACTGTTCTGCTGTTTTGTACCTGTGTTACTGAAAAGGATTGTACATCAATTTTCATGAGACTTTATCCCTGATTGCCCACTCTTTCTGTAAATGTAGAAAGAAGTGTTTTTCTCCAGGCCTTACCTGAGCTTTAGAAACATTAAGTCCCTGTCCCTTTTCATCCCAAAATCAGCCTCTTCAAACTTGATGGTGCAAAGCTGGCAACAACAGTAAGAGTAATCTCTGCAGTGTCTGATCTTCTTTTTGCTTTAAACTGCTCCATGAAAACAGCTTCTATTTGCCACCTTTACCTGAACTTTGTTCCCCTCTTTCGCGGCACCTGCAGCCCATGTGCCGCCCATGCTCTTTTCCTAGTGGTAGCTTTCACTTACTCCAGACTTGTCATTCTGTAATGCTATACTGTTGGCTTAGCAATTTACTATGCAGGAAGGAGTTTAGCAAATACTAAAGCTCCCAAATTACTGCAGTAATACAAATAACTGTATCCTGACTTGAATTCATGGAGTTCCTTCCCTCCCTCTTCTCCTCCAGATCACCTTGGTGTTTTCTTGTAGTTATAGAACAGAACAGGGTTTTGCTTCAGCTCTGACTCTGATCTTTTCTGATTGTGAACCTCTGTCATAACCTGCCTCGATTTTCCTGTCTGTAAAAAGGAGAAGATAATATTCAGGTCACTTTAGGTACATTGAGCTTGTCTGCGCTGTGCTGTAAGAATATGACATGGGCTGTCCCCATCTCTTGCAAACAGTGTTTAACTCCGGGAAAACTGCACTTTTTATTTGATACTGCTGTATTCAGCACCTCACCCCATCTTGTCTGTTGGCAAGTTACAGCAGAATGCATCATAGTGATGAATTTTATTTTGCTGTATTTGTGTCCTTTGCCTCCCTGCTGAGCTGTACCATTTCTCCCCACAGGCCCCACATCAAGACAATATTTCAAAGCATTGCTGCTAAAGTGGGAAGTGGGGAACCTTGTTGTGACTGGGTAAATATTGATTTGATACCGACCTTTGCTTGTGGTTAGATCCATGCTTAAGTAGCTTGGTTGCTGACCTTAATAAGACCAGCCACATTGGTGGGTTGATTTTCTGGCTGGATGCATTCAGTTCAGATTTACCATCTCTGATGACTTTTGCAATAGAAGGGAAGGATGAAGTTTGACTGGATGGTGGAAGCTAAGTGGATCTGTGATTAGACACACAGTGTTTTCAGTTAGCACTGGGCTTATAAAGTGTTCTTAGGTGCAAAAAAGCTATAGGCAGGTATTAAACACTGGCAGTGGTGACAGCACTGTTGCTGATGGCATTTTTTGATGTTTCCCAACAGGTAGGAGATGAGGGCGCTGGTCACTTTGTGAAGATGGTGCACAACGGGATTGAGTATGGAGACATGCAGCTGATCTGTGAGGCCTACCACCTGATGAAGGATGTGGTGGGCATGGATCATGATGAGATGTCGAAGGTGATCTGTAGTTTTTAGTGTCTTTCCTCCCTGAGCTGTGGTGGCTGCCTGCAGTGTGATGGAGGTAGCTGGGCTTGGGTAAAGGTGGTGTATGTGCATGAAGTAAATTTGTCTGCTATACTTTCTGCCAGGGTCAGGTGCACAATATTCACGAGCTTAAAATGAGGTAGGAAGCAGCAGGCAGTTACACCTGAACATTGATAGAAGTTGTCTAAATCTTCAATTCTGCAGTTGATTTCTTTCCAGGAAGCAACTTCTCGTGCAGGAATATGAATTGACTTGGCCTGAAAAAAAAGCTAGTAAAAGATTGAGCTTTATAATCAAGCAGGTAATTTTTCCAAAGCAAGTCAATAAGTGTGATGTGTCTTGGAATGATATGAAAGGATAGCACTGCTTCCAACCAGCAAGGCCTAAAGTGATAAGCAACAGGATAGGCAAGGCCTCTGCCTTTCTATTTGGGGATGGGTGCTTTGCAGCTCTGAGTCTGGGGTGTGCTCCTTCCAGTTCAGCTTCTGAGCAATGCTCTTTCAGAGGTGCTGAAATCATTGATAGATGTGTCAGGGTACCAAGAATCATTAACTGAGATAGAATGACCCCCTTCTGTCTACTGATTTACTGATATATATATATATCTCTGTGTCTGTAGATTTACTTACTATTCCCCCCCCCCCATCTTCAGGTATTTCAGGAATGGAATAAGACAGAATTGGACTCTTTCCTGATTGAAATCACAGCCAATATTCTCAAATTCAGAGATACTGATGGCAAATACCTCCTCCCAAAGATAAAGGACAGTGCAGGCCAAAAAGGCACAGGAAAGTGGACAGCCATTTCAGCCCTGGAATATGGAGTCCCTGTCACACTCATAGGTAACTGATTCTTTGATCTGGCCTTGTCTTTCCTACCTGCATGCTTCTTGTCACACTAACGAGTGTGGTAATGCACAGTAATCCCAGAGATGAGCCCACACTAGGACTTGGCCCGCAGAAGGCACTGTTCCAGATGTAGACCTTGAGAATCATTACTGTTTTTCTTCTCTGGACATGTTTTTACTTTGTTTCTCAAGTGTTGGTAGTGCTGTCACCATGCCTTTGTCCATGGTATCTTCCCAGTTCTGGTGATGACTTGTGCCAGGTGAATGTAAGAGAAGTATTTATTCCTCTCAGTAATCCTCTACCTTATCTCCTCCTCCAAATCCCATTATATCCTCGAGAAAATGTTAAAAAATTTTTAAAAATGAAACCTTGTTGCTTGGGCACCACTTGATAAGTCCCTRGATTTTTCTGAAGGCATAAAATTTTTTTTCAGATACCTACTTAAGTATTTCATTCCTCTCCTGTTTCTTTGTTTCAGTGTAACTCGGCTAACCTGAGGTTAGCCTGATTAGACAAGGACACAAGGGCTGGACCGTGTTATGGCTTGAGGAACACAGCTGTATTTGACAATATAGTGGTAGACTTCTAGCCTGTGGTGGTGGCTGCTCTCTGTTTTTCTACCATGACAGTTGTTTGTGGTGTTTCTTTATACAGGGTAGACAGGTGATGTTTTTTGTTTTGTAGTTCACAAGGCCCCTAATCCAAAGCCAAAGTTAAGCTTTTGGGAATGTGTTTGACAGTCACTTTGGGTGATACCCCTAAAGCGTATGAGAATTTACCTACTCACATACGTGCCTAACAGTATAGCTACCCACCTTTTTATCTAACCTGGCTTCCGAGTGGAGTTACAACACAGGAATTGACACACTGAGTGCTGCTCCTACTGCAGACCCAATGTAGACTTTCCCTTTGAGTAAATAAAATGGCTCAACAGGTTCTGCTCTCAGATTGGCTTTATTTTTCTTGCTTTCTCTACCTTTTTCCCTCGCCTGGATGGTCAAGCCCTGTTGTATTAGAAGATAAGATAAACTGTATTCAGTAGGCTAAAGAGAGTAACTGTAGTGATAGCTATCAGAGAAATGTGGCTGCATTACAACAGCAGATCTTTACAAAACAAGTTCTGTAAATGGTTTTGGTATTCTACCATAGCTATCTTCTTTTACTTCTAGCCTTGAAAAAGAAAAAAGTTTCTCACTTGCGCTGTTAATATTCCCTTGTTTGGGGTTCTTCCAAAGATTAAGGGTGGAGAAGACACTCCCTGATTAGTCCTCTGCAGGGCCAGGTAGCATTGTTAGGTAATGACGAGCTGAGAGGGAAGTACGTGCAACAGCCCTTGTGCAAGCGTGGCCCTTCTTAGGGCAGTTGCTCTGTGTGTGTGGTTTTATTGCATAAGCATGACTTGCAGACTTCTCCCTGTCAAAGCAGAGTCATGCTACGCCTGCTCCTTCCTGATTCCCCCCACCCCTTCCCCTCTTTTCCCCCAGTGCAGAAGGACATTTTGGCAGAAATGGAGTAATTCAGTATGCTAATCCTACTGCAGGGAGGATCCAGAATCCTGTGAAAACATGACTCCTTCAATAATTTGGGGGGGGGGGGGTTGGTAGTTCACAATGCACTTAAAAGGAGAAAGAAAATTTCAATAAGAAGACTATAATAAACTTAATTGCTTTTCTTCTGTCAGACCTGGCAAGGTAATATTTTCTACATTTAAAAATACCATCTTCGTTTGCAAATATGTACAACTTAAAACGGCATGATTAGGAACTGGCTGTGTCAGATCAAGAGACTGGAGTCCTGGCTTTCTCTTTATGAGCTGAAGATGCAGCTTGGCTAATTTCTTAGCCCTGGTAATGCAGTTCAGTAAGCAGTGTAGGGATGTTACAGAGCTTTCTTGTGGGCTTCTCAACGATTGTTTTATGGGCCTACCAGATTTGTAAAATTTACTTCCTCTTACAGGTTAACTTGTTCAAATCTGCCTCTTTGCTTTTGATCTGAGTCTCTGTTATATTGTGTGTGTGTGTGTTCATTCTTAAGCACATCTAGTTAATGTGAATTGTCATTTATGCAACTGCTTTTTATCTTCAGAAGCATGATACAGGAATTAGTAAAGTCTTCAAACCTTGTCTGTCCCTAGACTGCAGTACAACACTGTATTTTATAGATGGGGAGAAAGATTAAAGTAACTTTTTAAAACTAAGAGCAGGTGAAGGTTCCTAAGGATAAGTTATCATGTGGATGCCTCATGACTTTTTTTTTTTTTTTCCCAGTTGAAAGCTATATCAGTCAACATTTACATTGGCTGGCAATTTGGTCCCTCAGTAATGTTTCTGAAATTATTCATTTATACACCTTTCTTCCCATGTGACTCCATTTGTCTCTGAGCTGTTTATCACTCAGTGGCTCTCTCACTATGTGCATAAGGACAAGTGTCTCAGATAGACTTTAACAGTCATGCTGGGCTTGCTAATTGTCTGCCCCTTTCTATACTACATAAAGGTGAAGCTGTGTTTGCACGGTGCCTGTCTTCCCTCAAGGATGAGAGAATACAGGCCAGTAAGCTGTTGGATGGGCCTAAAATGACTCAATTCAGTGGGAACAAAAAGGCCTTTCTGGAGGACATACGCAAGGTGAGTCAGTGCTTGTGCCTGGGAGTGCTGTATTAGAGTTGTAGATCAAAGCAGGTTTTGGATGCTGTAAACCCTGGCAGGGCATAAATCTGAGGAACTCTTGTATTTCCTTTTCATGACAGTTGGTTTCTGCTTTTCGCTGCCCCATAGTGCATTGTCCAGTGGTGTCCACACAGCAGAATGTGACCAATTCCTTTACTGACAACAGAAAATCTTGAAGGAATTCAAATCCCACAGCGGGCAGTGACAACTAGCTGGGATGCAGAGATTATAATTCATGCACAGCAGCTCACTTTTCCCCCCTCAACATTCTTGCCATTGGAATGAGAATGATATCTATTGATCTCTCTCTGCTGAGGCAAAACTTTCCAACAAATGGGAAGGACCTTTAGCTCCTCAGATAGTATTTGCGCTTTAGTAATATATCCTAACTATTGGGAAAGGGGAAATCGCAAGTAAAAGGCTTTGGGAGCGGAAGTAGACCTTTTTGTGTCCCTTTCATAGATATCTGCATATACAGGGTAACATTATTACAATGTCAACAAATCCTGACTAAAAGTGAGTTGGATTAGGTTATTCATTGGCATTTAGGTATTAGTTTGGGTAACTGTTAAAACAAGATAGAATATGTGAGCATTTTTTTTTCCTCCCTTCTAAAGTTCACCCAGAATTTCAGGGGAAAGAAATTTGTCTTGTATTGATCTTGATCCATTGCCTGTGTTGCAGACAGAGAAAGTATCATCCATTAAGTGATTTTTTTTTTTCCACCAAAGAGGTGGAACATGACTACTGAACTCAGCCCTGATAAGATACAGACTAAACAGAGTATGAAAACTGTGAAATTTCTCAGTCACCTTTGTGAGCCTTCACTAAATTTGAATTTGTTTTTCTAGGCCCTGTATGCTTCCAAGATTATCTCCTATGCTCAAGGTTTCATGCTGCTCAGACAAGCAGCCAAAGAGTTTGGATGGACACTCAATTATGGTGGCATTGCACTGATGTGGAGGGGAGGCTGCATCATTAGAAGGTAATTGGGACAAGGAGTGCTGATGGGGAGAAGAAGAGGCAATTTAGTTTATGCAGTGCTAGACTGAAAAGCCTAGAGATTTTCTTGGAAAATCCTTGGAGTTGATCTGCTGATAAGATACTGAGAGACTGTTTCTGTAGTCAGCTCTAAAGATTACCAGATGAAGCTTATTTCCTGGTGGCTTAACTACTGCAGATTTTCTTTTGTCTTTGTTTTGTTTTCATCTTTCCTGATGTTTGGAATCTGAGTCTGGCTGAGTCAAATCTTGGCACTGTCATTTTTGGATTCTGGGCCACTGTTGAAAGCTATGAAATCTGATTCCTGGTTTGTATGCATTCTGCCTAGTGTGTTCCTGGGAAAAATCAAAGATGCTTTTGATCGAAACCCCGAGCTCCAGAATTTGCTGTTGGATGATTTCTTTAAGACAGCCGTTGAAAACTGTCAGGTGAGTTTCCAACAAAGGAAAAGCATAAAAGAAATAGTTTACAGTCTGGACTCCTTCAGCTTCTTTCCCAGGCATTCCCATCACACATGTATTTAGACTGAAGAATGAAAAGGCAGAGAGAACATCTTTGAAACCTATTTATACAGGTTAATCCCAAAGATCTTTAATCCTTAAACTTTTTGGGACTTTGTAGTGTATCTGTACACACATAATATATGGATCTAGGAATTAATCATCTGTGGCTTAAAGGTACCTTTCCTGAGTAGAACATACCAGTCTTGCATGACCAGGACAGGAATGAAACCATATAGTTGGAGCTAGTTGAAATTGCACAAGAAAGTTACTGTAGTGAGGTAGGCTATACTGAGGTCCAAATTAGAATTTTGCCAGATGCCAGTGTTAGTGACCTGTCCTTGAAAAAAATGCCTACAAATGCCTCTTGCCACTATTTCGTCAGAAAGTTGGAGAACATTAGTTCTAAATAAAGAAAAAAATTTTGCATCTCTGAAGCACTACCTTATGGATCAGCATCCAGATGCATCAAGCTGTGAACTTAAATCTTGCTGGACTTGCGACTTGGAGTGGATAATGCTTTATGAAAAAGAAATTATTCTCTAGATTTGTTCTTACATCTCACATGTAACTGGTGTGCCTCATACAATGTTACAAGGTATATTTGTAGTGTCAACCTAAAGGTAATGCATGGGCAAAATACATAAACATATAATCTGTGCTGTGTTCATGTTGCTTCTCTTTGATACTAGCAGAGCTATCGTTAGAAACTTAAAGGTTTTCATTTACTATTACAGAAGAGCCTTAGGTTGGAATTTAGAGGAACCATGATGTCAGGAAAACCTGTCTAGCGTATGTGAAAATTCTCATCACTGCACCTATCTTGTGCCTACTGTGCACTTGGATTTCAGTAGTATGGAATATAAAGCTCTGCTCTTTGTAGTAGCACCAAACTAAGTGTCCTAGAACCCCCATTCACTAGATCTAGGTCTGCACAAACAGTGTCCTGGTCTGGGCAGCAGAGGACAGGCAGGACTAAAAACAGATTATCTGGCTGACAAGTCATATTTTATTGTTCATAATTCTTTTTACTGAAGCTGAATGTTCAATGTGAATTACTAAATCAGATGTGAAGTTGAAATGAGGATTATCCACGTGTCTGTTTGAAGTAATGTGCTGACCTCTTATGCCTTTGGGCGGTCTTTGTGCTGTGCTTGATTAGATGTACTGAAAATGCCTCACTGTTTGCTCAGTATTCTCCCCACTGTGTTCTC
Organism: Apteryx rowi; assembly: GCF_003343035.1. Lineage (NCBI taxonomy): Eukaryota > Metazoa > Chordata > Aves > Apterygiformes > Apterygidae > Apteryx > Apteryx rowi. Next base: position 1,777,115 of record NW_020450307.1, on the reverse strand, counting down.
GCTTTTGAGGTGCATTGCTGATGTTTATATGAAAGAGCAGCATCCTTGCCTGAGGTTGTGGTTTAATTGTGCATGAAGTATATGTCTGCACTTTGTGTCCTGTTTGCTAACTCTTTCTTACTGGCCCTTATTTTGGATCAATCTTTTCTATGTAAAATTAGGCATCTACTGCTGCACATTGGCTCAGACTTGGCCATTAGATTTTATACAGTGTGAAATAGCACCTGCTTTTAGATGAGAAGAGTCCATGTGCCTGCACATGGCTCTGAGGAAACTGTGATTAGTTTCCATTTTCTCTCTCTTCCAGGACTCCTGGCGACGTGTAATCAGTACTGGAGTCCAGATTGGTATCCCTATGCCCTGCTTCACTACAGCACTTTCTTTTTATGATGGATACAGACATGAGATGCTACCAGCTAACCTGATTCAGGTAGGTGCCTGAGATAGTGTAGTAGATCTGGCAGCTGAATTATCATCATGATGTTATTTAACTGCTAATCTAAAGGCAGTGATTGCAGTATGTCCTACTCACTCCACCATTGTAAAAATAAAGGTGTTGATTGCCTAATGTAATTCTGTATAAACCTGAAAGTGAAATCAATAAAATACCTTGAGATGTCTGTACAAAGAGTACCGGAGGTATTGGTGTGACAGTGCCCCACATCTGTTAGTATTCTGCCTGTGAACCAAGGGTAATGATACTGAGTTTTCTGTAAAGCATTTTGATCCTAGATCTTTGGGAGTATGTCAGTGCTTGTCTTTTAGATTAGTAATTAGAAGAAGAAATATACTTAAGTCTTTCTACTGAGCTCTTACTAACTAGATATTAATAAATGTTTCATTGCATTGTTTTTGCTAATAATTAGAGAATAAGTTTGAATGTTATAATACTGGAGCCAGATCTTACTTCTAGTTTTCATATACTTGAGTCTCAGTATGTGCAACTTCTAGTGCTTGTATGTGACTGATAATCCTGTGTGTGTTCTTATTCTAGGCTCAGCGGGATTACTTTGGTGCGCATACATATGAATTATTATTGAAGCCAGGTGTATTTATCCATACTAACTGGACGGGTCATGGAGGAAATGTGTCCTCTTCTGCCTACAATGTCTAATGGAAATATTTCCTCTTGAAGCCAAGATACTGTAGATCTCAGATATCCCTCCTAGGACTCCCCCCTTTTTAATGTACTGTATTACAACTTGCGTCTGAGCACTTTTGTAATAACTTGTGGGTATATGTCATCTGTCATATAAAGAAGCTAAATAAACTTCCCTATAAATGTATTAAGGCATTTTTCTTTCTCCTGCTGCTGCCCAAATCTGTCTAAAAATGTCTTTGCACAGTATTTCATATAATCATTTTAATATGATAATATTTTTATTGTATTATAGTGCATAAGCTCATAGGGATCAAGATAGAGAGGACTGCATTTCAGTAATTGCTAAAGTGGAGATTGGCAGACAGTCCGCACAATAATGCGACACACGATTCCAGGGAGGTAAAGGGCTTTGGTATGCTGTTATTTATTTGTAACAGGAGGTGTAGCTTGGTTCCTAAAGTTTAATTCCTGGGTGTTCACCTGCACACAGTGTTTTACACTGTGAGCTCTGTTTGTTTTCCATAAAAAGGTGAAGGGTGGGATGGATCGCAGAGGAACTGGAATGCAGGTCCAGGATGTAAAGTCCTAACTTAAAAGTTCCCAGTCTATGCCTGAGCTTAAAACTGTTGGGTTATCTGCATTCTGGTAAGTCTTTTTCCCAAACCTTCCTACTTTTTGCTGCCTCCTGCCATGAGGCAAATAAAATGTCTGTAGTAGGATGCAAACTTGGCCCTAATTATTTGATGTCCTTTCCCCCCAGTCCACGACCAGTCATCCTCAGGACTAGTGAAAATTCACCTAAGTGCTTGTTCTTTTTTTTCCTAAAACATGTCAAGTGTTAAATTTTGTGCTGTGCTCTGATTTTTATTTATTTCTGCTAAGATACTTAGCTATTTAGTAGTTATTGACCAAATGTCAGTATGACTAKCAAAAGATTAGTTTCAAATTAAAGCAACTTTTTTTCAGAATGTGTTGTTAGATCTAGGAATTCTGTTTAAAAATAAATAACCACACGCATGCCACTTAACTGATAAATTACTTGAATTGCAGGCAATGGTGGTAACTTAAGGTCATGAATATTTTAGTGGTCAGTTTGCCCCAGCACTTGTGTTTTAAGTCCTCCAGCTGAAACTGCGTTAGAAACTACCACGGTGAAGAAGGGAGCCAGGAATAGTTTTGCCAGAGAGTTGCGTTCTAATCTTGTAATTTTGTGTGTGTAGGTGTTGCGTTTTAGGGGAAAAAAGGGATTTCCCGACCAATCTACATCAGTGCTTAGAAAAATCTACTGCGTTTGGCATCCGCTTGTGCGGGGCTCTGATACCCGCTAAGCGAGAGCGAGCAGCGTTTGCGGGTAAGCGCATTTGCGCTGAGCTCTTCAGGGAGGAGGGATGCACGGAGACATGAGCTCTGCATCTCCTTCGGTAGCTTCCGTTTGATAGTTGCCGTTACCTGGCGATGCAGGGACGATCTCTCGGGGGTGGAAGAGCAGCGCGCGTGCTGCAGGCGTTGTTAACGCCTAGGCACCGCGGCTCCCCGCCGCTCGCAGCCGTTATTTAACGGCCGCGCCGCGCCG
>NW_020450307.1:1760968-1774430 GCF_003343035.1 Apteryx rowi | reverse complement strand
CGGGGAGTTCAGCGCGAGGTCGCCTCAGGGAAGGGGATGCCGCCGGCCAGCACCGCTCCCGAGCGCTTCCCCGCGGGCGGCGCCATGGAGGCGGCGGGCGGCGAGGAGCGGCAGCTGCTCATCCAGGTACGGCCGGGCCGCCGCCGCCCGCCGCCTCCCGCCGGGGCCGGTCCCCACCGCCGCCTCCCGCCGGGGGAAGCCCCGGCCGGCACAAAATGGAGCCGCGGCGGCCCCAAAGGGCGCGTTGCGCCGTGCCGGCTGCGGGGGGCGGCGGGCGCCGCCCGTGACGGGAGAGGCGCCGCCGGCTCTCGTCAGCTCGCTGGCGGTGGGGGCTCGGCGCTCGGCACCTCCAGCAGCGGAACGAGCGTCCCTTGTTTGCTGGGGGGGAGGGAGGGGGTGTTGTTGTTCGTGTTAATTTTAAACACGGGGAGGCAGGGGAGTCCCTGTTTGCATTTTAAAGCACTGCGTTCACACCGGGCGCTGAGTGACGAATGGGGCGTTGTGGAGGGGTTTGGGGGTCTGTGCGGTTGATCGGTGATTTATGTTGTTTCCTTTTAAATTGTCGTTGTGATTCATGTACGAGCGGATACACCCACCTATAGAGACTTGACCTGTAATTATTTTGGATCGTTTCAGAGGCTAAAAGCTGCAGTTCACTACACCGTTGGCTGTCTGTGTCAGGATGTGGCAGAAGACAAAGACATGCAGTTCAGCAAACAAACCATTGCAGCTATTTCAGAGATCACCTTCAGGCAGTGCGGTACAGAAGTTTGCGTGTATCCCTTCAAGAACAATTGCTGGAGATGGAATGCTTTTTAAAAAAAAATAGTGCTGAAACGAGTTATCACTGATGGATTGTTTCTTGCATCACACTTTTTAAAGTACAAGAAATACTAATTTTATTTTTCAGGACTGGAAAGAGCATTGAAATGCATGTGAAATGTTCTGTGTGGGCCACCCCCTGTGCAGCGAAGTGACACATAAGCTATGATTGCTTCTCATAATTTGCTTTGATTCTCAGTAGCACAGTTGTATCAGCAGTTGCATGTAAAGCAATGGGCTCTATTTTTTTTCTGAATAGGTGAGGGTTAAGGTATAAGAATTTAGAAAGAGCATACTGTTTGGTGGTCTGATCATCTAGTTGGAAATTCTCGCATGCACTAGCACAAATCTACATCCCTGCTACACCAGGGAGTTATTGAAGTATCTCAGGCTGAGATCTTAAATGTATAATTTATATGGGGAGGAATTTAATAGCTAATAATCTTGCATAGTGGCTTGTGCATGAAGAACATCCTGTCAGTTTGTACACAGGTGTACATGGCTTTTTTTTGTATTTGTTTGTATGTGTTCACCCTTCTTCAGCCTCATTGTTCCTACATCCTCTGTGAAATACAGTACATCTCAGCTGTATTTTTGACCTTTGTAAGAGCTATAGAAGTGTAATAGGTATCTTCTTCTACTCAGAGCATTTTAAAATACGKGGTGTCTTTCTCTTTTTTTCCCTCCAGAAAACTTTGCAAAAGATCTTGAAATGTTTGCAAGGTAGGTACTGGAACACTTGATTGTTACAAAGGCTTACTTTTCTTGCATGCCACTCAAGTAACTGGATAATCTTTAAAATATCTCTTGTACTTCAAGTTTCAAAGGGTTCTGTCGGCCTATCTGTGAAATGCAGGTCAAGCTTTTGTTTCCTTCAAAACCACCACAATTCTCTCTGTTTATGACTTTTCAGAGAAGTCCATCATCCCTCCACCAGTGCCCTCTGTTCTTCCTCATCCTAAATTAATGACTTCATTTAATTGTCAAATGGGTTGATATATAATGGTACCAGATGATGTGGGAGTGGCAGATGCTTACTAGCATGCCTATATTTCATCTGGCTGCTCCAAGGAAGCAAGGGAATATTTTAAGGAATTAATGTCTGGTGCTCTGAGTCAAAACTCACCCAGTAACCTACTGGGAAATAAGAGCTGTGATGCTTGATGTGCTGGTTGCTAAGTTCTAATGTGTTTCTACACAGAAGTGTGGGAATTTAGGTGTACACAGACACATTTGTAAAAAGGCTTCTGTGTATTATATTTAGAGTAAATGGGCACATGTGGTTTACTGGGTCCCTATTTAGTCCTGTTAGTTATTGTTCTCAATTACATGCCTTAAGGCCTCACATAACATAATGTTGGCAAACACATTGAGGTTAATTTTTTAATTTTATGCAGGCATGCAAAACGAAGCACAGTCACTGCAGAAGATGTGAAACTTTTGGCTAGAAGGAGCAATTCTTTGGTGAGATTAAATATATTTTCTTTCTCACAACATTCTCTTTAAATCAACTGGTTAATTCTCAAGAGCATTTGAATGAAGGCCATAAATGATGAAGCAACTTTTGCTTAAGCAGTTTCACTGGTTTACAGAAGATAGATGGGCAAGACTGTCTCCTAACCAAAGTTCTTAGCAATTTGTTTGATTTTTTGCTCTGCGTCTTGACGCTATGCCTCACTATGGGGACATAGATCTGATTGCAATTCAACAGGAATGTTTGGGCTACAACAGAGCTGCTGAGGTTCCAAGTACAAAAATGCAATAAACAGACATGTTGCAGCATTGTCAATAGGGGAAGTAAATCATTTGGGTTTTTTTCTTGATGTTTTGTTTCTTTGTTTTAACTTAAAGTCAGGGATAGCTTGAGTCTTCTGTGAGCTGCGGAGTCTCCTAACATCATTAATATAGGGATGGTTCACCTTGTTGTTTGTATTCTCTCCTATGCTGGTCTGTATAAAATCCAGTGGACTTTCATTCATTCATATGTTAAGACGTACCTGTAAATGCTTACTTTTGACGTGTTAAGACGTACCTGTAAATGCTTACTTTTGACGTGTTAAGACGTACCTGTAAATGCTTACTTTTGACGTGAAGAAGAGGACAGTGTCTTCACAAAGAGGAAACCCTTGTCATTATTTGATACTTGTTAACCACCAAAATTGTATTCAGCATGGCATAAAAACAGAAAATGCACCTCTCTGGGTTCTAAGGACTATACAGTCTGAACAGACGCTTCTATTCAAAAATAGAATATATGTGCAAATTAACACACCTCTTTACAAGAATACTTCATGTGCTAATTTTAGTTTTATGTGAGTAGGTTTTCCCTTCCATTTATGATTTGGAATATGCGACATAAACTCACTTCCGCAGGCATGGTAAACGCTGGAGCTGAGATTTGTGTTTCCAGCTATCAGCTGCTGTTCATTTCAGCTGAGTCCAGAGGACTCTTGTGCTGTCTCTAGATTATATCTCTGCAAACTACTACTCTGTATAACCAGTGACATTGCTGTTTTGGTTCTAGTGGTGGATGTAACATACATTTATAAATCCTAGTCCTGGCAAGGCATTTCAGATATCTAAAGATATCCAGCTTAGACTGAGGGCATTGTGCAAGAATTAAAACTGTTTTATGCTTATCATCCTTTTTGGAAATTACTTTTTTGGGGGGGGGGGGTAATAAGAATTTGCCCAGTTAATTTCTCTTAAGATACATGAACAAATGAAGTTTCACTGTTAGATGACTGACTAGTTTATTGTTCTCAGCTAAAGTATATCACACAGAAGAGTGAAGAACTTGTATCAAGTAACATGGAGCAAAAGGAGAGGAAGAAAAAGAAGTCCAGTTCAGCAAAGGCAGGGAGAATTTCTGAGGAACAAGAAGCAGCTGTGGCTGAAAGCGAAGATTCCAACATGGCATGATTTTCCTTTCAAGTAACTTCTCTAATCATCTTATCTTATTACCCTAGTGCAGTCAGAGATTGCTGTTGCAGGTTAGCAGCAGCATTGAAGTTTTAATCTTTTAGGTGAATGTGATTAGTTGTTTTTTTAGTTCCAAAGCTGAAGACCGTCAGAATTCAGCAAAGTTTACAGACAAAATTGCCTAAATTGCTCACTAAGAGATATGTCATTAAAAAAATCCTTTATCTAACGAATTTAGAACAAAGCATTCTTACTGAGCATAAAACTTCAGTATGTGCACCTCCCTCCATGCTGATACTTAGTTTTTCCACTAATTGTGTGACTCTTCCTTGCTTCTGTTGTTAATACTTTTATTTCGGTATTTTTCCCCCCCTTTTTTTAGTAGCATGTCTCTCACGTATTGTCTTGATAATTAAAGCTTTTTTTGTCACTTTTTCCTGTGATATTGCTGTTGTACCATCCTCTCTTTCAATAGGTTGCATGACACAAATTTTACTAAAGTAATATGGCCTCCTTAATGGTGTTCTGAAATATATCACCATTGCCCTCTGCTGGACTGATACAGACTTATCAAGTGCTGGTTAATTTAAAAACAAATGAAAAAGCAGATTTAAGGATACAAGTTATTAGATACAGCCTACAGAAATGAGGATCGGTGTCTGATTAAGATCTGCATGAGAAATTTCAGAAAGTGAGAGGATGCTTGCCTAGGATAGCCTAAACTAAGCAGCGGAAGAAGAAAGACTGGAACTTTTACTCAGCCCTAGACCCATGAGACAATCTCTTCCTTGAAGTTACTTGTTCCAATCCTGAAGAAGACAGGTTAGGGCTATTCCCTAAAGACATGTTTAAATCCATCAGATTCTCATTTTAGCAAGACTCAGCCCTTAAATACTTCCTCATGATAAAGAAAGGTGAAAATTGAAGAATATCTTTGCTCACAGTGGAGCACTTCTAGGTGTAGCATTGCTCCTTGTTTATAATCTTTCTCTCTTTAAAGCTGAGTACAGTTTCCAGACTTGAGAACCATTCAGCTGTACGTGACAGGTTGGAAAAGAGTAACACTCTGGACTCCTAATAGGTGCTCCCTTTTATTCTAGGTCTGCACTTGAGCTCTTTAGTAGTAAAAGGTATTTAAATAGTAGTGAACAGGGAGAAAAAATAGGCTTGTTAGGGGCTGTAACTCTCCAATATTGATGAAATGAGATCAAGTGCTACAGCGCAGAAGAAAATAGGAGCAGTGTGAATCCCTGGCTCTGTATGGGAAATTTTTTACACTGACACTTGCACGTACCCTCTCTTTTCCCTGTCCTAAGCTGCTCTGCTCTATAGGGATGAGGTACAGCTTCTTTTGGAATAATAATTTGACTGATGAAGCCTAGATAGATAAACTGTAGCAATTCTGAAACCTGTAATCAACAGGGAGTCTCTTCCTGGCACATCTGCAGCTTATTTTTCACATCACTTTTTTTTTTTGATGACACCACACATTAATTACTTGCTTTCCTGAGGTACATGAGGTCTTATTTACCTTAATATACTCTGGTCCTCAGCCTGATTCCATRCCAGATGCAAAAGGTTATTCAGGGTGCTTTAAGGGAGATACCAATACTGCAGTGTTGAACACCATTCCTTGAGGCTATTCCTTCTTCAGCAATGGATTTGCTGTGAATGAATCTCTGTTGCAAGGTAAGTTTGTCAGCTTGGACAAGGGAAGGGAGAAGAAAATTTGTTGCACTCAAGGCTTTGACATTCTAAAACTTCTACCCTGAAAAGAGCTAAATGGCAGCCATCCTAGGTTTCCACAGGTCTTCTGGCCATACTTTAGACCTCCCTCCATGCTCTATCCCTCCATCTTGAGCCCCCATGCAAAATCCATCCTCATGAATCATGTGGAACTTTGTCACCCTACTTAAAAGTGAAAGCTTCTCAGGTGTTACAGGAACAAGAGCAAGGAAATACTAATTTTTGCTTATTTAGTCAACATAATGTCTGTGCAGCTTAGATGAATATCAAATACACTTTTTAGGTTTGCAAAACAGATCTAATTTAGGGTAAAATCCAATTACAGAGTATGGTAAATTCTCCTGACTTGYTTATCAACACTTGATCTTTAAAAAGATATGAACTGTAAGAAAATACTAAACTCAAAGTCCTAGGGAGAAAGTAAGTATGCAGGCAGGGAAAGGAGATTGTTGTACAGCTCTGTTAATCACTATGCTATACATATCTGTCACCGCGTACTTCATTTCTCACTGATTTAATACTGCTGAACAATGGGGCTGGTGTGCTTCCAGTACAGGAAGAACTTATATGAAAAAGGGCAAGATAAGCAGAGAATGATCAAGTATCAACTATTGCTCTTGTCCACGCTGTTCTATCTTTGAAGGAGTAGCTTAGGTAGGGGTCTGGTTAAAGACATGCCCAGTTGTATTTGATTTGCTTCTATTGTTTATCCCGTTCCTTTCTTGATTAGAAAATTGATACTGCTTTCACAAGACTCCTAGGCTTGTAGAAGCATTTGAACCTTTGGATAACATAGTAGCTATCTTTCAAGTCCATCTATCACACAGCAGACCTGTTTTCCTTTGAGGTCGTTAAGAACAAGGTAAGACCAACATGGCAGGAACAGAGATGTCTCAAAGTTTGTTAGCTCTGTTCTGTGAAGAAGCTATCCTTGTCTAAAGTCTCCCTCTGTCACTTCCTCCCCAAACACACATGCATATACACAACTTGGGTACAGCAGGTGCTGGCTGAAAGCTAAAGTTGGTTTACTGAAATGCTTTCTGATCATTTGCTATGCAAATAGATGTGGTGGCAGCTCTTTGTTACCAGAGACAAGAGATTCTAGCACTGAATTGAGTCTCAGTAATGTAATGATCTAAAGATCTATAATAAAGTCTATGCTTAAAAAAAAAAAAAATCAATTTATAAGGTTAATTGAACTGTTAGGTTTAAAAAAATCATTAAATGAAGATGTTTTAGGAGTTTTCAGACTCATTCAATTGATTGTACTATTGAAAAAGATCCAAGAAGCAGTATATAAACTTGACCATTAAGAAATGATTTTTCATAGAAATTACAGGATGAGATACAGCACTGAAGTCTATTAGCCTTTTAGCTAATCACCTCTCATTTTTCAGTGGAGAGGTTTGAAGGATGTTGACTGCAATAGAACTTTGAAGAGTCAAATATTACATACTTGTTGCAAACAACATCCAAGATTACTATTAAACAGTAAGAAATCTTATTTTGACACAATAATGTGTAATCTTTCTTCTTTCTTGGCACTTACACTAAGAAAAGAAGGAAGAAATAAGAAAGAATAGAAAGAATAAGTTTTAAAAAAGCACATAAATTGGCAAGCTTAATACCTTCCAGATACTCAGTTCTTTTGGATTTCAAACTGACTAATTGACAGACTAGTTTTTACCACAAAAGTAGTCCATGCAAAGCATAATTACAGTGAGTTAGTAGCAACTTCCCCACAATTGCCAAGCGGTCATCAACTCACGGCAGACAATCTTGCAGACTACTGCTGTTCTCATTACTGGTATAAAATATTCTTAGGAAAAGAACTGTAGCTCTATTTTCTGTGTATTAACCAGAAGCAAGCCATCACTTTCTTTCCCCTAAGAAACCTTATCTTCATCAGGCACTTAAAGAGTTACTGTTCCTCCTACCTGTGAAGAATGCTTGCTTCTTCTGCAAGCACTAACAGAACAAATGGATGCAAAGAGCAGCACCCTACCTCCATCTCTACCTGAGAGGATGGCTCTGAAGAATTAAGCTTCTGCAAAGCTGTCAGAGCTGGTCAGTCAATAAGACACAGATGTACTTTGTGGCCCAGAAATATCAGCAATTTCTTCTAGGTTTTCCTCCTCTTATTAACATGGTACCCCACTGCAGATTTGCTTAATGATGCCGCAGCAGTACCTGCCTCTTTCAAGACACTTACCAGTGAGTGCTCTTACCTGTTAACTAATCCCTTCTCTTTGTAATTAAACCTTTTCTCACCCCTTTTTCCTCTACATTAAGATTATGCCCCTAGAAAACACCACATTGCACTGTAGCTTGACAGTATCAAATGTAAGACTGAATACCTGTTACTTAATCCTGCTGAGGATTTTAGGGGAGTAAGGTAAATACAATCAGCAGTATCACATTTAAGATAGCATTTATAATAATTCTGTAGTGAGAATTGCAGTATTTAGTGATTTGCAGGCATTTGAGGAGTTCTAACTCTAGGAAAAAAGGAGGAAAAAAAGCAAAGAAAGGTTTCAATTTTTTTCCCTTAAGGCTAGGTTGGAAGGGCCATCACTGCCTTCCTGCCAGAAGGATCAACATGGTCTCTGTGACTCCATCTTGAATTTTGCCTGCAAGTAGGTGAGTTAAATATTCCTAATATGTGCAGGATCAAAGTAGTTATGCTATCTGCTATTTTACATATATATGAAACTGCTACAGGTGAAACCCTTCTTTYGTCTTATACAACATGAACAAGAAGATTTCCATTGCTAAACTGAGCTTGGGAAAAAAGCAAAAGCATTTCAGCTTTGAGCAAGATGTGACAGAAGGGTTTATAATAGGAAGAATGGTAATTGCAAGCTGAGAAGTGAGGTCACAGAAAAAGCCTGCTGACATCTAGTTTGCTCACTGCACTCAATTTAAATTGGTAGCTACTGTAATTAGCTTCACAGAGCATAATAGAGCATGCTTCAAAAATGCTGCTAAAGTACAGACAAATACGCTATTTCAGAAAGCCTTGAACTTAAAAAGCTTGTAATAGAAGGAACATCTTAAGTAACTATTTAAAGCAGCAGGAAACCTCTTTACCTGCCATGGCCTATAATATTATTACTTGCTCTAGCAAAGCAGACTGACCAAAAAGTTGACTGCAAGCTCCCCCCTCCCCCAAATACTGGGTGGTACTTAACAGCCTGCACTGTTCTTATTAAAGTTCTGAGCTATGTAACTAGCTCTAATTCCAGTCAGTTCCACATGGGTAATCTCATTAGAAGTTAGACCACATTTTTGCTCACTTGCTCAAGGGCACTAGAACTGGTTAGAATGTTTATTGCAGTTACACTGGTAGTTTGAGTGTGCCATAATTCAACTGGAATACTTGTATAAATGGGTTTATCTGAATGCCTGCTGTAGCAGTACTCACTGATGGGCATCCTGCACCATTTAAGGTTATGTTGAATCAGTGGGGTTTACATGAAACTGAAAGAAACATTTGCACCTAGTAAAACTCATTCTAAGCAATTTTTCAGCTCACCTTTCAGATTCTTCCATTTACATCTTCTGTTCTCACAGGAGAAGAGATTTTGTGAGCTAAGTGGGTTCTGGCGTAGTGTCACCAATGTGAACATGCACCATACCTAAATAATACCTTTGGAAAGGTTAAATACAGAATACTTCTATTTAAGGAGACATGGGCAAAATACAAGTTTTCTCCCTCTATCCTTGAGGTAATCTTRTACTTATCACCACATTCTTTAATCATAGCAGCCAGTGGGAATATCAAAACTAGTCCAACAGTATGGTAAAAAGGTTTTAATGACATTAGAAAAACCACTTCAACCAATTTAAAATTAAGCCAGTTAATACAAAAAGCGTCATGCTACTGTGCCAATGATTAAGACAGGAATACAGACAGGCCCAATACAAGACTTATGCCCCAGAGCTTTTCAAAAAAGCATTTCCACTTTTGCTCTATTTTAGAAATATTAGTGCTTGTACTGCACCCAAGAGGCAGAAGTACCTTGCAGGAACAGCAAGGAAGTTAAAGGGTTTTAATTTTACTTTCACTGATGAAATTAGCATGAGAATTCAAGTTCCTAGATCCCAGGCTGGAGCTCAGAGCCAGACAGCAACTGGGAAGAAAAAAAAAAAGCATGATGACAGTTTTAACTAGACCCAATCACAATAAACCCTACCAAAGAACGAGCGGTGTGTGTTCAGTGAGCAATCCTCAAAGTGCCTTCTTTCTAATCATTAACTGTGCCTCAAAGTGTCCTTGTGAGGTAGATATTTTCCCACCATTTTCATTGTAAAGGAAGGAAGACAAGGTAAGCAAATTGCCTGAGGCTTCAGAGGATAGATCCAGTATTATCAGATGGAAGTTTCTGGCTCACAACCCAGTATTCAGAGCTGAACCCTTGCATGCTACGTTTAGCAATACCATTGTTCTAGCATTCTGCAGAGTCAAAATCCCTTTGGTTACACATGATTTGAGTCATCATAGGAGTTTAAGCCTCAGGACAATGTCCAGATTTTAGTTGTCTAGAGCCAGACCACAGTATGACCAGCAAACTGTGGTTCCCAGGACATATCTTGCTTGTGTTGGTTCTAATGCAAGAGACTTGTATTTCCTTGACACTTGAAGCAGTGCTACACAGCCTTATTTTTTGCGTTTTGAACTAGGCCAGTCTCCCCAAGGTAGTGTTTTCTTGCCCTTTGATGTGTTCCTCAGGGAATGCAGAGTCTGCACTTGTTGTAGACGCTTAGAGAGCTCCTGATCGCAGGCTTGCTGCAGAGCTTCAGCTTTTTGCTTGTCCCAGYTTAGAGCCAAGGCCAGGGCTTCTGTGTCCTCTTTGAAAACCAGCTGTAATAAGAGACAGATTTTTAATCTTCTACTGATGCTCCTCCACCACTAACCCCTCTACCCACATTAAGAACAGGAGTAATGAGGCATCTGTTTAATACTGGCAGCAGTTTGGCTTAGAATGACTTCCTGGCTTACATTTTCTATCATTTGGGCTACAGTGCTTTTTCCTCTTTAAAACTTTACCAACACAGCTTGAAGCTATATTCAGATGTGCAAACTATCAGAAAGCAGTTACTTAGTTTCTACAGTAGGGAGAAGCTAGAGTAGCAAGTTCATAGCAGCAGAAACCCCTCCCCACACACACACTTTTTAATGGTTAAAACTTACCTAGACTTTTTCCTTTTTAAGTTATGGGTTTATTTACACTGATTTTCCAAAATAAGGCAGCCTTTATTTTGATTTGGAGATATAAAACAAATACAGGTAGATGCATCTGCATCCAAAAAACAGGCTGGTCAAACAGCTGAAGTACTGGCTGACCAAATTACCAAGATTTAGAAGAGATCAAAACCAAGATTCTTGTAGCTTTTCAAGGGATGAATTCTAGTATTTGGAAGAGTGTCAGCAGGATACTACAGAGGAGCTTCAAGCAGGGGAAGGGGGTTACTGAAGTGCAGAAACAGACTGAATCTCATCACTTTGAGATTGAGATATATTGATAGTAGAGCCTCCAGAGGCAAGGACAGCTTCCCTCGTAACCTTCTCTCTGGAGGGAGTGCCAGAAGATGGTTGTTTCTCACCCACCTCTAAATCTTGACTGTCCAAGCAGAGTTCTGGGGCAGGTTTCTCTTTCAGAGCAGCAAGGATCTGGTCACTGAGTGCTGTTTTGGCCAAAATGCCTGTACTGCTGGTACCTGTGTCAACCACATCCATCTCCTTTCTTGGTACAGTTTCAGATTCTAAAAAGTAGCAGAATCATTATAGCCTGTGACATAAACATGGGACAGGAATTGTTGCCTGAACTGCTTTATTTTTGAGATTAATAAGATATAATGCGAGTGTTTAGATGTGACCTCTAAGCTTTGGAAATCCGTAATGGTAAAGATTACCATATGAGTTAAGCTTTTCCCCAGTCTTTAGCTTTGGGCATTGTGAGAGGTGGGACACAGCAGTGAAAGTACTCCTAGTCTCACCCAGAGAGAGAATTATTATGGTCATCTGCTATTACATCAACCACATTAATAGCTGCTCAGCAAGTGACTTGCTCCAGTCCTTCCCCTCCCCTTATTTATTCCACTCAACCACTTCGGTCTTCTCTGAAAAGCTCCTTCTCTAGCAACCTAATACTCCCTTACCTGCTACTTTGCTGAGGATACTATCCTCATTTTTCAAGGCCTCTAGGTAGAGTTCCAGGAGCTGCCTTGACTGGCGTTCTTCTTCTCGTCTGTCCAGCACCTGCTGCAGGGTGTCCTGTAAAACTTGGATTTGGGTTTGACTTTGCTCAAGTTCCTCTGCCAAGTCTGAACATGGTACATCAATAAGCACCTTAAAAACAGTGAGAGGGCTCCCGTTACATAGACTGATTTTGTAACTCATTCTATTACACCAATTACGATACAAACAGCAAGCTTCCCGAGTGACCCAGAGCCTCTACCTTCATGGAAACCCTGCATATTTTACAAGGTTTTCATGTCATAGCAAGTCAGCTTGGTTATGAGTGGCTGTAGTGGTATTCCACCAGCCAGCACTCTTTACCAGCAGCCAAGAGACATTCAGGAAGGTATGGAATCATGTGGATTTAGAACAGAAATCCTGAAAACTCTTAGTAATCRAAGTACCACTTGTTAATGTGCATGGCAATACAGAAAGGAAAGCCAACAGAGTCTGGCATTTGGGAAGCTACAGACTGCAAGAAGACAAAAAGGCAGATCCTGACTTTTCCCCTTCCACAGGCAGAATTGTAAAGCCATGCTGTGAGGGGCAATGATTAAGAACATCCTTCTCAGACACTTGCACTGCCAGGGGAACAAAYATTTCCCCTCAAGGAGGAACTTGACTCCAGCATCACAGCCAGACAACAGCAGCTGAATTTCAGCTTGAGATACTTTGTTTCCTTATTTGATTCTTTGCTGTCTACTGAGATAAATGGATGAGGAGAAGGACAGAAAAGAGCAATTAGGGAATTTCCCACTGTACCTGGAGGTCATCTTCAGACATCAAGATTATATTAGACAGGTCATTCTTCAGCTGCCTGGCCAGCTGCTTCCACTTCTCTACAGCACTGTCCACTTCATCCATAGACTCTGAGAGCCAGGCAGTACCGCCATCTGCCACAAAAAAGTCATCAGTCAGAAGATGGAAACTTTAATGTTACTAAAATAGGAAGGAGAGTCATGACTTCCTCTCTGAAGCTGTTTACCACTGTTTAGGTTCTTCAGTGTCAGAATTGGGCAGTGAAATCTGTACTGCTGGTACAGAGCATTTAAATTGCCGTTTGCTGAACGTCGTGTCTCTTAGCCCTGACCTCCCTGCTTGGCTGACCAGACGGTTTAGAGTAGGTAGTCTTCATTCTTAGCCCCTAGGATCTTTCCAGTTTCACAGCTCTTACTGGTTGCTGTTTTGCTCACTCCTTTGCGAAGGGACAAGTCCTCCAGCACGTGATCCTTTTCCTTACAAGGGTAAGGAACAGGGCTGTACGGGTCATTCCTGGGCTACCAGAGTCGGTCCCATTTCACCGAGCGCACACACGCGCACCTAGGCTAAGCGTGCGCCAAGCACCCCTCCYTTTCCACGCGCCCGCATCCGCAGGGTACCTAAGTTCTTGCTGGACCACTTCTCGTTCTTGGCCAGCGCCACAAACTTGGTGTTAGCCGGCAAACACAAGAAGTAGTCCTCGTCGTCCACGATGGTGCCGTCTTCCGCCAGCACTAAGGTGATGGGCGCCCTGGCCTCGTCGATAGCCAGAAGGCCGCCGGCTGCGGGACGGGAGAAGAAACGCTGCTGAGACGAGAACGGGCCTAGCGCGGGCGCTGCGCTCGCTGCCCAGCCGCCGCACGGCCGAGCGCCCGCCCCGGCCCCTCACCCTTGTCGCGCAGCTCCCGCAGGCAGGAGGCGGCCACGCCGTGCTGCTCGCGCGCGCCATTGCGCCGCACCAGGCACTGCTTC
>NW_020450307.1:1759188-1760673 GCF_003343035.1 Apteryx rowi | reverse complement strand
CACTTCCGGCGCCGTGCGCGGTGCCGGGTCTGTTTGGGGGGTTAAATCCAGCCCGGCGAGGAGACAGCGCGCCCCCGAGAATAAAAATCGCCAGAGAGAATTTGCTTGCTGATAATTTTTTTAAATAATAAGTGTCTTTGCGTGCTGGTTGTGAGTTGTGCATACCATAACCTTTTAGCTGCCCTGAAAGTTACATTTTCCCTTAGAGAGAATCATGATTGCAGAAGTTTGAGGTTCAAGGACTTACAAAGGAAGCTTACTAAAAAAAGTATTTAAGTGCTGGCAACTCTTTAATTACCGGTAAAACAATTAAATTATTAAAATAATTAAAATATGCRTAATGGAAAACATAGGTTTACTCAAATAATACATCCTCTTGCAGGCAAATATACTGATTGTAAAATTATAATAGGAATAGAAAAAATACAGGTATGCAATAAATCTGCCTTGGCATATATCAGTCTAGCCCCGTTCAGGTGGGAGCCCTTACAGGCAAAAGCAAATAGGCATTCCTCATGCAATTAGTCCTGGGTACAGTGAGTCACTTGCACAAATGTTTTCAAAATCAGACCCATTATTCATGCCTCTTAGCACCCAGCACAATTCTGGGAGCTATAACAGTAAAATAATAATGAATAATAAATAGTTACGTGCATAAACAAAAACAATGAAGTCATGTGCCAAGGGCTGCTGCTGCACCACCGAAATCAATGCGTGTTTTGTCAATGAATGAAATGGCAGGGGAATGGCTTTTGCCGTTCTTCCACCAAGCCACCGGCTGAGAAAGCCCTGACTGAGGGCCAGGTACTAAATCATTCATCCCAGGGACGATCCCCTCACCTTATTCATGAAATCCATTCAATTGACCCACTTTCCATTCACAAAAAGGCAGGACTGACCCACCCTGTGGACACCCTGCCCGCGGGGTCAGGCCCAGCTCCTGGGAATGCCCTCCGGGCCCCCAGTGACCTGTGCCCCTGGCGTCAGTTAGCACTGCAACCCGAACGCTTTCATACTCGGGGCGTTTAATACTCTCGGACTTGCCCCGAGCTAGGCCCACCCCCAAGCCTGTGCCCCGCCAGGAGGCTGCAGAGGCCGGAAACTCATCGCAGGAGTCGTTCCCAGCAGGGCGCATCTATGCCCCGGAGTTTGATTCGTTCCGTCTCGAGTGCGAGGCGGTGGGGACGCGTGAGGCGAGGGGGGAACGGAGGTGAGGGCGTTCCATCGGTTGGGCGTGGATGAATTAGCTGGGTCTGGGAAGATGGCCTCCTCGGAGCAAGCAGAGCAACCCAGCCAGGTACATGGGCGCCGGCGCTCTGCCCGCTCGGCTCGAGCGGCGGGTGGCATCGGACGGGCGGGGTGGGGCAAGGCGAGGGCGCCGCGGCCTCCGCGGGGCGAGGGCGAGGTGGGGCTGCTGTGCCGACTCTCCCCTCCGCCTCCTGCCGGCGCGGCCGGCGGTTGGGGGCGCGCGCCGTGCCACCGGCC
>NW_020450307.1:1665400-1758878 GCF_003343035.1 Apteryx rowi | reverse complement strand
CCGCCCCAACGGTCACTCGCTGTGAGGGGGGCGCGTGCCCCGCCGCCAACGGCCGTCCGCGCGCCGCCCCAGCGGTCCCTCGCGGCGGGGCGCCTGCCGCAGGCGCAGCTGTGAGTGACCCGAGCCCCCCCGCAGCAGTGGAAGCGTGCCGCCGCCAATGGCCGGGCACCCCGGCGGGGGCACCCGCGCCCGACGCGTGCGGCAGCTTTGCCCCCTACAAGGAGGAGGGCGCCCGACCCGAGGCGACCGGGGACAGCGGCTCCGCAAGATGTATGTTGCGCTCGCCCTTTTTGCTACTTCCCCCGAGGCGTCTGGGTTTTTGGTGGGCAGAGTGGTGGGTGCCCTGGCATCATGCAGAAAATGTCTTTGGCCAGCTTCGAACAGGAGGAACTGCAAGCAGCTCCCTTTCCAACTGAGACTATGTTGCTTCGTCATGTCCAGCGTCTTTTGGGGAGGACCAAGACATCGTATTTAGTGGTTTTGTGCATTTTCTGCATTGTTTTTGACTCCGCGTACTTTGGAGTAGTCTCAGAGCTTTGTATCTTGTTGGAATTGGTTTTGTAATTTGGCTTCCTGCTTTGTGTGGTAGTATGAACTGATATGAGGCACAATTCGCCAAACAATAGCCAAATGCAGTTCTAATTGGAAGAGCCATTTAGGCTAGGTCCCTAGACAGTAGGCATGTTTTAATTTTTGTGTCTGTATGTAAAATTCAGTAAAGTATTTGAATTAAAAAGCAGCCAGAGAGAGGGAAAGGAGGCAAGTCATGTGTCCGCTGGGTTTTTAAATGAGGTAGAGTACCAATTAGACAAAATGTTGTGATAGAATGTCATATTCAACAGGAACAACAAGGGAGAAAAAAGGTTCTTGAACCAACAGTATAAAAGGGCAAAACAATGGCAGACATAGTATAAACATTGTCAAAAACTGAGTGCGAATGGTAAAAGGGACATATGAGTTCACTGGTTTGGATACACTCTCAAGAAACATACTAAAAACACCAGTGATTTTTTAACTAGGACCTGAAATGAATGGCGGAGCCAGAGGGGAAAGTGGAAGGACAGTGTAGTTGGATACTTTGTAGGTTTCCAGGCAGTTGCACTGTCTTGCTCATGATCCAACGTAACTTCAATTTCACTGCAAACTCTACCTTCAATTTAGTGACTTTTTGGGACCCTTTTCATCTCACCAATATCTCTGATAGACTCCCGAGTATGTGATGTCTATGGAATTTTGTAAAATCATCCTTGAGGGGGCAGAGAGTGGACAGAAGATGAAAGGTCTGATACTTCAGCAGCAGGGAAGAAAACAGAGCTAAGTTTGCCACCAACAAGCTTTTATGCACTGTCATTCAAATCTATGGTGTTTTGACTAAATCACTGTGAGCCTCTCTGTGGATTCTTTTATTTTGCACTGAAGAAGTTAAGTTTGTAGGGAACAAGATTGAACTAAACTGAAATAAAATGTTTAAAATTCATACTCTAACCAGTACACATCTCTTAAATTGTGAAAGGCCATGTTAGCAAACTGACAGTGGGCTTGCTGGGCAGTTTTGCATTGGTCATATGCCTTCATCAATAACAATCTGAGGTGCAGGCATTATGATCGGTTGTTCTTCATGCTGTGACTGAATGCCTTCAGAAGGAGGAAATCTGAAACAACCTGAGACTGATCTCTAAGCCAGTTGGGCAGTCTGCAGGGCTATTGACTATAGGCTTCTGAGAAAGAAATCTGGTAAATTGGCAGATGTGGTTGCCTAAGAAACATTCAGGATCTCATGAGTTTGGATATGCTATCCTCCCATTTCACTTTTTTTTTTTAAACATTTGTTTAGTGTTGCTTTACCTCAAAAGAATGCTTGACGTTTGGAAAAATCTTAATCTTTAGCAAGCCTCATAAATTTAGCAGGAGAACCCCCTGGGTTTTAAATTTAAGGCTTCAGAAAATCACTTTGTCACTGCCTCCACAGTAAAAAATGGGCTTTCTATGCTCTCTATGTCAGGAATAATTTGAGGAAGACAGAATACCTTACTCTGCATACAGGCTGCTGGAAAGTAATTTTTCACCACAGAGAGACTATTTTGCATCTAGCTGGCTGAGAAGGAGGAAGACAGTCTGAATCCACTGCAGGTGAATGTGGTCAATTAACCCCTCTCTTGCTGGATTCTGTTACACCATATGCAAAAATGCTAGGTTCTCATGCAATCACAAATTAGTTGAACATCGTTTGGCTCCTGACCTGTCATGACTTCATTAGTGGCAAAGCTTGTTTAAAGGGCACCTCTGGCAATTTGCCTTGCTTCAGGTATGTGAGGCAATGTCAAGTTTAGCTGAAGAATAGCCATGCTAATCCTTAGCCCCTCCACACACGCACCGAAAGGAGCAGCCCTGCTTCTATTTTACATTCCCTCCTCCCCCACTTTCAACTTTGTGCACTTGTGTCGAGACAGAAGTTTTGCTCCTGTTCAAGGCCGTCAGTGCTTGGTGATGGTATACCCAACCTCCACCTTCGAGTGCGTCTTTGACATCGGTCACATGTTCTCATCTAGAACTTGAGCTGAGAGGTGTTAAATGCTCTCAGATTCTGTTGGCTTGGATGAGATTTGAGAGGACCTTGCAGGATTGGCCAGAAACAGGAGCTGTAATCTCCAACTGAAGAATGCATAGCACAGTAGATGGGTGCTTAAGGGGACAATTCCAGAGTAAAACCAAATAATGAACATATCTTTACTAGTATAACAAAATGTAAGTGCCAGTCCTCTCATGTGGCCATTGCAGTTTTGACACTGGTATCAATGTGAATAAAAAGAAGGTGTGCTCATTACACACTAAATGTTGAGAGAACTTAAAAAAAATATTTACTTTCTATCACTGATGATGATTGTTTATTTATTATTGTTCATTCAACTTAAGGCTAGGAGTACTAGCACTACCTTGCTTCATATGTTTATATTTGGTTCCTATCATGTTTCCTATCACAAATCTAGTTAGTTTAGCTGTGGAAAAGGGAGTGTCAGATTCCTTTTGGCTTATTGTCTGTTTTGCTTAGCTTTGTTTTCTCATTCTCATGAATTAATATATTGCCTCAAGCATTGCAAGGGAGGGGGTGTTGCAGCCCAAATTGAATGATTTACAGAGATAGAATTATAGAAGAGTCCATAAACATTTCTACCAGAGATTTTGAAATATTTCATTTTGTTTATAAATCATATTCCTTGGGTCTTTTAGCAATGTCTCTACTAAAAAAATTCAACAGAAGAAAAGATCTTGTCTCTCTGTGAATATTCTTAATAATAAAAATAAGGGAAGAGCAAGAGGATGATGTGGCCTGTAAATACAGTAACTGTTTTCTGATTTTTCTTGGCTATGAGTATTTCTTTGATGATGAATACTTTGGCAGTGTATTTGGTGAATCTTGGTGGCTCAGCAAGCCAGCAACCCTGGCCTCCAATATTCCATTTAACTGTGAATCCCTGTAGTGTTAGAGAAACTGAAACGCTTAAAAATACTTGGCAGTAATGTTGCTGATTTAGATAACCATGTCTGACATTTTACAAGCTGTTTGGTTTGGGACACAAAATGATGCCTAATTATCTGTATAATTACGTGCAGAAGCTGAGACTCCTGTAACCTAGAAGTCAGTATGCAGCCTGTCTGTGTGAGTCATAAAAGGCTTGAAATTGTTAAAGTCAATG
This sequence comes from Apteryx rowi, assembly GCF_003343035.1. NCBI lineage: Eukaryota > Metazoa > Chordata > Aves > Apterygiformes > Apterygidae > Apteryx > Apteryx rowi. Next base: position 1,755,183 of record NW_020450307.1, on the reverse strand, counting down.
GCTGAATTGGGCTTGGCACCAAAATGGTAGTGCAGCCACTAAGGCAAGATAGGCAGAATGATTTCTGTATGCAAGATTCTTTTGTTTGTTATATAAAACTGGAAGGCTCATATGCTAAAGACATATCACATTTAATTTTGATGCAAGAGACTGAGAAAGGAGAGGTGGTAATGTGAATGGAGTGCATTGGTGTTCTAACACTTTTCATACTTGATGATGGTGTTACATGTGGTTTAATGTGGAAGCGAGAGGTGCACAAAGGCCCAAATGTTGCTCATTTTATTTCTAAAGCTTCATTATACCCACTTGAGCTGCATTTTTTTTCTTTATGTGAGGAAGAAATTAAAACATTTTAAAGAGGTAATATGCCTGATTTGTTGCTCCAGAGACTTATTTCTGTAGTTGCAGCATTAGCCAATATATGGGTAAATTTTGCTCCCCACCTGCCTGTAGCTCTTGACTGTTTATCCTCTGGATTCCCTGCTGAGTCTGCCTTAAAGGATAGTTTGTGATACAAATACTTGGTCTCTGTACTGTGGTATCCATTGTTTCCATTACATACAGGCTATTGAACAGCCATCACATGGAAGGGATGAATTCTTTGCTGACTTGTCTCATAACTTCTGTGATCTGGAGGGTTATTGTCCCTTGCCTTATAACGCTAGTTTCTTAGCTGTTGCACGATGCCTTGTACTTGGAAATTTTGCTGGAAGGAAAATGTAGGTCTGTCCGTGCATTTAAAAATGTAGCTTTGGCCAATACAGCCATAAATTGTCCAACTAATCAAATATATGTCGTCAGGCTATTTACAAGTAGATGTCAAGTAAAATATTGGAGTATTTATCTTCAGGATCAAGACTCTTACCTATCCATATAATACATGTTTTCTCCAAGGCTTCATTTCAGATCCTTCATTGGGCAGTTTCCTAGGCTGGCCAAATATTGTGTGGACTGGCAGTCCATAAATACCAGTTTAGCTTCTGAGGGCAAAACATATAAGCTCTACTACTTAGGACTTCAGATGCTCTAGGAATTTTCTGAAGATGCATAGTCTGTGGTGGTTAGTGCAGGGGAATGGTTTTTTTGTGGTTCTGCTTTCTCATCACAACTATTGTTTTTCTCTTTGTAAAGTCAGCTAAAGTAGTATTGTAAAATGCTTTGAATTTTTCTTGAAACTTGCTACCAAGAGCAAAATTTGCATATTCTTAAAAAGATTCAACACTTATACAAATGGTTGGTGAAATAATTCCATGAAAGTATTAGTTAACAGCTGTATGTATTTTTCAAAGTATTCAACAGGATTTTTGCTTCTCAGCAGTTCTGATCCGGTGCTGACTGAATTTGATGAGAATCTTTCCCTGACTTCAGTGTGCTATGAATCAGGCCCAAATATTTTAGAGTATTAGCCATATAACTAACCTGTGTTAGTCCTGAGATTTGACTGAAAAAATAAAATAGAGCACATGCACCAATAAGTTCATCCACAACCTAAACAGRTTCATTTAACTGTCTCATGCAAGCCATATTCTTCTTTTGATTCTCATGTGTTTTCCCTGTTTTAGGAAGGGGAGACCATTGTTTTTCTTTCATCCATCTATAAAAGATTTGAAAGCAGAGATACCATGCATATAAGAATAGGAATCCAGTGACAGGCCTGAAGAGAGAAGTGCCTTTTTGGTAGCTGGGAACTGGGGACATGTAAAATTATGCTTTGATGCCCTTTTCTCAGTATACCATGTCATTCTCTCCATCACATACAGACTGGGGAAAGTGATTTCCAGTATGATGTCCAAGCTGATATTTGCACTGGTCACCATTTATGTTAGATAAATTCTTAGTGGCTGAATATTAGCAGATACACAACGGAATAACAAAAATGATGATGGCTGCACATGATGTCACATGGGGGCTCCCTAAAAAATCACTGCTTAGCTGTGGAATCTAGCTGGACCTTGGTAATGATGCATATGTATCTGGACACAGTTGAGGTTGGAGCATATTTGAGTTACTGGCACCCTCTTGTGGTAAATACTTATTTCTATCTATATTTCTTGAGTATTTTGCAGATGGGAAAATCTTGAGAGACTTTAAAGGTGTAGTATAGTGCATGGAAGTGACTCATACAACAGGAGGACAAAAGGTCTCTTAAGGATTTTATGGTATTACTTGAAAATTTTAGCTTTGCCTGTACTCAGTGAGTAGAACCCCTTTTCTCTGAGTCTCAAAACTTGTCTTCATTACTAATAAAACTGCATTTTTTATTAATTGGGTTAACCAATATGTGTCAGCTCTCCTAAGATAAAATACACAGTGAAAGCAACATAGTTTAGGCAATCTTAACATCATATGAATTCCATTTGAAAGTAGATTGTTGACCAGGGTAAATTTATTTTGTGATAAAACTTCAGTGTCTCTACCTTGGGAGAGCTAACATATGTTAGATACACAGAGATCAAACTTTGCTTTTTTTCAGCAGTGAAGACAAGCTCAGAGAGTCTAATTCTGGTGAAACATGGAACTCTGCTAGAAAGCCATGCCTGTTCTCAGTGAGTGAGTGAATATGAGCAATAGGTGATCTTGGAGAATGCAAGCTCCCAAATTTTAGATCTAGTTCATTTTTTGACTTGCTGTCCTGCCTTAATCAGCCCTTCCTAGTGTGTAAGGTGAGGTGTTCAGCATCAGCCTTGAAACTCAGTCTCTTAAGTCTGTGTGGGAAACAAGGATGGTACTATTTTAACTAATGTTGCTGAGGTGCTGTGAGGTTTAGTTAAATCACCAGTGTTTTGAAATCTTTGGAAGAATAGTGCAGAAAGCATAGGATGCTTTATTGGATAGCAGAAACATGAGAAGTTCAGTGTCAGATTAAGTTTAGTCCTTCTACAGAGGAGAAAATAAACCACAGAGTCCGAGTGGGGTACCTTTGCATCCAATTTAATAGCAATACTGTGTTTTTTTTCAGCATTTCTTCCCTCAAGTGTCTCAAAGTTCTTTGCAGACATCAAGTACTCATCAGGTCCTTATGAGACAGGAAGGTTATTTTTCTCATTTCATACACAATGAAATGTCCTGTCTTATACTATGTAATGTGACAAATGTTGCAACCAGGAGTTAAATGGAGGGAGTCCCAGCTTCATGCTGTGTTTGTTCCCTGCAGCACATATTTCAGAATTTGACTTAAGATGAAAATTTCTCTCGTGACATCTCTGTAGTTTCTCTGGCACTAAACTACTGTCTCCCTATAGCAAGTTCTGCTGATTCTGGGAATTCTGTTGGTTTGGATGGAAACTGCTGGAACTAATTTTCTCTGTGATCTGGACCTTTTTGTCTTCAGTCCATCACAGAACTGCTACTGATATCGGGAACCAAGTGTGTCTGCCCAAATCCTACTCAGATAATGTGTGGTCTTAACAGAAGAGCATTTCTAATTATGTCCATCAGGTGGCAATATAACCTCACTCTTCTTTTTGCTTTACAGTCTGGTTCCTGCCCTGCAACTGAAAATGCAGCATCTCGGGAGCCACTGGTGAGTTTTTCAAGCAGGATATTGTTTCTTTCGGATAAGTTAATATACATGAGTCATTCTCTTTGCTGCATCATTGTGCATCCATTTTTTTTGCATTTCTAAGGAGTTGGTGTTTCGTTCACAAGGTGTAAGCTGCCTCATGTTGCCCTGCTGATGACCTCCGAATTCTGACCTGTGGCCATCACCTCCTGTCTTTCCAGTCACCTAGGCCTCTGAGCTTATCTGAGCACTGAGTTGTCCTTGAGCAGAGCCTGTCTGTCTTAAATGTGTGCGATGTATGCTGTTGATCAGCGCTTATTAGTAAAGAGTCTGAAGAAGGATCTGTGCAGTRTAATTTGAACTGAGATTTTTAAGGCTAATGTCTAATAAAATAAGCTATGCTGCTCAGAGACCTCATTTCAAGCTGTCTTGATTTTCAGATACACTCAGCATGAGTTTAGAAGTGTCTGGCAGCTGGCAGTGCATGTGATCCAATGTTTTGACTCTAGAACTGTTTTGGAAAGAGCTCTAGGATTTTTTGTGTATGAGAATAATTAAGAGAACTCTGTTTTGTTTTATGGAGCTGCAGACTGGGAACTGAGCCACCAGACTCCTGAGCTGCAGGGTTTTTCTTTTACAATCTTCTTTTTCTTTTTTTCTTTCCTCTTCAACCATCTATAACTCAATCAAAACCTTGCCAAAATTCTTAGCCCTTCTTACTGTCCTAAACATGTTATCCTCTCACTGAGTTCCTTCTCTGGTTTTCATTTGGTCATCGTACTGAACACAAGCTGCTTGCAGTGAGAGATGTCAGTGACTGAGCAGTGCAGGACAAGAATTGAGTACTTTCCATAAAGGTGTGGCGCTGGTCACATCAAAGCATTTTTGCCTTGTAACTCTGTCTGGAGAACACAGGAGGTGATTTTTGAAAGAGGGGGATGTGAGTGAAGACTATGAGCTGGGAAGGGTCAGTAAAACACATGTAATGAGAGTGCTGTTCATGAATTCTGTTAAGCTCTGCAGTGAAAAGCCCTCTAGCCTAGTACCACTGTACCATCTCCTAATTGCGTAGACATCTCTGTGCTGAGATTACTGAAAGTTGTTACTGACACCATTTGCTTTGTGATCGTTTTTTTGTGTTTTGTTTTTCCCTCCCTTAGGAAGCTCATAGCAGGCTGCAGATCATCACAGCCTGTACTGGTCTACAGTTCATTCTCTTTCTCAAGGCAGATTCTAACATTACCTTTGATTTAATTAATATTTTTCTGTATATACAGCTGAATAATTGCTCAGAGGAAACACATAGCAGTTGAGTATCTTTCTATATGGATGTTATACCTATACACGCACATGCACGTGTGTGCACATGCTTATAAATGCAAAGAACTCCAGAATAAAGTTCACTCTCACAATGGTGAGTCTTGCATGTGAGCTAGTTAGAGCCCTTTGAAAGGTGGAGTCTTTCTCCTTTTTTTTTTTTTTTTAAACACTAAACTCCCGCAATCTCTGTCACGTTTGCTTAGGAGTCATTATTGCTTCCAGCTGAGTATCTGTAGAAGACTTATTAAATGAGTGGTTCAGTTCTGTGAGCCAGATGACCTGACTTCCACCACACTACTGTGGCTTCTCTGTACCAGGATCCATGCATGCTCCCTTCTAATGCATGCAGCAGATTTGGGTCCATAAAGCGGACTTGTAGGCGCATGGCGCCATGTCATAAAAATGTTTACAGAAGCGCCAGAACAACTATGGCATGAATCCAACAAATGGTTCCATATGGGAAAGCCATGCCCTCAGGCATATCATTGCTGACTTCAAATTTGATGCTGAGCAGTTGAGGAAGAATATATGTTTTCACAGACTTGCAAAATCTGGAGGAGAAATCTAGGGAGAAAAGAGACTCATGAACAAATTCTGCTTGGTACTCCCTGCCTTTCTTTGACTTCTCTTTGACAGTCTCTTCGAATAGGAGACTGAGAGTGTTCAGCGCTTCACAGGATTGTGACCCCCATTTGGAACATATTAGTGGTGTTATGCACAAGTATGAGAAAGCAAGAGAATTAAAACATCTTATGCTGTGTCAGCAAATGTCATGATACAATCAAACTGGTCGTATTTTAYTTGTGATTTTAATGAACGCTATATCCTATAAGGTGCTAAATGCTTTCTGCTCTGCGCTCAGTGGCACTGTCTTCTGTATACTCTCTACCCTTATAGACTGTTGCTATAGGGGAACAGGAATTGAGGAGAAGCAAGGATTTCTGGTTGCTTGCAAGAGGACTTAAGCATTTTGCAAGATCATGCAACTAGATGCAGCCTGACATGCCATATCCTGTTCTGCATTATGGGCCTTCAGAGCACACCTTGCTGAGGTTTATGGCCTTGTGGAGCCCTTCAGAATGGAGCCCTACAAACTCATGTCACACTCCTAATTGCTACTGCATAGCTGTTCTTTCAGCCTACTTGTGACCTGTGATGTTTTGAGGTACCCAACTGGAGATAAGGGACTCTGTGTCCATGCTGTTAATCCCTTGAGTTATCCGGTGTCCTTACAATAAACTGTCCCAATTGAAAAATACTCCCAAATGAGAGGTCATTGTGTTATAGTACTGACAGTGGAGAATGAGTTGGAGGGGGATGGGAAAAGCTATAATTTTTGCAGCAGAGAGCGGACACTCATTTCCCTAGCTGTCGGTCTTGGCCCATTAAAATTTGCCGTGTAGCTCCATAGTGGGAAGTGTAACCTTGTGTTAGCAGAGTGTCAGCATCTCGCTCCGCTGCTGTTTACAGCCACGTTTGTCATCGTCAGTGTGGGATCAGCCTCTCCTTGAGTTCAGCTTATTAGTGAACACTGCTGCATCCCTTTCTGCTACCCCAGCTTTTGTGTGTGCAGCCACCTCCCATAATCCTCTGAACACATGTGGCATTGGAATAGATTTGTCTTTTTGCAGCCACTCAAAGCAAAGTCCCGGGACTTGTAAAAGATGTAGACAAAACCTCTTTCAGTGAGGTTGAAACGTTAGAAATTGCCCTTTTTCTTCTCTTGAGTCTTTGTTGGTTTTGCTTCTTTGGTCTAATTTCTCTTTCTCTTTAGTCTAATTACTTTGTCTTTTCCCCTCCTCTTTTACTTTTTTTTTTTTTTCTCCCCAGTAGTGTCTTGTAGCTTTTTTAATATACTGTGCTGCTTTTGAGATGCTTTCAATAGCTTGAGCATGTTTGCTGCTGGGCTTTGCCGCTTCTGCAGTCAAAATTACTACATGAAGGTAATGCATATGAATGCCCCTAACATAAGCCTGGCTTGGAGGAAAAACCTAAAGGAGCAAAGCTTATAAGTGAGATCTTCCCACATATTGCTTGTTTTCTTTTTGTGCCACAAAACATACTTACTCCCTTGCTAGTGCTTGGTATCTAGAAGAAGTACTAGTTGTAAATATAAAAGTACTAGTTGTAAATATAAATCACTCTCTTGGTTTCATGCTGAGCTGCAAAGCCCCTAAATCATAGTGTGAGAAGCAGGGTATTTTCTTTTTCAGAATCATTTAACTTTTTTTCTTTTATTTTTTGTATGCGCTGTTTCTTTCTGTTTCTTATTGCAGATGATAACATTTAGCACTGAAATGTGCTCATTTCATTCCCTTTTTTACAGGCAGTTGAGAGGTACAAGGTAAAAAGAAGTATTGCTGTCTCTAAGGCAATTCATGTAGAATTTGTTGGTACATGCTGGAGCTCTTCTGGCTTTTACCCACTCTTTGTTAACCTGATCTTCAATTTTTTTAAGGCTCATAGTAATGGCCAGAATACTTTTGACAGCCCTTTCTGTGCAAACATCATAGGGCACACAGCAGACATAAATTAAATATCATATTTAGGTGATATGAAAGTGTTGTCTCTGTTTTCTAGAAAAGCTAATTGAGATATACAGATTAACTGTTTACCCAGGTTCATCTAGCAAATTAGTGACATAGTTGTGAATAAAACTCTGGAGCCCTGAGACCTAATCTGTTCATCTGGTAATGAGGTCAATTCTATCTCAGGGGCTTCGCTGTGCCCCTTATCTGTGTTTTGGAAAGCCCCTAGTCCTTCATCTGTACATTTTTTTAAAGTGACCATGATATACTTTACTCATCTGCCTCTTCAGTTCATCCTTTTTGTTTTTTTTTCCCCACTACTTTTCTGGTGATCAAGGAATAATGATAAAATGGAGTGCAGAAAGGAAACTTTAAATCACTATATCTGTAGTGTTTTCCAGGCCTAAAGTCATGTCAGTGTGTTGTCTCTTGCCTGTACTTAACACATTCTGTGTTTGTATCTTTGTTTGATTTCCTGTACCATCAGCTGAGATTTCAAATTGAAACCATGATGTTGGWTCTTGGTTATGGGCATATTTAGTTCCTCTGCAATTTTTGTTGTTGAGTTTTGAGGTTTCTTTGGAAGTAAACAAGTAAAATATTTGTGTATCTATACTGGATAAAACTTTTTTAAACTGAAACTGGACAGGGTTGTAGTTTCCTTATATACTGAGCTGCCTGGACTTGGGTGCTTAGCATTCAATGACAGACAACAGAATGATTAGATGTTTTCTGTTGCATTGCCTCCTTTTTGAACTGTATCTGTCCTGTTAAACTTCCTCTTCAATAGACTATGTCTAAGAGAATTTTAGCTAGGTTTCTGAGGAAAAAGCTTTATAGTTGAGATTTTGACTACTTTTAGCTCTAATTGGTGTGATTAGAAGTTGTGGAGCCTAATACAAACAATAGTGTTGTCTTTAACCATGTGAACAAAACTGTGAGTGGGAAATGAGGAAAGGTTACAGAATTGTGTCGTAAGGTTTGAGTGAGTTCATTGGCTCTAATGGTAATTAAGAGGACTCAGGATCTGTGTTTGTAGCCTTTTTGATGAACAAATCATTGGGCCCAGTGAGAATCCATGCATCTCTCCTTACAAAGTAATAGATGCTGTCTTTCTGTCCTGTCAGTCCCTGGAGAAAAAGAGGTACAAAGTAAGTTTTTGAAGTTTCATCTCTGTCTGCAAATGTTCTTTGAAATGAAGGCAAGAAGATATTTTCAGTGAAAAACTCATTCTTTGGTTTCTGGAACCCGGTCTTATACAAGGGATACAATTTAGTGTTCATATGCTTTCTTTTAAAGTTCAAAGATTCTAGTCTATGCAATCCTTTTGGGGTTTGCAGAAAAGTGTCATTTTTTTCAGAAGGGTTTTTGTTTCCAAAGCTGATATGAGACAGGAGTGTTCAGGAGGGACACTCCCCATCACACTTTTGCTTTCCATTTTCCCACCCTTTATTGTTGAAAATGAGATTTATACCTATTCACTGTACAAATTTCTGTCTGCCACAATGGGTTTGTTCAGAGTGGTGGCCTGTACTGAATGATTCTCTAAAAGTAAATCTATCTAGAAGGGATTCCCAGACAGCCAGAGTCAGTAGGCAACTAACTTATAGCCCCCAGTGAAACATTAGTCAGGATAATTTACCACTGTCAGCAGGGGAGAGAGAGAGAAAGAGAGAGAGAGAGACTGAGACTATCAGCTTTGTGACCTCCTGTACAGGCAGTAACCCTAATGGTGTGATAATGCTTCAGTTTGTTTGGGGAGTTCCTGAGTATGTTGCTGTGGGTTGCCAGTGTTGGACAGTAATTCCATCAGGCTGTGGAAGGCAATTGCTGTGCAGATATCAGTTTTATTGGGCCAGGAACGGGGAGCGAGAGGTGTGGGACTGCTTTACACAATATACTTTGGTTAGCTGCTGGGAGAATGCTTTAATTTATTAAGCAGACCTCTGTTGAGTTTGACCTTTTGATAAGTTTGAGGCAGTTGTTTTTTTACTTGGTTGTGTCTCTTATTTCTGAGTGTTCATTGACTTTTTTTGTGGCTCATGCAAAATGTCCTTGCTTAATCTGTCAATTTCTTTTACTCTGTTGATTTAGACAAATATATTATACACACAAAACACAGAGGCACAGATTTACTTACAGACCATAGTTAAAGGAATACTGTCATGTCAAGTTAAACTCCCTGTCTGAAATCAACGGGAAAGTTTTCTTCGAATTACTTCAAATCTCAGTTTTACAAGATGTTGGAATATAACAGTTTGGGATATAACTTCTACTGTAGCATTATATGCTAATGTATGAAAGCTAGAGATTTGCACTAGTTACAGGCCAAAGCAGGTTAGAGCCCTGTCAGGCTGTACAAAATGTAATAATGGCTTTGCTTGTCCCTAAGAGCTTACATGTTAAATGACAATTTAGAGCAGGTGGGTGAGAGCATAACAACTGGGATAGGTGCAGTTGTCTTCTGTTCTCTGGCAGTGTGGTGAGTTAGCAGCTTATAGTCTTCTCTGTCCATTTGTGCAGAAGGAAGTTCTGAAAGCAACTCTTACTTGCTTTTCAGACAAAGCAACATTACCGATTGTAAGACTTTTAAGATGATTTAAAAATAGTTGTAATACTCAAAGTTGTTTTTTACAAAACATGCAAGCAAATTAATGTACTAAGAGGCTGGAATTTTTTTTAACTTCATGTGTGATAGGACTTCCGGAGATCCCAGATCTCTCACTGAAGGCAAAATGGGACCTGTAGTGCTCTGTAACACTGGAAGAAAACCCACTGTTTGGCATCCAGATATAAAATATTTAACATTGTTTGATATTTTCCCTCTTGAGAAAATTAATTTCATTTTTCTCTTTATGTTCATGTGATGTTTTGGAGGTATAAACATGCTACATGTACAAACAGTTTTTTACAGATCATAGTCTGCTTTGCTGTCAGCTGGTTGTTCTATGTCATTTGGCAGCCCAGCTCTCTGCCCGCTCAGAAAGATTGCGAGCGCTTTGTTATGTGCATCCCAGCTGTCAGAAAGGGCACTGATTAATTTTGAACAGCTGATGGCACACAGCAAGGAGGCACCTGCAGTGTGTGCACTTTGGTAATGATGGGCTATGGGATCAAGGTGAGATAATAGTATCACTTTAACTACATGTGTGTGGAAAATATGCTATGTGCAGAACAACTTGTAGAGGGCAGCAATTGCTCACAGTTCTTTCTGCTTAGGAGAGAGGAGGGACCAGCTTAAGAACTTCACAGCAGTCTGTCTTTTTACTTTCTTGAAATAACTTTATACAGGAGATTTGTTCTTTAGAGTGCCTTTTGACTTTGTGTTATTAAGTTGCTAACCTGGGAAGTATTCCTAGAGATTCTTAGTTCTTTTCCTACCTCTAACACCATGGAGCGGTTGGACTGTCCTTTTGCCCTTATCCAGATGCTGCCTGTGTCAATGTTACTATAATCAGAGAGTCACTCTCATGACAGCTGGTGACTCTCATAAGATTATAGCTGCCTGCACGTGATAACCTTCTTCATGTTTTGGCTTCCTCTTACTTTTACTTGAGAGATCATGCCATAAGAAAAATTTACAATCTCTACAGCATGTTTGTTGTGCCTCACGGTAGTATCCTTGACAGAATATGTAGCATCTTCTTCATGTTAAAAGTGTGGTAGCTGAGGCAGAGAAAGACAGAATGACTTATTCAAGAACTTTAAAGAACTTTCCCCAGATTTGATGTACTTGAATGCATCCTTCAGATGCTTCTGATGCCAACATCTTCAGAAATAAGGTTCTCAAAACGAGAAAGTTGAGAGTTGGTAAAATTCTTAGTTTGGGAGTTCCTAAATAACTCATGGGAAGAGAGACTTTCCCTGCTGCTTACATTTCTCACATTTCTCTGTATGTCACTTCAATTGCAAGTTTTCTCAAACATCTTAATAATTTTTTTGAGTGTACATAGCTCTTCTCCCAGTTACAATTGTAGAGACCATGTCCCTTTCTCAGTTGTGATCCTGTAACATACCATAGCTACTTTGACAATTGCCTTTCTGGAAAAGTAACAATGAAAATACCCTTAGCTATTTAATAAAAAGATTCTACAGCTGGAGACAAGCACAGGATATAACTCACAATGCACCTAACCATCTTACATTATCTGTTACACCTTTTGGTCAGAGCAGGATTGTCCTCTGCTGTCAACTTCCTAGGATTTTGTCAAGTCTTGTTCTGAGTGGCCTGAATGATGGTATTCCTTGGCATACAGTTCTGTAACTGAGTGCATATTGCTGGAATGGAGTTTCCCTGCTATACAATAAGAATTTCCAGTATCTTCGTTCCAGCTTGCTTCTCCTGTTTGTTTTCTGTGCCACCCTAAGTGATTCCTTTCCTCCTTAAGCATCTGCACCCTTCAGATGTTTGCAGACAGTTATCACATCATTTCTCCTTTCCCCCACCCCCATCCTGGTCTCTTAGCCAAGCTCTACATATTTAGCTCATTTAATCTTTCCTCATAAGTCAAGGCTGTAATTGACAGCTCTGACACGAAGAGTCGCATTGGTTACACACGCTGCCAACAGGATATAAATACTTTCTATGCGGTGATTGAGAATTACAGTCAAGACGGAGATGAGCCTCCCTGCTTGACACCCCCCCTTCCCTGCCCCATATTTTTGACAACCCCTTTCTCAACATCAAGTTGCCTCAATTCCACCAAGTGGGACTTAGTTCTTGCTCTAATGGTCAGCTACCCAAGCACCCAGTCTATCAAAGAGTATTATCAAGTCACTTGGGAAATACAGTATTAAAGCCTGAGATTAAAGAATGTGGGGTTCCATTCTGATCCTAAATTCTTATGGAGGTAGTGCTCTTCTCTTGCCAGACATGCATAGGCCTCAAGCTGCTGCCAGTCATTCCTTCTGGGAAGGCAGAACTGAGCTCCATACAGCATACCTGAAGTGAGCCAAGAACAGCTCTTGCTGTGTACATGCAAAAGGAAAGAGACGTTGCATCCARTACCCCTGGTGCACGTGTTCTTTGTGCACTGCTGTCAGGAGGCTCACAGCACTGGTGTTGGCAGGGACCTGTTGTGCAGATTCTCTTGGCACTGGCATTCTTAGCTGTTGCTGCCATGAGGAAGCTCAGGATGCTATTGATCTGACTGGCACAGCTGTGAAGTTCATGGTTCTTATACATGTAGGATCTGAGAAGAGGCGTTTAGCCCTACCCAGGAAAGTATTGCCTTGAAAGAAGACAACTCTGTACTGCATGTCCATGTGTTGGTACACGCAGCTCAGTTTCCAGTTAAGCAGATCTAGAGGTTGCTTTAGGTTACTTGTTTCCTCTCATTTTTTGAGTTCCCTTTGAGAAGATGGGTGCAGCTGACAAAAGTTGGGGAACTGGGAAAAGAACTGTCTGGCTTCTAATGTTGTGTTCTCTGAAGCTTCATATGATACAGCTTCCCCAGTGGGGCTAGTTCACAAACATTACATGTATTATTGCAAAGCATGCAACATAAAGAGGGCATTTATGAAGGGGAATATCAGAGGAAACATTATAGCAGGGACCTTTATAGCCTTTCCATTATTATGGTTTAAATCTTGACATGGTCTTTATTTGCAGTGACACTGGGACCAGTAAAGAAGTGTTTTTTCTCTTCCCCTCCCCTCCCATTTCTCCCATCTCCTTTTCATTCTTTTCTTCCACATCCTGTTCTGAAGCTGCGGTGCAGAGATACAAATCATTAAACATGCAAGTCGTCAGAGAGCCAGGTTTCAGTTTGTGTGGAATCAGCCCCTTTTGACTCAGAAGTTGGAAACCAGATGACTCACTGTGATGCATGTTTGTTGTTTTTAATAACTGTCATTTTGCAAAATATGGTCAAAGCTTCAAACCCTGACTTGTGGAGTAGGGGTGGTGTGTATTTATTTTTAATTTGGGAGGCAATAAGCTGGAATGTGTTTGTAGCTGCAGTCTTCCCTTAAAGTTTGAGTTAAAAAAATGAAAGCATTGACAGTGAGAAAGATTTTAGATTTTTCCTGTTACCTGAAAAAATAGTCATTTTCTTGTTCAATTACTTGAAAAGATTCAGGTGTCAAACATCTGCTGGGATTTTAAGCCCCCTGTTTGTGTTTATGTTTTTTAATATATACCCAAAGGGACAGGTTTCTCAAAAGAAAAGCAGGCAGATGTTTCTCATTTGTGGAATTTAAAAAAATACATGCCATTCTTGCTTTATCATTCCAATTTGTAGCAAAATTGTCATCCGTCTCCTTTCTTTTGTAGGAAACCAGCAAACAGAGTACTTTAGTGGCAGAATTCCCTATCAGTAGAAGTCTTATCACTCTCAGCTATATGGAAAATGTGAAAATACGTAGACATTTTATTTTCTAGTGATTTATTACTGCTTGTACAACACTTTGTAAATTATAAGTGCAATATTAAGTGCTTTATGCTTTTTGTTGTTTTACTTTCTAATTCCCCACCCAAATGTGTTGTTTTAATTTGTCAAAGTTCTACAGGTCTGTTTTTGAGATTAGTTAACTCACAGTGTAAATCTACAGCTACTCCATCACAGAAGAATGGAGTTATACCAGTATAAATCCTATGTACATGAGAACAGAATTTGATCCTAGATATAAAACCTATATATTGGCCTTACGACTGAATTCATTGTGGCCATGGATTTTCATCCAGTTCAATTTTCAGATTTGGATGCTTTGTAACCATTTTTGTCATGAATTATACCATGATCTTTTGCAACTGCTATTGCAAAATGAAGTGCTGTGGTGTAGTCCAAGGAGGGTAGATTCCTAGCCCGCCACTGCCTATTGCTTCTTGCTAGAGAGTAAAAAAGCAGTGGCTAACTTGAAAGAGAGAGTTTTGGTTTGGGTTCTGCTTTTAGACTGAGTTGGGACATCTCTCTAATGTTAAGTGTGCTAGCAAAAGCCTTGTGGCCATTACTCTGAGGAAATTTGGATATGTGTGCTGGCTACTTCTGGGAAGCTGTGGTCTATCTGATTTGTTATTCTGTTCAGGAAAGAAATAGGTTTTGGTCTTTATTTTTTAAAGTGAATATAGAGCTTGTGGAAGATAGTGAAGTGATAACTTTGGAGACTTAAATCATCTACACACAAAACTTAAACTGAAAGCTGTGATTGCAGTATTCCCCACCAAAATGATATGGAAAGGACACCCCCCCCCACCCCACCCCCAAAGATGAGGGGAGAATTCAGTCTCTAGCCCATTTGATGCTTTGACTTTCCTCTGAAGCTGCCAAGAAGGATGCCAATTTTTCCATTTAGCTGACTATTGTATAGACCTTAAAAGGGAAGGTTTTAATGCAGTTGGCTGCTATATAGACTGTTAAAGGGAAGTTATTTATTTTAGCTGGCTGCTGTATGGATTATTACAAGGGCATTCTTTCAGCTGCAGCAGCTATATTGACTAGTAAATGTGCAGGGCTGTATTGCTAGTMGCTGTCATATTGACTGTTACAGAAAAGATCTGTATTTAAGCCATAGCACTGCACTGGGATCTCCCAGGCAGGATATTAATGCTAATTCATCTGCTCACCCCCTGCTGTGAGTGTTATTTGTTTAAATCTGTAGAATCCCACAGCGCGTTTATATCCTCACTAGAGTGAGCTCCGCTCCCTGTAATTATTTAACATTATATGCTGATATAAATTGTAACAGTTAAAGAATGGTAATGAGTAGCAAAAAAACACAAACTTAACCTTAGAAATGGCAGAGTCAGCTCTTAAAACAACAGCCAGCAACTTTCGCTGTTCTCTGCCTTTTCCCAAGTCCATATGCACAATATTGCGCATACATTATGTGTGTGCGTGTGTGTTCATGCTCGCACTGGCAACTGTGCCAGGCAAGGCTGTAATTATGCAGAATGTACTGTGAAACTTATGCACACACTCATAATTACATACAGTGCCTACGTACAGCAAGTTTTATCTCTCTGCAGTTAAGCTTCTTGATGAGTTGTTCTGATAGGTGATTTGAGTTGGGGCTACCATACTGACAGAAGAAATGAAGCCCCTGGATTCTTCTCGCAGGAAATTCATGTCCAAAGGTTAAGCTAAAAGGCCTTTGGGTGTCAGTGTTGCTCTTTGTAGGCTCACCTGGCAGTGAATTTGTCTGGCAATAAAAACTGGACTTTGAAAGTAGTATTTTTGGCTATAAACATCTAAGACATTTACACATAATTTATATATAAAATGCATGTCCGTGCAACACCATTTATGTGTGGGTGGAGTGAGTGGAGGTAGCTCTATTGTGTGTTAGCTGAATTCTTTGCAGTTTCTGTTGCCTATTATAGCATTCGTGTCCCAAATTGGCATTCAAGATAGCCCACTACCACTGAATAGCTGTTGCATCCTGCTCCAGAAATGACTGTGGTGACTGTGGAGGTGACCTGATTCCTGTATGTAATTTGCCTGTGAATATTAAACTGTGGGCAATTTTTTTTATTTAGGAAAAAAATGTTTTTATGGTGTTCACAAATGTGGTGTAGATGCAACAAAATTATATTCAGTTTAGATTTTTGAAGAGCTTTGGGGCTATTTGGCTTAAAAGGTACTCTAGAAATGTGATTTTTTTTTTTAACTGTGGTACACATGTTTATCAGAGCTCATTGAAAACAGGTTTGCATTAAAACAGTGCATAAATAGCAGAAGAAAACTTTCACTGACTTAAAATGGAGAGGATAGAGAAAAGCCATGTAAATAGCAAAGAAAATGTATTTTAAAAAGACTTCTTTGTACTCTCTGTTCCTTATTCTGATTTCAGGTAGGGAGTAAAAGCTGGCATTAGAGCAGCTGAGCTTGTACTTGATTTGCAGAGTAGCGTGATGGTCGGTTGGGCTGCGTTGGCAGCATGGACCTGTGCCAGACTTCACCACAATTCATACTGTGTCAGTTTAATAAATGCACTACTTAAATTATGAAATTACAAAAGAAAAAAGAGAATGCACTTATTCAGACTCTTAATACATTAAAAATAAGGCATTAAAACACTGCCTTTTTTTTTTTCCTTCCAGAATCAATAATGAACAGGAAGGGTTGTAGACATTAACAGTCATGGACATTCAAACTCTTATACATAAATTATCTTAGAAAAATGCACAGAAGACTTGAATAATGTAAATACATTAATGCATTTAATAATTTAAACATTAAAGCACATGCAGGAATTCGTGGCAGAGGCTGTTCTGAGATAAGGAACAGTCCTGGAAGTTGTGTGTCCCAAGATCGATGGCTGGTTTCTCCTTGAGAAAACTCTCTGGGGAAGTCAAGCTGTGCAACTAGAGTGACCGCCTGTCCTAAGAAATCCCAGGACGTTAGCCAGCTCTTTTGCTTTTCACCTTCCATTCTCTTCTCTCCACATACATGAATACATACATGCAGAATATCCCACAAACCAGAAAAGGCCAGTGTGCATTTTGCCATGTCTCTTTTGAATATGTGCTGCAGTTTGTTTACAAAACAGGTGAAACAGCTTCCAACAATGAGAGTGTCTTGGCTAATGAAAAATGCTAAAGAAACTGCCTGCAGGAGGTTGCAAGGAAGTTGCAGGCCTGTCCACTTGGACAGTATCTGAACTATGATCTACTAGTTCTTCTGGGAAACAGGAACATGGAGTCTTGAGTACAGACAATGAAATGGGGATCCTGCTCCTCCAGGGCTTTGCATGGACCTGTAATTCAAACTCCATTCCCAGGTGTTGGTATAACAGTGGCAGTTAGGGAGAGGGAGGCTCACTGGTATGCTCTCCTCTTCTTGAAGCCCTGAAAATCATAAGTTTGGCTGCGGTGTAGTGACTAAGTAAGGGCTTTGTTCTGTTCTTGCCTCTGTGCTCCTCTTCGGATTGAAGGACCTTCACCACCGTATCAGTATCTAACTGGCACACAAAGGTCCCCATCATGCCAGGCATTTTCCTCAGGACTTTCAGCTGTATCACTTTTGCTGATGTAATTAAGTTTGAAAGGTGTTGCAGCAGCCCCTCATGCCGTTTCCCCTTGGTTCATAGCCTTGTTTTGTCCCTTCTGCAAGGAAACACACGGAGGTCATTTCCACCCTACAGTCCCACTCACCAAGTGGCATGAGGTATCCTGCTTAGGCCTAGATACTGAAATGACGGAACTAATAAAAAAGAGCTTAGCCTGATCCCAAAGGGAGAAGAGTTGGGTTGGTTAATTAAAGGAGCCTGGCACAGGGCACCTAGTAATTATAGGTGCAAGAAGTCTGAATTTGAAGAGGACTGTGCAGCTGGAGAAGGATAGGGAGGCACCCAGAACTCTGCAGGCTGTGGGCAAGAATGCAGCAAAACCAGATCTGGAAATCAGACTCTGGCAGAATTCCTTGGTGAATTCTTATTTATTCAATTTTTTAATGAGGAACTGAATCTCTCCTTATGCATTTATGTTTTTGCATGCACATGCGTATGTACAATTCCAGTTACACCCCATGGCTGGGAGGGTGGTTTTATTAAAGACCAGGAGATTGAGAGGCAGATGTTTTAAAAGACACGGGCCTTGCCCTGTAGTGGTTTGGAATTAATGCTGACTGCTGCATTGGTTGTATTATCAATGATGCTACTGGGTCTTTATCTCCAGCATCATCTCAACACCCATGAGTCTGTATCACTGTAGGGCAGAGCTTTTGAAGGGAAAGGGGCTGAGGCCACCAGGACCTGCTGGGAATTGCTCCTAAACTCCTATGTAGGTGTGGGGTGGGGAACAATGCTATGTCATCACCTGCTCCTCTTTATAGTTAAGTTCCTTAAAGCAGTGTTTCTCAGACTTAGGTTATGACCCCCAAAGGTATGCAAAAGGCTTCAAAGGAAGTCACAAAGTCACTAGTCGGTAAACAGCTTTCTACTTTTAATTGCTGTCAGGAGTTCTGTTTCTCCTAGTTTGAAGAGTTAGCATTTATTCCACTAACTCATTTTCCAGAAGGAACTTGCTGCCATCTCAGCTGTGGAATGTGGGATGAGCCACCAGGACAGATGAATGCAAAAGGGAGTCAAGCTTGCATAAAGTTTTAGAAGTGTTGCTTTAGCAAATTTTATTTTCCAGGGACAAGCTTTGCAAGTGTTCCCTTAAATGCATCCATTAACTTTACCTGATGAAAGGTACAGAGAGTCATTTTGTCCCTAGTGGATTTCTCAGGAAAACCCATTTGGGGAATGTAGGACTGTGTGTGAAAAGAAATAGCATTTGTTTAATGCTCAGGACTAAATAATGAGGTTAGGAGACTATAGTTCTTATTTTACCCTTACAGCTGACTAGCTGTATACTGGTAGGTGAATCACACTGGAAAATTGAATGCTTGTTCTAAGGGATCCTACCTCAAAAGATGAAAAGCACTGGTTTTGTCAAACTGTAAAAGAAGGTCCGGACACTAGAGAGGAAAATTGCCTTGAGGGTTTGACTTGTGTACTGACCGTATGTAGGTGCTCCTGGGCTGTTTTAAGTATAAAATAAACCATGTTAATTTAAGACACCTTTTTTATGCTGCAGTGAACTAAGGGGAATGCTCATGGTCATTTACCCTGGCTCAGGTAATGTGTGGTACCTTTATATTTCTGATCACCTATACAAAGCCAAAGCTGAATGCCCTCAATTTTCCCATCTCGAGCAGACAGCACCCCTGCATACATGGAATAAATTTTGAGCCTCCCACACCTCAAAGGGAGAAGCATCGCTGGTGGTAGGGAAGGGGTGTGTCTGCTGCACGTGGGAAGCTCCTGCAGGGGATTTTTACATAATCCAGGGCCTGTTGAAGAGAGGACTTGAGTGATGGGATGCTCTGGATGTGGCCTGCAGGGAAAAGGGAGGAGTGGGTGGGGATCTCCATAGGCTCTCATAGTTTGACGGCCACATTTACTTAGATTTAAGAGGCATAAGCTTTTACAGTAAATTCTACTGCTGTATCAGAGCCTGTTTTCTGTTTTTCTAGCTTTGTCTCCATGGGGGTATTCGATACTTTATTCCATTTCACAGCCTGAACTTTTACCCCTGCTTAAGAGGATTACGTGGGGCAGAGATGTAAGAAGAAAGGGAATCTTGCCACTACCCCACTCCTTTATTTCTATAACTCCATGTATATCTAGCTGTATGCTCTCACAGGGGCCAAACTTTATGCCTTCCAAAACCTTTCTCTGAAATGCTGATTCAAGCAGGTAGCAACTTTAGGACTCCTTGCAGAATAAATGCCTCTTGCTTTCTCCCCTGGCAATGGGATTTCCTCCTTGATTTATCTTGCTCAGGTCTGCTAACATCCCTTGACTAAACTGGGCATGGTGTGATGGTGTGAAGGTTATTTTATATATGCYTTATCCATTTCCGGAGACGTGGTGGGAAGACAGGACATCTGAAGTAGCATATCCTGCTGGGAGAGGGAAGAAGAAAAAGATAGCCTGGCTCCTCTTTTCACAGCCTCTTGTGGTGGGATGAAGGTTTTGACAGCCTAATTCAGCATTTAGAGRAAGATAGAGCCAAGCAGAAAGATTCCCCCCCACCCACTCCTTACAGCCCAGCTGTGACAAACTGACAGATAATTAACAAATCAAGACCTCCTATTAGCCTTGTCCCCGATGCATTGAAGCAGCTCCTATGTTGCATGTGTCCTTTAGCAAATGCCTGTACTTTATGGTTACAGAGTAAGATAGATCAGTTTAGAAAGGCAAAGAGTTCTCTAAGATGTCAATGCATAAATATTTTCAGGAACAGAAGAAGTTGCCTCTAGGAGAAAATGGTGGACAGTAGGTGGGAGAACTGTGCCATGACTGAATGGAAACCACTCTAATGGTGCAGTATATTGGCACGGAGTATCTTCTAGGAATATAGGATTGAAAGGGATGTATGGAATTATTGAGTCCCTCTTGTTTTTACAGAAAATGTCATAACTTGAATCAGAAATTGTTAGGGAAATTTTTTGTCTGGGACTAACCAAGACTGTAAAATTGTGCCAGGAAGCATCGTTTGTGGTTGAAATAGGTCTAATATTAAGACTTTAGTATTACTCTGGGGGTAATGTCTTGGTGCCCTTTCCTTTCTTCCTCAAGTTGTTGAAATTGCATGGATAAACCCCCAATATGCCTTCTTCTCTTTGCTTTATTTCCACTCATTTGGAGAAGAATGAGGAAGAGTGTCAATATCCTTCTAGTTCAAGATGTTAGATACACACAAGCCATTGGTTCCAGAGCTTAACACATGTTAAAGGAGAGAGAGCGACCTAATTGCATCAAAGCCACTCTTAAGTTCATGTATGTGGAGCCATCAAGCTGAAAGCATTCAGACAGCATCTGCTGTTATCAAATCACTCGTGAGTCGAGCTAATTAAAATAGAGCTTCATTTTTCTGAACCATTGTTTGGCAGGAATTCGAAACAGGTCTAACCCAATTTCTGTGTGTTTATGAGCCTTTATTATATCAAAGGTACTTTTCTGTAAATGTACAGGGCAGTGTTAAATGAATTGATCCGCACTGTATCACTGTAGATGCACTATGGACTTCCTAATGATTTCTCTTCTAGTTTTTTCCAGATATACCCCAGAAAGCTTGCTTTGTCCCTTATCATGTCATCTTCTTTCTCTCTTTTCCTTTCTATCTCACTCTCAAGAAAGTAAATGTCCTTGTATTTCTTTCTTTCATATCCTCCTCCTCCACTCTATTGGGATTTTTTGTATTATTAAAACATTTACGCATTTGCTGCCACATGCAAATCCAGAATAATAAAACAGGACTCTTTATACTCCAAACAGGAGCAGGAGGTCTCTCAGCACTAAGATTCTTACCCAGTACTCATTCCTGTTGATCGCGGGGGAAGGAGAAGAAGGAAGTCTAAATGTTGCTTTGTTGAATGTTTGGTATAGCTTTTTTATTTTTTGTTAATTTTTTGTTTTAAACATTTTACATTTCAGTGTGCAAATTCCAGGTATCACATKCCTCTTTATAATTTGCGTACATACACAAAAGTTAAAGAGACATAGAAATTGCTTCCAGAAGACAGGCTGTACTCTTAGGTGTCTAAAAGCTAATTCATGAATATTCTCAGCAGAAAGAAAATACTACACATAGGACCAGTGGGTTCAGTATGTGTGAGTGTGAGTAGCAGCCCAGTGAAACAGTAAAGTCAAGAAATAACTATCTTTCCAATTTCAGGTATTTAAAATCCAAATTGTTCTTATAATATTCTTAAATCTTGAATTTATATCTGAGTAGTGAATTCAAATTAAAAAAAGGAAGCTAAGGTTTAGCATTAGGAAAAATTCCTGACAGTGATCTATTAAAACATGAAGTCCTCTCCCTAGAAAAGCAGAAGGACCTTGGACTTTTAAAAATAGGCTGGAAAAATACAAAAAATAAATAGGAGGGAGCAATCGTGCRCTAGCTAATACAAGAGGAAAGGAGCGTTTTCTTTTTTCTGTACTTTCTGTGCAGTTTGAGAAAGATTGCTCCTTTAACTCAGTTTATTCACATTGGAATGGAATTTCAGTGCATTATATTTTACATTTAATGCAGTCAGTTCTGAATGTATATACTCAACTCCTTTGTGTAAAGCTTAAGAGCAGCATTCATAAATTGATACCAGAAGCACGTGTAACATTTTGCTACCAGCAAACCTGGTAGCAGGTTCTATTAGATGTTCACAAACTTATGAATTATTATCTCATGCTCCATGGTTTTAGAGAGATGAAGAAAATTGTTACTCAGAAGTTTGGTCTTCTGTTCATTGACAGTGACTCTCTCCTGATTCCTTTTTTAAAAGATTAAAGTGAACTTAATGCTGACAAAAAGCAGCAGAGTCACAGTATCCAGAAAGATAAAGCCTCAGATAGAGAATGGACATTGTACTGCATGCTTTTTCTGTAAGCCTTGCAAAGGAGACCTAATTTAAGGGCACTACTGCTAGGGACTTGATTAAACTCACTATTCAGTCCCTGTCTTCTTTTCTGAGACTACTAAGGTGTACAGTGGATTACTTGTCTTTCTAGCCACTGTCTCATCAACTTAGTCAGTTTTCCAGCTGAGGGCCRTGATATGATGGCTTTGAGAGAAGAATTTCTGGTAGAAGCTCAGCGGTAGAGGTAAATCCAGGTACTCCTGAATAGCTAAGTAACTCAAACTTCATTTATGCTCATGTCATGGTGAGTACAGAATGAAATGTGGAAAATCTGAGAACGTCTTCATGGCCTTCTCAGCGTTTCCTGCATATGCAGTTGTTGCTGATGTTGCTACTGCAGGAAGAAGCTTGCCATTCTACCAAGAAACACTCTTTCCTTTTTTGTTTTACAACAACAAAAACAAAGTCAAGCGTTTGGTTTGAGGATCCAAAAGCCCAGGAAATGCATCTGTGCAGCTCCCCGTCAATTTGGGACCTAATGAAATATAGAAAATACTCAATAAAAGCGCCTTTATTACTTTAAATGTTTAAATGTAGAGTTTTTAGCCATCAGGTTAATGTTTTTGTATCATTTTTTGATTTGATTGTGAGCACTTTTCCAGGTATCTCTGCCACTTGAGCACTAATTGGATTTCCACAGATAAACAGTGCTAGCTGCAGCCCTTACCTCACTGCGTTTTTACTTCATCATTATTTTATTTGTTTTTACTGTAAAGGTTAATAAATCTCAGTATGTTTAAAGTATGAAATGAGGCAGGCAGGCTAAGAACTACAACATGGAGGGATGAAGTTTTATACACTGCTTTCTCAAATCTGAGAGGTTGAAAGAGAAACAGTGTGCCCATTGTGGTATTTATAATGGGCTGTTGGGTATGTTAGTCAGCCAAGTAGCGATCCATAATCCTTAAGATAAAAAGCGTTGATCTCTCCACTAGTTCTCAGACAGAGCTGTAAGGCATTTGAATTGGGTTACCATTGATTTAAGTTGGGAAGAACACTGAGTAGCATGGGTCTGCTTAAAAAGGGATATGTGGAATTTATTTAATTTAATTTTTTTTTTTTAAAGAAAATTAGAAGTCTTTCAGTGCAAGTGCACCTGAGTTCCCTCTGGATTATGAAGAAAGTCAGTATAGAACTTGCTAGTATTTTAGGGAAGAGCTAAATGAATGGAAGATTTTAATGAAGATTTGGACTGCAAATAAATTTTGGTAAGAATTTATCAGAGTCCCAGACATTTGCTGTCTTGCCTATTTGTTCAGGAAAGCCTATACTACTTATCATTCTCATGACGTCCTGGGAAGCTGAGCTTGACTTCCTGCCACTGGAAAGCTACCGCAGTGTGACATGGCAGAGTTTCCAGCCATGGAGGCAATGTGCAGGCCCTTTTTGGCCGAGCAGGATTGGAATTGGTGCATTTCAAACACTCCTTCCCAATTCTGGACTTTGTGGGCTTAATAAAAATTGATTAACAGCCTGTACTTGGGCCAAAGCAGCTGTAAAGACTGAATCGCCTTTGTTCTGTTACAAAGACAGAAAAATATCTTGTAGCTCCTATGGATCAGATGCAGAGTCTTGAGCTAGTATCTGCAATATGATAGACTCAGGCTTTCAGTTGTGCCATTTCTCTGTGGCAACAATGGACATTCTTATGATGGTGCTAATGCTTTGCTGTAGTCCGGACCCAGGTTTCAGAGAGGTTGTTGATGGTCTCTGCAGCATTTGTCAAGGTAGAGCCTGCTTTATTTTTCCTGAAGTGGGTAATTGTTTATTAATTTTTCAGCAGGTAAAGAGCATAATTGTAATAGTCCCTGACATGTACTGACTGCTCCAAGGCTTAAGGAAAACAAAAACTACTAGAAGTGCTGTTTTGAACCTTCTCTGATTTTACAGGTTTTCCTGGTTTGGAATCAAATTTCTATATAGAAGCTGGGCAGGAGCAGCCTGGCTTGAGTTTAATTCTCTGCAGAACTAAACCTCTTGGACATTTTAATTTAGTTTATGATGGTGGGATCTGGCTAAAAAGTTTCAAGAGAGAGGAATTGGTGATCAAGACACATGAATTCCTGGTGCATACAGGAATGCTATATTGGTTGAGCAGCATCCTGAATTTATCCTGACACCTATGTGCTTTGTTTCCTTAAACAGTGCATGTAACACCCATGAAAAATGCCAAATTGACCCCACGGGGAAAATGAAGTCTTCTCTTTCTTTGTAGAATATTTATGGCATGGAAAGCCACAGTGCAAACATTCCCCACATTTGCCCTTATATTGTTTCACTCCTATTCCAGAGGAAGCATCCTAAGAGTGGAAAGGGAAGCTCAGTTGCTTTTGAAACTGTTCATGCAAGCTCCTACATATGAAGGAGAAATTTTGTGATGTGGGCTTCTTTCTTTTTGGAACTGGACAAAGACAAGGGACGCAGCTGCTTTTGAATCTATAAATTTATTCCACCAGCAATCCCCATAGACAAGGCAGCTCTGGCCAATCAGATTTCTTGCCCCTTACTTGTTTTTTCCCTTAATGGGGCAATTAACAGCAGGAACAAAGTGCATGGTCTGCTCAGTCTTTATTATTATTTGTGTTGCAATAAGTGTCTAGGAGGCCAGTTGCAGACCGGCACCAGGCACTGTACAAATACAGAGGAAAAGAACGATTCTCGTCCCAAAGAGCTCTAAGTAAAATATTAAATTTGCATAAAGGTCCTCCAGTGTTCTAAGCCTTTCCTCTTTGCTATTACTTCCCAACTGCTGTGGTTTGCATGATTTATTGTGCACCTGTCACCATTTCCAGCTTCTTTAATGTTTCCAGCATGAAACCTTTTGTTTGCTAGAGTCTGGTGATCCGAGTAGTTTCCTCGTCTATGTCCTTGTTTGTTCTCACATTCAAATACTCCTTATACTAACGCCAGACCAGCCCCCTGATTTAACCCCTAACTGTGTGGGATTTTTGTCACTGCAAGGAAAACACTCGGTTTCTAAGCTACATTTCCCATGGATTTAAGGGTTCTATCATGTGGGGCTCTTGCAATAGCAAGTTCAAAAAACAATGGCTTGCTGATTTTTCTTGTCCATTTGAGTAATTTCTATCTGAAACATCTTTACTTGCATCTCCCACAGATGGGATCTACTTTTGAATTAAATCTAAACCATTGTATCAGTAGTATTTGCCAGTCTCTTGTCTGTGGAGTTAGAAGGATCTAAGTAAGTGTGAACAACGATCCTGTTCTGCTGTGTCTCTTTGATTGATTTAGCCTTCTGGAGTCTAACATTCAATAGCCATTTAAGTAGTCAGGCACTATTGTTAGATGTGACACAGACTTCTTATGCTTAAGTCATCTTCTGTCTCCCTAGCACGTGAAAGAAGCTCCAGCAGTCCTTGTCTATCCTGTAGTTAAAAGAATGAAAATGTAGCAAGTTACTGCTTCAATGTTTTTTACCCTCCGCACATGTGAAACTAATAGAGTAAAGAGATGTCTTTCAAAAGCTGTGGTAACTGAACTCTTTGCGAATGGCAACATGGGGAGAGAGGTGGAAAAGGTGAGAGTTGGGGGATGCTGCCATCTACTCCCCTGAAGACTATTATCATGCATTTTTTTAGTTGTAGAGCCACAGAATGATCTCACAGTTCTTCTGCTGTAGTGAGCATCTCGGACACTGAGTCATTGCATTCCTTTGGAGTGATTCAGCTCAACAACTTGACACTTGCATTAATTTTACAGCACAGAGCCTCAGTGATGCCTAAGCTTCCTTCTGTAAGAAGGGAGAAACAAGATGTGTAATTTGGGTACTGTCCTGAAGAGTTACAAAGTTGGATTCTCTGTAATCAAAATTTTAACCTTTCACCTTGTTCCTGACATGTTTCTTGGGTCCTGTTGAATCAGTTTGTTAACCTGACAATGATACACACTGGCTTCATGCACGCTTGGAAGCTTTACCTGCTTGCATGAAACACTGATCCGCTAGTCTATGTAATTATCCACAGTGGTCCAGTGCAGTCAGTACCAAGGTTATTGCTGTTTTTTTGTGTAAACAGAACTTCAGATAGTTTGCTGACAGTTGGATTGCAAGCACTATCTCCACTCCTCCTCCCCGTCTCTGTTCATCTTACTCTGATACCTTCTTTGGTGGTATTGGTGATTAGAGGAACCTTGCAACTTAAGTTTAGGCAGAAGTACAAAAAAGGAGATTTTTATTTTTCCTCTAGAAATGAGATTGTATCTTTCCACTCCTTTTCAATAAAAAGTTAAAATATTTGTACTCTAAGAAAAAGGTTTATGCTACTCAGTGGTTAAAATTTATTATGGCTGCATTATCAGTTAAGACAGATGTAATTATTGATCTGCTAGTATTTCTTATAAGGTGTTTTTAAAGCATTTGTCACTTGCCTGTAACAATTTGTGTCAGGTTAAACTTGATGTTATAAAGTCTCATTTGGAGGTGTATTCTTTTCTGAAATAAAAAAAATATACATAATTAGGACATTCTGTGTGTAAGGAAATAGYTATCGTGTTTCTTTTAAAACATATGTAGAGGTTTCTTGTTCTCTTTAATTTTTTACATGTAGGTATTACTTGAATGAGTATTTTTTCTCTTGAAAAGAGAATTTTATCAAGAAGGCCACTATGTTTTAAATCGAGTCAAAAAGAACTTAAGATGGCAGAGATATTTCACTTTGAAAGGTGACTACTGCACAGACGAAGTTCCTACTTTTCATAAGGGCTTTTACTCCATATATCAATGTGTTTTAAGAGAGACTTGGGTCAATAATACCATGCTTTAGAATTCCCTAAATACATATTTACACAATAGACCTTAAAATATATTAGTCTATCATGTCAGCTCCTGTACACTTCTATCAGGGATGTTTTATGTCCTTAACATATAATACAATAAAACTTTATTTTATATGGCATTTTTCTTACAAATTGTATCCTTGAATGCTTTGTGGAGTTAAGTAATACTTTTACGAGGTTAAAATTAAAAAAGCTGAAGGGTGCAGGAAAATTAAGGGTTATACATGTAGGAAATACTTGACTGGACAACGTGATTCTGGATGGAGAGGCCAGAGAGGTGAGAGAAACTGTAAGTCTGATTTGTGCTATAGGGAAGGATCCCTGGCAATGGTGAGGTTATGTGAGGAAAGACTAGTCTTATGTGAAAAAAGAATGTGGAAAATCATGCCTTTTATGATCAGCTGGAGGAAATGTGAAGTGGCTCCCACAACAAAGAAGCTGAGAATAAGGACCATATAGATTGACTTCTTTGTAGTGAACGTAGTAGAAGAAATGAGGGGAAATAACGCTGAGGGGAAAGAAAGCATCTGAACATGTGTCTCCGTAGCTAAATTGTCACAAGAAATTGGTGAGAATGGGACAGCAGCGTACACCTAGGATTTTTCAGCTTCTTCGTTTCTGCTCGTTCCAGCAAGCTCAGGGAGTGGCAGGGGTCGCGGCTCGCTGGAGGCTGTCCCTGGAACTAAGTAGGCACAACAAGATGACATGAAGACAGCTCAGCTTGGATTTTTTCTGGCTTTTATCAAAATTTTTTTTGGTCACCCTGCTAATGTAAATTAAGTAAGGCTTTTTTGTATGTGATAATTATAGATAAATGTATTTAAAGTAGATCTGGATTTTGTAGTCCTCAGGAAAAAGAGGAAGAGTAATTTTTCCCCCCTGTCCCTGTCATGTGTTCATTTTAATGAGCAATTTTAAAAAATTGAAAATAAAAGAGGAAAATGAATAGGTGTTGAACCAGCCTGTGATATGTAAATGCCAACTAGTAATTACCTAAAACCTCAATTTTCTTTCTGTTTCATCTTGCAAAACATTTCATTTCCACTGAGTGAAAACACTTAATTTGGGCTTCGTCGGCTGGTGAAGCCTGCCTCTCAGAGCGGGAGCCTCCCGCGGGCCTCGGCTAGGGGGAGTACTGGCTCTGCGCTAGCGCCGCTCGCGCTCCTCTGGCCATCCCAAGGTTATTCCCGCTCTGCTACCCTCCGGGTTTTTCTCGGAGTATTGAATGGAAATTCACCTGCCCCTGGTTTACAGTCGTGTTTGCTTTTAGGAATCATGTTCTTTCAAGTATTAGTGAAAATTGGGTGATAAATATATGTTTGGAATATAATGTTTGTACCTTTCATCTGGTTGTTACTGTGATGATGATCTTGAATTAGATTTCTTTCTCATGTCTGAGTTTCTGGGCACTTGGGATTTTTTCCTTTTTGTTTTTTTTATTACCCTTTTTTGGTTACTAATCTGCATTCTTTTAGTGCTGGATTCTTAATTTTAGATATGGTTTGGAGCTTGCCTTTGTTCTTTTTGGCTCCAACTCCTGTGAATCTTGCTTTAAATTTTATTCATTTTTTATTTCCTCTGTTTTACATGAGGGTTTTTTTTTTTGCATTTTTAAACTTTTCTTTGTAGGACTTTGAGATCCCCCAAACTTTGCAGGTTTCTAAGTGCTGTTACAACAGAAACAACTCCTGAGGTTCTATCTGGTTTCATAAAAATTTTGAGGAAATTAAAGGAGCTTTAAAGTGTTTCCTCTCTCCTGACTGACCTGCAGATGATTTCTTTATAAGGAACAAGCACTTTCTGTAACAGATACATTGGGAATTCTGGGCTCCAAAACCCCGAATTTGCATTTGTCCTGGGAGAAGGAAGCTTGTATTAGAGAACACTGCATGTGTAGTGTCCCAGGACCCTGACTCTTAGAGAGCTCTGCCTGGAATCTCAAGGAACAGTGCCTCTTTAGTGAGATATATGGCTTCATAATTAGCCCCTTGCATTTTTTCATGAGTGCTAGCATCAGCGTTCTGTGATGTGTTTCCCTGATTAACAGCTGCTTTGCAACTATTTCCTTGTGCCACCGATGACCATATTTGTCAAGTTAGTCCTGACAGAGCACTGATTTCTTACTAAAATGCAGCATTTCTGTTTGAAGGGGTTTTCTTGTTCATTGCAGTGCCAGGCTTTTAAGTCAGCCCTTGTTAAAACGTAAGTTGGCTTTAGCCTGATGCTTGTTAACAGGATTCTGGGTATCTCCTTTAGAGTAGGAGTGCAGAAACCTTTCACAGACAATTTAATCTTCTGAGCCTTGCAAACATACAGCTGTACACTGGGGGGGTGTTGCTGTAGGCTAATATATTGATCAGTTCCATTTGCCCTATAGCTGTGGCCTTCTGCTCTGGCTAAAATAGGTTGAGTGTTTGTTGATGCTGCCATATTATTATTTTTTAATACACTGGAAAAAAATTAATTCCAACTTCTTTTACATACGTCATGTATATTGCCGGTGTTGATTGCTTCCGCACATGTAATGTAAACTGTCTGTGCATAGTTCATGGCCTGTGCCGCCTCTGCTTAATGAAAAGAAGTGTTGCATTTAAACAGATACAGATCCACTCAGAAAGACAAAATACCATCCCTTGCAACGTATAATTCAGACCCAACCTTTACATCACAGGTCATCTCAAAGTCTCAGTCTATCAACAAATGCTGTTCAGTAATAACCTACAGAGGGTTCCCAGTATTAGGAAATCTATTAGAGCTCTTACTGGCTGCACTCCCAGTGGCTTTTGATTCTCTTTTCCATGTGGACCTGTGTTACTGAATCCTGTGGAGCTTTAAGTGATGAGGGTGATTTTGTTCCCCCCCCCCTTTTTTTTTGATTGGAGATTTTTTGAGATGGTAGAAAGTGGGCATTTGCCACTGTGTTTTAAAACTGATGGCTTATTTTTCTAATGCTAGTTACCGATAAAGTAGCTTAGAGCTCTTGAATTAAAATCCTACAGCTTTGAGCATAATAACAAATAAGGCTGGCTTTACCTTCCCCACTAACACAAGAGGGAGGGAAATTGGGAATGAGGGACCTTGGCTATAACATCAAAATACCATGCTTTGGCCCAGAATTTCACCGGGTTGCTGCACTCCCCAATGTCTGCTGTAAAGTTAGTGTTTCCGTTTTATATCTTTGACATTGAAGCAGAATACTTGGCCTGAATTTATGTAATTTGGCCAGACACAAATATAATCCATGAATAGTCACATTCGTCTTCTAATTAGAAAATCAAACTGTAGTGCAAGATTCCACCCACCACCACCCAGGCAGAAATGTGTCTTTGTGTATCCTATCACTGCAGGAGAAGCACTGGTGGGATAGCAAGTTTATGGAATTAACTTGCTTTTAAAAGCCAAATACACAATTTTTTATTAAAATAAATATGTAACAGTGATCCACTGGATAAAACTAGTTTGCTGGCCTGTGGGTGTTGGCAGTCTAAGAATCAGAGTGGTGATACAATGCATACTACTTGGCAGGGTCCTAATATTAGAAGAATTTGGTAAGTGTTACAAATGACACAGAAATAGTACGGAACTGTTACCAGCTGACTCAGAGTGCTACTTGCAACATGTTTTTTTCATCTGTCCAAAGGACTGCGAAGTCTTTTTCTCATTTTCCCCCTCTTTTTTCTTTTTCTGTTTTTTAAATTATGGACTGCAGTTGTCCTTGTTTGTGCAAAGAAAATCATCCTTAGAAGGTAGGAAAGTTCTTGTGTACTGTTGTTGAAAATATTGGCATCTTGACATGGCCAAAATTGCTTTGTAAGTTGTTCGTGTATACAAGATGAATCACAAAAAGGAAGAAGTTTCAGGTCAGCCTATAGGAGGAAAGTGTACTCTAGAGGTAAATGCAAACATAAATAAGAGAAACATGGGATTATTGGGAGGAGGAGTAACTATTCAGAATTGTGTTTTGTGAAGTTTGTTGTTTCTGCTTGTAATTTCATTTTGTCTTAAGATTAAAACCTTTGTGAATAATGGAGGAAATGGTGCAGGGAAGAGATAAAACAGAAGTTTATTTTGAGGTGAAATTTACTACTGAAATGTTTACATTTTTACAAGGCAAAAATAAGTGTTAGTCAAGAGTTAGACTCAATAAAATGTTAAAAGGTTATGGTTAAAATAAGACAATGAAAAATACTGCTTATATCTTACAGGTCTTTTTTGTACTTATAAAATGATAATATTAATGAAAGAATCTGAGAGCTTGCAGAATTTCAGGTCTGCAAGCCTTTTGTGTCTGTGTCGCTAGCTGACTAAATGTGGGAGGGAGTGTTGAGAGTTCCTGAAGAAACAAACAAGTAATTATTGTTAGAAGGAGAGTGGTTTTGATATGTTCACATATCTGTTGGTCTGCTCATTTGGGCATCTTTCTTATTCAGCATATTATCTTAAGGTTATTAGTTTGTGTGCTTTATATTTCTGAATCTGGCGTAGCAATATCAGCACTGTTTAAATGCGTGATTTGCCTGTCACCTGCATTTCAGTCAGAGACAGATCAAGTGCACATAAATGAGACCAAATGTACTTTATGTGGGGTATTCTGCTATACTATTTCATGGTTCAAAATTACTGAATATAAACTTAAGAAAAAAAAGAAGGAAAATAAGAAAAAGAAGAGAATGAAAAATACCCCATTCATTATATTCTCCCAACTTCGAAGTGTGCCAGGACTTTGTCAAATTCCCGTTAAAATAAATATGTCAATTTCATCTCTCTTCCAAATTCATTTATCATGCTTTTTTAAAAGGTGTTTTCTGCTTTACCTGATGTTTAAATTGGATTCACTCGTTTATGCTGTTCTTTGCTGTATCCCCCATGTTTTTCTTAAATGAATTAGTAATGACAGCATACTCCATCATACCCTCTCTACAGCCACTTTAAGGGAAGCCTGGTGATCTAAACCTTTTAACCTATTAAAGATGATTTTCCCCAATTGAATCAGACCCACCACAGGTGTAATAACTAATCATTTAAACTACACCTGCTATTATGTATTTTTAAGCCATTATGCRTGTTGGATAGATGATAATTCATGTTTATTGCATTGTCCAATGGATCCGTTTTGCCTACACTAGCCTGATTAATGTATTTAAAGAAATAAGAGATGCAATTTAAAAAAAAAAAAAACATTGATGGAATGCACTGAGGAGTACATTGAAAGTGCCATTAAACCCATCAGAACTTTGCTCTCTGACCAGAAATGCATATTCGAAGGGTTTGATTCAAACAAGGTGAAACTTAGTGATTTCAACAGTGATGCTATTTTTTCCTTCTTTTTCTACTACTGTGAAAAATTTTGAAAACCTGTTTGGAACTGAATTCCAGAAACTCTGTTTTAGCTCAAACTCTTCAAGACCTACAAATACACTTTGTATCTAACACCTACCACCCTTTTAGGAGAATGCATGTGCCACTGTTTGGGGAGAAAAAAGGACACCTCTTCCATGGATATGCATGGTTATTTTTAGCTATGGAGGAAGGAAGTGATCTCTTTCATTAGTTCACATGAATGTGTCCATCTCCTAAGTGCTGTTAGCTTCAGGCGAATTATTCGTACTGATGCCACAATCAAAACAGATGCCTTTGTATAAAGGTAAGGTGAATCAGCTGTTTTTCACCAGTGCAGCAACATATAATATGCAGAGTAATATAGGAGAGTATGTGGAAAATTGACCTATCATATGAGCAAAAAAATCGAATACCTTTCACTGGCACTAAATTCCAATTAAAAAAACTAGTRCCATTGCTGTTGGTGCCATTCGGTAATACTTCAGACTTTACACTTTGTTTGGGTACATRGTTTGTTGTAAGTGCTGTGTCACCCTGAAGAAGCACGCAGATGAAGTTAGTCTTTTGACAAAAGCAATCTGTGATTTCTATCAGAGTGGAGCGTAAATTAAACCATTCACCTACCCATTTATATTATGAAAAGTGACTTTTTCTGGTTTTTTTCAGTAGGTGTGATCCAAAACATGGAATTTTGCTTCTTTTCCAGTGATGACAAACCAAGATTTAGTTATTGCTTACAGTTAATTAGAACAATGGCAGAAATGCCCTTAATCTCCTAGAATTTGCAAGGAGCTTCAAGTCAGATAGAATGGAAGCATTCTTCTGTTCTTAGTAACAGTCTAACTGTTGCAGATCACATGCTATGTCTCAGGGTTGCTCTCAAATGTAGAAACCCACCTAGGTAAGAATATCACAGTCTAAATCAGGATAACCGCTAAGAATCTTAATGCGGATTTTCATACAGGTTGAGCTGCTGAAAGAGTAATTCAAAGAGAAACTTCTAAGTTG
Organism: Apteryx rowi; assembly: GCF_003343035.1. NCBI lineage: Eukaryota > Metazoa > Chordata > Aves > Apterygiformes > Apterygidae > Apteryx > Apteryx rowi. Next base: position 1,721,782 of record NW_020450307.1, on the reverse strand, counting down.
AAATTTCATAATTGTGCTCTCTGGTTAGAGGTGAGCCACCAACTCTGATCCTCATTGAAACGTTTCTCAAAGTTGGGTTGGTTTCAGTTCCAGACCATCTCCATGTGTTGTTAGATGTGATACCTTTGCAGTACAAAATGCATAACATAAAATAGGAACATGACCATTCCTAACTTGGTTCTTTTCTCTCTTCTGTTTCTCCAATCCTCTTACCCTCACCAGATTGTGACTGCAGTGAAGTTTTTACAGAATCCCCGAGTCCGCCAAAGTCCACTTGCAACCAGAAGAGCATTTCTCAAGAAGAAAGGTATGGACACATAAGTCTGTGGCCTCAATGATAGTGAGGGAGTTTGTGTTAGGGTTAAAGCCAGAACATATTGCAATGGAAAATTAGATGTTAAGGATAAGGGAGATGGTCTGTTTCAGAAGAAGATTTGAAGTTTGTGAGAAATACCACTCCGTTTGCTTCCATACTGACTAGAGCAATATTGGCACCAGATGTGGAACTGTAGAATACAGAAGACACATTGGAAGTTCTAGGGTTAACTATTATTAGATATCTTCTGAAGTGAGGATAGTTTACAGTTATGGACTAGTTGGTCAGTTCTAACCCTTTGTGACACTGGCTTTAGAATGACCAGCTTCTGGCTGAAAAGGTCAAATGCTTTAGAGGAGAGCCAGAGATGAATGAAGAGCAAAGGACTTGGTAAAAGTAAACAAAGTCAGGTTAAGGTCAGGCTTGGGGTCAACCTGGCTTTCAGGCTGAAATGGTAAACTGCTAACTATGTTTAGCCCCTTTTTTATTGCAGGAATTGAACAGATCCTGACAAATCAAATATAATGTCAAATGGATGGAATTGCCTACTGAGATTTTTTTTATTATTATTTCTGATTCATAAAGGAACTAACTTTTTTTTCTTTAATATAAAGTTTTTAGCCAACAACATATAGTGCTTTTCAGGTGAAGTTCATGATACCCTTCTCAGACCACACTACTTACATCTTTAATGCAAGATGTAAATGCTACAGAGGGTCTTGTCTTGGAGTAAATTACGTGCACTGTGGAGCACTTTAAGCAGTTGGAATGATCCTGAAAATACAAACTCCAAAATTGAGAGGGGAGTGACCACTTATGCATTTAAGTCTTCAGTGCTTCAGGGTATGTTGAATTCTATAGCTAAAGATCTTTAGTTTTGAAAATTAGGGAAGCCCATGAAATACATATTAGTCTGACTGAGGATATGAACTGTTTATTGAGATGTGTGAGACTTGATATCATGAGATAGAGAATTAAAGTATAGGCACCGCTCTCCTCATCTTGAACAGCAAAAGACGTAGAAGGGAATGGCAGACTCAGGTTTTCGCAATGTTGTCATGATAAGTAATTCACAGGTACATCAGTTTGAACGTGGTCCTCTCACTGCTTGTCCTAGTGCCAGCTAGCATTCCAACATCACTGCTTGCCCTGCCCTGCCCTGCCATCAGGATGGCATTAAAATTTGGAGCCTGTTGGCCGCTGTGCTTCATGAGTTTTTCRTTGAAATATGTGGACCTACGGGGAGTAATTAATCATAAAAGCTTGGGGATTTCAACTCTATCATCGAAGCAATGAAGCAAGGGAAAGCTGAGCCTAAAAGCTGTGCTGATTACCCGGGGTAACCTGATACAAAATCTATTGTTGCCGAGAGATCCTTAGCCCCCAGTATATCGTGCAATATTATAACCACCTGATCTTCTCCTCTGCTGACAATGACCAGTTATTCCTCATTTTCTCTCTCAACACAGCTGGGTTAGAATTTCATTTGCAGAAGGTATTTAGAGCAATTTAGAGACAAATGTCTCTGGTGTTTGCTCTGCACTTCCCCACCGCAGGCTTCTCTGAACAGTTTTTAGTATCAGGAGCTCCATCTAATCTGTTTAATTTTAATAAATCCCTGACTGGGAGAAGAGGAAGGTTGGGCAGAGAGAAACTGTGGCCCGACTAATACTACTTATGAATTACTTGGCTAATAATTACTAAAGAGCAAAAATGGTTTGGTAGAGCTGTTTGTTCCTGTTTGTTAATTTGCTGTACTTCCCTTTGTGATAATTATTTGTTTGAAAACTTAACAGTAAGAGATAGGAAGGAGCAGGGTCTAGTAGTGCCTGTACACAGCAATCATTGGAAATATGGCCATATGGAATCTGACCACTAAGCTTACAGCATGCCCTCTGTTTGGTGCTCGAGAGCAGAGAGTACATACTGTCATTGTACCTATGTGCCTTAACAGATGGAGGCAGTTATTCTTGAAGCCTAGATGTTGTGGCTAGTTCAACCCTGGCTAAATGAGGGGTTGCATGTTTTGGTAGGCTGTTCCCGCTATACTCTGATATACGGTCATCATCCCAATGACAATGTTATCCCCATTTTACAAGTACAGAAGGCCCTGCTACCAGTCAAAAGAGCATTTTCTCTATAGAAACCATTTAATTTTACAAGACTCCCTATTAAAATTAGCTTTGTAAATAGTTTTTTATGGACTAATGCAGAGAAATTCTGTTAGTTTTTTTCAAAGTTGCTCTGGTCCAGGATTGTTCCAGCAGGACTTGCTGTATAGAGGAGGGCTTTGGTCTTTTCATGGACCCCAGAAGAATTTCAGTGGAGAGGCAAACCCCTGAATTTTCATGTCTGTAGATAATGGTACACTGTACATGACCTTACCTTTTGTAGTAACTTTCATGGAACCCTGCAGGGGGTGGTCTGTGAGACCCCACTGGTTAAAAACTCCTGCTGTAGAGAGAATGGTGCTAGACTACTTGATACCTGTGAGTCTAGAAGGAAAAGGTCAGGTGTCTGGCCCCTATGGGAGCTTTCCACTACGCCACTGCAGCCCATGTAGGCTACAGGAATAGGATTGGAGCATTASCAATGGGTGAGCTTTCAGATCCTGCAATCTCAGCTTTGCCTAAGAAATTTCACTTCTGAGATTTGCAGAGATGGTTTTGCCTTGAAGTACTTTTTTTTCCCTTTTTTTTTTTGTAAACATCTCTTTCCTAAAAAGGACAATCCAATTTTGTTTTCTTTTAATAATATTTAATATAGGAATTTGAGGTTCTTGTAGTACATGTCAGTTCAGCGAGAAATTAAAGTTACTTTAGGATTWTCAGCTGGATTGAGTGAAACAGCAATTGCATAGGCTTTCCTGGTTACTTGCAGGACAGAGGTTTGCTGAACTGCTCTCTCAGGAATGGGACACCATGGGATGATGGTGTTGATGACAGTTGGGAGAGGGAGGGTGTCCTGGATTTGTAAAAGGTCCCTCAAAAGCTGGATGAGATTTCTGTGTTGTCTTGAGTGCTTTTAAACTCCCAAATACAGAGGCATTAATGAGAAACATGAAGTTATTAGAATCATTTATCATTTTCTTTGAAGCTTACACTGGCATTTTATGTAATTTATGACATTTCCTCCTTTTTATCATGAACTTCTTCAGATGAAGGGAAAAACAGCTGTTTCCCTTCAGAGTATCTGAAAGAAAAGAAAGGAAAAAAAGATGCTGTTTGTTTTTTGTCCAACTCGCTGATTCTGCTGATGACATGCCACAGAATCAGCGGCGCCTTGGGAGTAATTAGACAGCATGTGGGGTTTAAACCCTTGTGGAAATGTGTCTGTCATCTAACTGTTGTGCCTCAGATGTCCTGTACTGCTCAGCTACCCATCCGGTAACTCATATGGCTTGTTAATTTTGTGCACTCTGAATCTGTAAATTCTGGCAAGATAAAGAATGGGGGTAGAAATGTACTACTATACACGTGGAGCTCCGTTATTCAGGGTGCTAGTCTTGTGAAGGAGGGAAGGGAGTAACTTCTGGGTTATAGACTTCTTGTGTAACCTTGGGTGAAAAACTTTTTTCTCAGTTGCTTGTTCTCTTCATCTGTAAAATGAGTACAGTAATGTCTTCTCAGAGTGGGATTGTGGGGAGATGTGAAAGCATATGAGGAGCTCAGACACTGTAGTGATGGGAGAATGGAAGTGCATTAGGGCAAGTAAATGTATCATTGTTGAACTTGAACTTTCTATATTGAGAAAATGTCCATCCAGAAGGCAGGACAGTTCAGAAAACCTGCTACCTTGATTAGTCTTTTGTATATACAGGTTACCTGCTTCCAAGAGGAATAAAACTCTTACTTGGTGAGATGAGCAGGAGGTTGTTGGAAGTTTTGCCCTTTTACATGTTGTTTCAACTAATCCGTTTCACTACTTTGGCTGTGAGGAAGTGAGTTACTAAGAAAGGTTCTCCTATGGGTCTTGCACAGCTTTTTGCAGTGCAACACAGTTCCAGAAGCTTATGCCATTGTCAAGGTATCAGGCTATGATGGTTTCTGAAGAGACAGGTGAACTATTTAATTTACATAGCCCTTCCCATTTAGAGCTCAAAGATACTTAATTCCATTGCAACAAATGCCACGAACCCAAGAATCTCCAGTAGAAAAACAACTTACTTTTGTTCCTCTTTCTGTAATCTGCATTCTTGGAAGTTGAACCCCTGTCTTTTCCTCTTTGTCAAAGAAACGCAAGTGGATCACCTTGAGAATTTGAGAGGAGGGAGCACAGCCTACTGCTGGAGAGCTTTAAAGGATGTGAATTCTTCAGCAGATTTCAATTTAACCCTCTTTTATTACTTTTCTTTTTTATAATTTAAGTCCATTTCATGAGGCAGTTTGCATGTCCTTGAATGGAATCTCGTTACCATGAAAGCTTTTTTAGCATTGATTTCATAACAGTCTTAATTTAATAGCGCCATCATTACTGAGAAGCCCTGAGAGTGAGGCCCTAGCTTTCCAGGTCACTGACCTTTTAATTACAAACCTTGTTCTGATGGCCAGGTTATCGACTGGACAGCTCCCAGCTTCTGCCCCCAGGATGAAGATGAAAATAACTGCCTTTCCTCCCCCACTTCCAGAAAAGGGAGGAAAAGAAAAGTAACCTCTTGTGTTTCCAAAATTAATTTTCTCCTTCAGCTTTACTTTGTAATTAATTCTTTAACATGTCTCAGTGAAGCTTGAACAGTTTTTACAAAGCTTTTCCTTGAGCACAAAATGCAGTGTGAGCCAGTGGAGTCCAGTGACAACTCATACAAAAAAATCTAGTTAGTAATGTGTACTGGCAAAATACTTATTTGAGCCAAACTTCTATGGCCCTCCACACCTTATGCTTCTTTAGAAATGACCGGTTTGATACAAGAATGTGCGATCAGGCCATATGCGTAGGCTATTCAAGGAACGCTAGGTGATTTGTCGTTCTCTTCAGGCATGTTGATAGGATATGGATTTAAGAGGCAGTGAAGAAAGGGAGTGAAGACTTGGCTTCACAACTGATGGTGTGTGTGAATGCTTGCCCTTTTTTGTACCTGCAGATAGGGTAACTGGTTCTCTGGCTGTCTCATTAGTCTTCTGTGCAAACGCCTGGGCAGACCTCATCACTTGCATGTGCAAAACTACACGTGAGACCTGGAATTCAGGTATTGGTAAAAATTTATTTTATAGTTGCAAGAATATACTTGGTATATTAAGCATCTAGAACAAATTACCCAGAATGAGAGAAAGTTCACTAGCATAGGTGGAACCAGGGAGGGTGTGCTTTCTGAAGATTAAAGGTACTCAAGGAGCATAGAGCAAGTTTAAAAGCTTGTATAGACATACAAAATAATTGTGCAGGCTAAAGAGAAGTCAAGGTGCATTCTCCGTTTTCATAATGCTTTTTGTTTGAGGACCTCAGAGTACATTGTACCCATTAACCACTGAAGCTTTGCAGCCATTTGCATCAAGCATGCTTCATGGTGTGTATAGGGTTATCTAGATTTCACTGTGCTTGCCACTGAAATGGATCCAACTCTGAGGTAGAGGACAGCAGCTGTTTAACATCACTACATGATTTTTAGGAGAGGAAGTGAAAAATACTTTATCTAAGCGATTTTGCAGAGGGAGCTTTAGGGATAGAGAATGTAATTACTGAGTAAAAAATTTGCTAAGATTCTTGAAAAGCACTATGGGGTATTTAATTACTAAAGATGCTTAGGCCTGTGCTTATGACTTGTTTGAAAGACAGCTTAATGTCCCTTTATAATACTTTGCTTAAGATAAAGAAAAGTATGACCCACACCTGTTCCTGCTACCAGTTTGTTCTTTAGGTGCCTTGAATCCATGCTTTTAGTTAATACAGCCCTGCATATCTGGGGAAGTCTGGTTTGTCCCAAGGAACTTAGCAGGGACCCACAGAATGAAGAGTGAGAGAATGAATGCTTTTCAATGCCAACAAACTCACAACAGTTTCTATCTGAATCAGCATCGTCTATAACCATATTTGTTTCTGGCAGTCAGCAATGTTTGCCCAATGCCGATAATATTTAATATATAAGGAAGAAGATTTCCACTGCTAGATGCTCATAACCCAGAAGTATAAATGTGTTCATGATTCAGAAATTAGTACCGCAGTTCTGTATGGTGTATTAGTTGCCTTTTTTTCTCTTCCTGAAAGTGACTGAGAATCTCCATCCATCTGCTGTGAAGGAGATGTCTTCCTGTCTTGCCAGTCTCTTGTGTGCGTATCTGTCACCCGCTGTTCAGCACCGGGCTATTCATCACGCTGACTCTTTTCCCCCATCAATTTTACCACTACTTGTGTTATATGTCTGAACTTGTCATGAACTCTACAGATTTTCATGGCTTCTGTGCCAAGAGGAGACCTGCAGCAGCAGTGACAACAAAACTTGATCAAATGATATACTGTAGGACAACCTGTGGTATCAGTGAGATATGGTTATTCTTTGGGTTGTTCAGAGTGTTTGGAAGAAAACCTTTAAAATGGATAGAAAACCATCCCTATTATTCCCCAGGATTTGGAAGGAAGTTTGGAGAGGAAGCTATTTAGTCCCTATCCACAGGGAGAAATCAGTTCTCATCTCATCTTTGATTATTGTCTGAGTCACTAGTGATTCAAGAGAAGGAGGAAGAATACCTGACATAAGTTTAGGCACAACTAGCCATGTGATGCTGTGTACAAAGAAAGATAATCCTGTAGTGTTTGCTACCTTTTAATGATCAGTATAGCCAAGTGATTAAGAAAAATGTGTGTGTGTTTGATGGAAACTATTGCTTACAGATGAAATTGTTATTTTAGAAGAACATTGCACTCAGTGTACATTTCATTATTTTAAAACAGTTTTGTTTTTATAGCTCAATAGAATCTAAAAACTAGGTTGAACAACTTGTTTCTACCCCACTGTAAATGCAGAGATCTGGAAATTTGTTTTTATATTAAGTTGGGATTAGCATTTAAAATCTCAGACCTTTTTTGAAATGAAATATTCTACCCTCATCAAACCACTTTGTATTGATTATGTTAAAGTCTTTTATATTGCAATTGATAATAAAAGAGATTGATAGAATAATATAATATGTTCCATAATATTACAGTTAAAATATTTAGAAAATTGGTTGTTGAATTTTTATGAAATCACTACTTTTCTCCAGAACACTTTGGGGTTTTTTTTTTTTGAAGGAACACTTTGTTTAAAAAAAAAAATACAACTTACGCTGGAAGTTTGTTAACTAGCTCTAGTGGGAACTGAAACACTCCTTTATGGAGGTGTTTTCCACAAGCAGGTAAATTCACTATCGTTGTTAATGGATGACTCCATCTTGCGTTACTCTGTGCTTGTAAGTTCAACTACTGGCTCTGAACTATGTTAGTATGTTCCTGAACATGAAGGGAAAAGTCCTACTTGGGCCTGTTTAAAGGAAGAAGAAAAAAGTCAAGGAAAACTTAAGGTCTACTAACCTTCACAGTGTATTGCTTTAAGTAAGATTTTTTTTAAAGGGCTTTGATATGAGATCTGCTATTTAATATTGAAAAGATGAAAATCTGAATGACTTTTTCTTTGGCTTCTATGTGAAGCCTTGAGAAGGTGCCTCACAAGAGGCACCTCTTTGATGTTTTAATGATGTTGCRAAGAAGCCATTGATGGAGAGACTCTCAAATTTGACATCCTCTAAATGCACATTTATTTGTTCTATAACAGAGTGCCAGTCACATTAGTTGTAATAGCCTCTCTCTCTCTCTCGCTTCAGGCTCAACCTACAGTGATCTTGAACCATTTAGATATACACTCCACAGAACAAGAGAGATGATTCATTTAGCGTACATTTGGAGAACAGTCAGCCATATCTCCTCTTTCTCTTGGCTCACAGAAATTCCCCAGCATTTCAGTGAAGAGTCCAGAACCACCTATGCAGTGTTTTTGCAGCTTGAAAAATATTCATAAATTGAAACATACTGGTCTGGTGCCCAGGAAGTTGCATATGCTCCAAAATATTAATTGTAAGCTTAATTTTAACAAATAATTGGAATGTCATGGCTTTAATAGTGACTCTCCACTTGGCTATCTGACAGTAACTACGTAATGTAAAAGAGCCGTTAAAAATGGCCTTGCAAAATTAACTCCTATTGCTCATGGAGTGTGTTTTGAGTCATATCTGCCTTGTTTACTGTCAAAGTAATATTTCCATTCCCAGTAGCACTGAAAAACCAATATGATTACAATAGAGTGGGTTGAATTCTATTCTGGAAGATGATGTAAAAATAGTCAGTTATATTCTGAGTCCTGAAATCACTAGCTTTAGAGATGGGCAAAAAAGACACAGACCCTAAGTCTGATTTGTAAATTTAAGGATTTGTCTGTCATATTTTTAAGTGAAAGAGTAAAAGCAGAGTGCCAGAGAAAGTCACTTTTGTAGTTACAATCTAAGAGCAGGCATTGGACATCTGAGACATGACTGCTTGACTTTTGAGCAATTTACTTGGTCTCAACTTCCCCATCTGTAAAATTGTGTTAATTATCACTTTTGTATCGTGGACACAGTAAGATTTAGCTTACTTATGCTTATGAACTGCTTTGATATACTTGTCTCAGAGTTGTTGCAGCACAGCAGTTGATGCTGCAGCATGTGATTTTTAAAGTTGCTTGCTGCAGTAAGAGCCGCACTTGTGGAGAGGTTAAGAATTTACCTCTGTCAGCTGTGCATGGGAGGGGAGAGCTGCAAACTTTAGAATGTCAAGATGTCAAGGCTCAGGCAGATTGCATGCGATCCTAATCCAGCCCTGCAGCTCTGACCTTTGAAGCAAGCTTCACCTTGAGACACTCAAAGAAATATGTGTACATTGATATAAAAATACTGTGTGATGGAAAGAATGTGCTCTTCATGGTCCTGCAGCCCAGGGTTTCCCTGCAGTCTTCCTGGAGCAAGTGAAGGGATTCAGTCATTGGTGTGCTCTGTGAAATAACCTCTTCTTCTAAGTCTAAAGAGACAGCCTTCTCTCTTGGGGCTAAAACGGAGAGTGTAGTCAGGATAATCTGTGTTGCTCTTCTGCTGAAATCCATCTCAGGCCTAATAATACTTTCCTGATAGGAAAGATAAAAGAAGTTCCTGTGTGAGATAATTCTTTGGGTTCCCTTAGACAACATTTCTGCTCTGTTTCAAACCACATCTTGAATACCCGTGAACATGAAATCGTATTATTCACTTTTCTGCTACCCACTGTTCCCTCTTAATTTTAATCTGGAGGGAAATCTTTCTTTAGCTAAAAGAGGAATTTAGTCTTTGGTTCATTCTTTCCTATTCCTTCTGATGGAGCCTAGTCCAGGCAAGACTCTGCTGCCCTAGGAGGAGAGYAGAGAATTCATTCTCAATGAAATCTGAGGCTCTCTTAAGTAAAAGCTGTTGACTTTGTCATACTGTGCAAATGTGCATTGCTTTCAGCAAGACAATAAAGGGTAAATGGGGTGATCTCTGCTCCTGTGGAGAGGTCGGGTGGTTACATTACACAATCTTCTAGAGCATCTTGCAGCAAATACATGGGTTATATTAAAAGTTGCAATCATATCATTTTTTAGAAGTAAATTGCTGACCTTATGCAGTGGAATCAGCTTTATTGAATTTCGCCAAAAATGCGTTTATAATTCCCCCTCCTGCCCCCACATACACATGATATTCATGTCCTTGCTGCCCATGTGGAAATGTCCCTTTTTACAGTGACAAAATTAAATTTGTCTTTGTCTCTGCCTTGCCTCACCTTTTAAGATTCCATCCTTAAGAGACACCAGTGGATATCTGTACCAGAGAATGAAGATGGGCAATATCCCTGCATGGCTGTCCGGCTGATTGTGACCCAGCTGCCACTGAACAAATAAATAAGCTTTCCACATTTAGAGGACAAATAAAGTTGAGGATAGGTCTAATGTAGGTATTTTTCTAGGAGTGTTGGGGTCTTAGAATAGGTAAGAATTTATTTTGACTTGGAAGTACTTATGCTTTGCTTCTAGTTTTTTTTTTTTTTTTAATTGCCAGGCAATATGAAATGTAAAATTCACAAATAGTTATTGCATTAGCCATGTAATACTGTGATATGTGTCCTCCTCCAATAATAATTAATCATAAAACCCTCTAATCTGTGGCCACTTACAGCCCTCTCCCTGAATTCACTAGAGAAAAAAAAATGCTTTTCAGCATACTCAAGAATTTAACAAATGTATATTCGTTACTTCTGTACTACTTTGCATATTCAAAGTACTCTACAAATACTAACTGCTTAAGCCTTGTGACACCTTTTGTGGATTGGAAAGATTGTAAGTCTCATTTCATGTACTTTTGGGTTAGACCTTTACATTCTCCAGTTTTCAAACTTCAGTGGGATGCAGAGGAAATACCATCCCTATTTTAGATGGGGAAACTGAGTCAGATATGTTAAGAGCAGTTAGATCTGAGGTAATTCTGGCTCCTAGTCCTATATGTGTATTACCATACTATGCCATACGCTTTATGTGATGTACTGATGTTTATAGTATTTACAATATAATTACTCAAAACATTTCTATGTTTGTCCTCTCCAGGTCCCACCTGCTTTGTGTGGGGGTGGGGTGGGGGTTGAGCTCATTGTATTCAATAAAATCAACATAAACCATGCAAGTAAATGAAGGGGCAGATTGGCCTCTGCAGTGTTAGCATTTATCCCTTTTACTGCATCCCCCCCAATCTGTCTTCCTTTCTATGTAGCATTTAAAAGGCTAGTTACTCCGAGGTACGGAGAAGAACATCATTGCTCTTGCTTTTCAAGTAACCAGGAGAATGCAGCTGTTAAAACTCAGAAATACAAAATACATGTTTAAAAGATGACTCTGAATATGTTTAAAAAAGAGAGCGAGAGAGAATTCAAGGGAACCAAAAAATAGCAGCTTCCATTACTGTAATTAAATGGCAGCATTTAACCTATCAGGCCGTTTCGTGTATGTGAGAGATGAGCAGGGAGCTGCATTTGAAATGATCACTCTCTTCCTTGGGGGATAAAGTAGTTAAATAATTTGTTTGTGAGGTGTGAGTTCAGTGTCAGGGAAAGCAAGTGCGTGCGTGTGTGTGTGTGTGTGTGTATTTTAGAAGCTAGGGATGGCAGTGTGTTTACTGAGAATACCCTTGAGGCTGGTATTTACTAGCAAGTGCACTGTCAATAAGAACACAAGCTGCTTTTGCCCGTTTGTTTGGTTATCTGCAGAGTCAGGGCCTCACCTCATCCTAGATACTGCATTGTAAAAGAAGAGCTTGTTTCACGTAGGGCCATCTGAGATAGACAAGAGTAGCAGTAAAAGAAAGCCAGGGATGAAATGGGGAGGAAAAGGGTTGGAGTCCTTTTGATGAACTTCATCTACTGCAGTGACTATAAAGGGTAAGTTGTTCTATCCGCTCATTGGACTTGGCACTCAGGAATGCGGGGATTGTCATCCTTGAGGGAACAGGGCTGACGCTCCTGCTCTGACAACTGCCCCTTAAACATCATTTCAGACAGCAGCTTCCTCTGCAACAGTGTTCCACCTGTGCCTGGCATGACTCCTGTGCTTCAAGACTGGAGCTTGCAGATTTGTATGGAATGGCAGCGATCTGCAAGGCATGTCCTTGGGCCTTTATCACTGATCCTTGGCTCTCTGAAGAGCCGTTTGGGCATCCCTGTTTAATGTTGTTGATTAGCCTTCCAGCACACTGGAAAGGAGACACATTCTTATGTAGTGCCCAGAAAGGCACATCTTTCCATTTTTATTTACTCCCTTTTTATTTGTGAGGTGATTCTTTTGTTTAGGGAATATTTCCTTATCCTTGAACTCAAGAGCTATCCTGATACGGCATGGGTTGATACTAGTAGCATGTTTTACAGCTGCCTCAGCTGCCTCACTTACTGATCTGACTTGCGTTATGTTGCAGTAACATGCCCATAAATGTTTCTTAATCTTCACTCCAATTTCTATGTGAATTCTGTGTAGCTGCTCCTGTTTAACTCCTGGGCTGGAATTTCATGAGACACTAGAAGGCAACAGACGATGTTTATAAAAAATGTTTTGATATTCTCATYGTGAACATTCAACCCCAGCAATTGGATTTTGAGGGCAACATTTACCTGAAGGGAGACCAGAGAAATACCATGTATTTTATCACCCAGTCAAAGCAAAGCACGAACTTGAGTACTTGCATAGTTTGTTGCAAGTTAGAAATCCTGAAGTATTACCAAAGATCAAAAGCAAAAGCAAAAAAAAAAAGAAAAAAAAGGCTAAAGTTAGTTTAATCAATTATTTGTTGTAAATGCCTTGCATAACTCAAATGCACCTAATGTATGTATAGATTCTTAAAACTGTCAGTTATTCTTTGGGCACGATAATCATCAGTGTCAGTCTTACAAGTTTTACGAAGGATATTGTGTAATATTATTCCTGTTTCACAGATGTAGAAACTGAGGCAGATGGAGGTTAAATGACCTACACAAGGTCAATAGCAAGGCTGGGAATAGAACCCTAATGTGTAGAGGCTTTTTATTATACTAATAAGGAAACTCTGGAGGTGTGTTTGGCATGGTAATCGGAACCCTAGAGAACTAGAAGCAGTTAGTATGTTCTGTGCATGTCCCGAGGGAGCAATGATGAAACTTCTTTCGTACCTTACCACTCCAGTTCTCCGTGTGTGGTCACCATAGTTTTTCCACCACTTAACCTCGTTATTTTTAGTATTGTTAGCATTAGTTGTCCTTTGGGCGTTTTATCCAGACTCCTTTAATTTTCTTCAGAACTCTGAAGAGCTGCTGAAGGCGCATAGGGAGAAAAAAATAACAATAAATAAACTAAAAGATAAAAAATGATCTTTTGAAACTCTTCTGCTATTTTGTTGACTCACCCTCTATGTTTTTTGTCTTCGCTCTTCTTTTATCGCTAAGGTCACTGTTTGAATGTGTAATCTTGGTTTCTTAAAAGTTCATTTGCTATTGTTTCTTTCTTCTCCACCCAAGATTAACATCCTGTGTGATGACATAGATAGTTGTTGTCTAAATGGATGCAGTGTAACCAACAAAATTGTGAAGGGTGGGTGGAGAAATATTTATACAGTTGTGTTAAAAATTACAAAGTAGATTTGCCTTTTAAACAGAAGGTATTTCAACATTGTTATTGGCAGCATCAGCCTTTAATTTTACAGGTGGCTAGCTTTGTGGTAGCATTCAGCAAACAATATTTTAATGGCACGTAAAAAAATTTCTCTAAAACAAAAGAAAGAAGAACGAGGGTGATTTATAATCTATAATGAATACTTGCTGACATGCCTTTTCATAATAGTGTATTGGTATCTCTGTCTTTTGGGGGAAAATACAAACCAGATTTACCTGAAACATTCATACCATAATAATCAAATATGTAGTATTTAGATGTATTTTTCTTAATTGTGCTTATCTTCTCAATGCTGTGAGACATGCTAGACACCTGACTCTTAGGTGTCTAGCACTGGTTCTACTTTATAGATGGGGAAGCTGGATTAGAGGAGCAAAGTCACTCCATAAGATTGAGGAAATCTGTCAGAAAAAGGATATAAATTCCTGTGTTCATGGCTCCTCACCCTCTGTTGGTTTCTTTATACTTTTGTATACTCTTCCATAGATACTTCCATGTATTTTTCCATGTTCTTAGAAACATGATGCTGTAGATACTGCTCTCTGTCCTCCTTATAGCAACACTCTCTGGCAAAGAGAGGGCACAATGTGCACGGTGGTGCTGCATACTCTGTGTTTCCATTCTGTGCTTTCTTCAAACACTAAACCTTCATTAAGTATACACTTTATACAGTTTTTCATGGGCTCAGTCTAGACTGGTGTGTTTGTTCTGTTCCTTTCTAAGGTTTAAAGTTTTGAAAGTGAAAGCACAAGTAAGTACTATCAAGGCAAGTTGCTCTTTACACTGCAGTTCATTTTAGTCTGTAGGGGGTACTCTCCGAAAGTTATTGTCTAATGCAGAAAATCCAGATCCCCTTACTAGTGCTTTAGGGGCAATCAGAAATTCTAGAGTAATGTAAAGAACTGAGAATGGTGCATCAGAACAGACCTTGTCGTTCCGGCATGTAAAATTCAGCCATCCTTCAGCCCTCCTGACAAAAGTGGTTAAAGAATTCATTATAATGTCTTGAAATTGCTGTTCTTTTACACAGTTCCTTTCTTTTGAACCTCAGAGTTGGGAAAAAGAAAGAATCTGGGTCTAGAATTTCTGGCCAGTCTATACCAGTAATAACAGATCTGTGGTGGTTTCTGATCTGGAGTCATTCCATTAGGGCCAGTCTTCTAGGTCAAATTTCATGTGCACTGTGTTCAGGCCTGTACCACTGGAAGGCCTCCTCCTTCTTTGTTGCAAGAACAAAGGAGGTGTTGGAATTACTGATGTCTGGTTGACTGAAGATCCTCCAGGCTGGTCATTTTACTTCAGTGCTGTAACTAATCTTGGGTAGTTCAACTCATTTCATTTGAGCTGGAAATATAGATTAATGTTGGAATTCTGAAGGCAGATCAAAACTAAACCTCCTATTGTCAGCGTTTTACTATACCTGAATTAAGAGAACCTCTGGCTTTTTCCTTAAAAGCTCCTAAAGATATTATCACGGATCAAAGAGTAGCCAAAGGCCGATCATTTTGTTACTATTGCTCAACAAGTTGTTTAACAAAATATTTTTCTTTCACATAAAGTAAATGTATCTGAAGTCCAAGTGTTTTCTAACATTGCTGTTCTTMACGTTTGTGGTAAGTTTTGGGAATGTAAGGATTTTTTAAGTTTAGTGATGTGCTGTGTACCAAACTATTCTACTTTTAGAAATGAACTTGTAGAAGAAATTAATCTCCTTTCACCTTTATAGAATATTTTTTGTGGTAGTTTCCAGTTTAGTAGAAAGGAAATTTCATTGACTTGCTGTGTACTCTAGGTAAGTTACTTGCTTTATGTGTGCCTATGTTTTTCCTTCCTGTCTTCCATTCACGTAGACAGTTAAATGCTTTGGGACAGGCTGCCTTCTGCTCTGTTTTTGTACAGTACCTGGCACAGTGAATGCCTTTTGGGGTCTCTAAGGGGTGTTATAAAACAAGTATTATGCTTTGGAACTTACCCGTTTGGTATATCTAACATTTGTTTTCTCTGAATGCATAGCCTAGCCTTATTTCTAGAGAGGTCGTCAGTTATTGTAACAAATTATGAAAGCATTATGGTTACTAGAGTAGTGTGTCTTCCGCTTTCTGGGTTTTCTGCCCAATACAGGCCTCTTTTTTTAACAAATGACAGTGCCTCGGTCATCTTCCATTCCTGATATATTGCTCTACCTTGGAATTGGCATCTTGGCATAGAGTCTTCAAACTCCAAGGCAGATATTAATTTGAAATCATTTCAAATGTATGGAGGCTTTTGATCCTCCATGTAGGGTTCTCGCATCATGTACTGGCTGAATTAGATGTCCTGTGTTCCCTGTTACAACATCGACTTCCAACTTAGTCAAATGTGTTGTCTCTTCAGAACTAGCGTGTAGTAGACAGGCATTGACTTACTCCAGCGTTATCTGCTTGAAAGAGACTTAACTTTCTATCAGATACTGTACTTCTGCTTGTATGATAATAGAAAGGAAGGGCTGCAGGCAAGAGACCTAAAAATAAACACTGTAGACGATGATAGGAAGAACTTTCCTCCTACTTTTAGGAGAGTTTTATTTGTGTTACAAAGAGACTTTTTTTTTCTTTTTTTTTTCTGATTATGGTATTCCTAGAATAACTCTGTAATACACAGGTCTTTAGAAGAAGCTACCTAAGATTCAAGTTTCATTGTGTTTTTGCATATACTGGTTGCACAGTATTTTAACTGGGCTTTGTAACAAAACTTCTGATTCTGTAATTCAGGTTTCTGAGGACTTCTGGCCATGTTTCGTTTGATTTAGAGCCGTGTTGCTGGCTATGTTTTTTGTAATTTGAGCTTCTTCTGAAGCAAAAATTGTGCCTGTCGAAGTAGGCTGTCTGCTAACTGAAGATACGTTGTAGATTAATTAAAAAATGAGGAGTCCATATCCTGTAAAAGTAGCGTATAAATGCTACTGCATTTATTTTTCACTTTTCCACTGCAGAATTCTGAGTCTGAGTCCCGTCACCCAGCCACTTTGTCTTGCACGTTGTTCCTCATACTCTCCTCTTAGTGCTTTGTCCCCTGAAATGCATAGCTTAGCACTGGGATTTTTTACTTAAGGCATCCCTCCTTTTTTTCTGTATGAAACAGATAGCATACTTCACATGAACAAGGAGCTTTCTTTACGTTGAAAGAGAAAGACCTGACCTCTCTTACTACAAGTGAAACTGCATCTTCTCTGCCTTGAGAATACCAGTGAAATACATTTTGCAGTGACTTACAATGCTGTGATTTATACTGTGATATGCTTTGTGATATTCCAATGTCCTTTGCCTTTGTGTTTGATTTTTTTCCCCTGTAAGATATTTTATTGGGTATGATGTCAGTGAATGGGGGTATTTACCCAAAATGCCCATAGGAGAATGAGGCGTTCTCCCTGCTGCCTCAGAGGAGGAATCCTATGCATTCTTTTTTTCTCCCATTAATCTTACTGCAATTCTTTTTCTATGCCTGCCCTCCTCCTTTTGAAATCATGTTAACAAAGGATATATTTTTAAATAGAGAACAACTGGAAGGAAACATACTTCTCTCTCTCTCTCTCTTTCTCTCCCTCCCCCCCCCCAATGCGCTTGCACATACATGTTACACACATGCAGGAGTGACCAGAAGCAACTTTTTAGTTGTGTATTTTGAACTTCTCATATACCAAAGGAAACCAAGAAGAAAAGTTGTAATACTTGTTCCTTTTTCCATTTCAAGACATGCTAAGCAAGTAACCTGCCCTTACTTATTCAGAGTGAAAATACTTTGATCCAGTTTTCTGAAGACAATACTCATTTCATGAGAATATTTAATCAGTAGAAAATAGGGAGGATTTAGTTTGTTTGTTTAGTATTTAACCAAGTGAATAAGGCAGATTAGGGGAAGGGGGGGACTGGACCCATAAACAAGGTGATATATAATATTTTTTTTCATTCTCCTTTTAAATAAATACCGATCAGCTTTATGTTCGGAGACAATAGGAGCCGTTGGCTTAAATTTGCAGTTTACTGTATTTATGGCTGTAATATCAAGGTGCTGCCGTCGTAATTTCATGCCCCAATGAGAAGAGCAAGGTCGAAGCAAATGCTTCCATCGGCATCTGCTAACACACTAACTCATAAACAAGGCCCGGCTGGATCAGGTGGCACGGAATAATACAGGCTAATGAAATACAGCACAGCTTTCCATTACTGTTAGTTTTTACAGTGTCGTCATTACGTGTAATTTATGTTTAAAAAATTCAATTTTATACAAGGCTCTGGGAAATAGGGGTCTGCAGGTCACCCAACGACTTTTAACGGCTCTGAGAGTCCTTATTGCACTCCACTGTTCCAACAAAATGTTAATAATAAATAAAAAAAAATCCCTCTTTTACTTTTTCTCTGGTTTGCATATCTTGCTTTGTCCTTTTAATTACAAGTGGCCTAAGAAGAGTTGGGGGCTCTAGATGATATTGGGTGTTATCCCCCTTATCTGATGCTCCCAGAGGGGTGTTACTATCTGCTTGCTTTTCTTTTGTCTGTCTATCAATCACCTGGGGTCCTGTAAATGGAGTAAACACAGCTGAGGAGAGGGAGATACTTAACAACCTCTCTCCCAAACCCTCACCCTCTGACATTGCCCTCCTCTCCTCCATTACACTTCATTTTATTATAGACTCCAAAAAAGCCTGGCCAGAAAGAGGAACTGCTGCCAGGTTTTTTTGCTTTATTTATTTATATATATTTGTAATGCCAAAATAGTTTTTATTTTTAACCTGTTCCTTCCTGATTGGCTCACTGTAATACTGAGCATTGTGCTGTCAATCACGTTTTCCTTCCTTATGTTAGTCCTGTGTAACTGAGGTTAGAGTACTTTATCAGTTCTAAATGCTACTTAGACACCCTATTGGGTTAAAATATGTAATATTTCTTAAAAATTATAGTTGCATAATAGTCTTTTAGGTGAACAAAGCTGTAAGATTTGAAGTCCTTTCARTTACTTTTGAAATAGCTTTTTATTTTTGCGTTTTGCTGCCTGACTGTTGAGACCAGTCAATTTCACTTTGACTTTTGGGTTCCTATACGTGGTGTTCGAGTTAGAAGTGCAGCAGTAGGATATTTACATCCAAATAAAGTATATTAATGTAAATGAAGGGTAAAAAAAATCACAGGGATGTTTGGGTTTTGTTAAAATGTTACTGTGAACAAAGACATGTGAAAGAAGAGGGATCAGAAGACAGGGTACCTTTGACCTTTTTGAAATGTGTTAATCTGCGAACTTTTTCAAAGGACAGAATAAAATGTAGGACAAACATTTGATAAAAGAATCACCCAGCAGTGCATGGAACTGACTGAATGGGTGGGCTCGTTAATCTGGATCAGCTATCAGAAGGTTTTTATGATGATTCTTTTAAAACATGGCCACGTTCTTTAAGAGCACAGTTGACGCAGTGGCTTCCAGGAACAGGAGGGTAATGTCGTTTCAGGATGTCTACCAGCAGCTCTTCCTTTTACTCATAGATCATGTGCTAGCTTTGTGTAGTCAGGTAATTTGTTGCAGCTAAACAAAGTTGTCCAGTTTGGTTTTGTTTGCTTCTTAATAGGAAGTGTGTGAATGTGTGCAGGAGTCAACAAAAAAACCCCACTCTGTTAGTCTCAGCAAAAGTGTAGTTGTGATGATCGCTCCAGGGCAGTCTGTTAGAGTGGTTAGGAAAGCTGGCTTTTGGAAACCCACAAAAAGAGCTTAATTCTTTCCTCTAACCTTTCCTATTATGGCAGAATTCTTAATCTCTTCCTAAGCGAAAGTTTTCTCCCTAAAACTAATGCTGCCTTCAGGTTGTGAAAAAACTTGTATGAGTTACTGGACAGAGCAAAGCACTGAAGAATATAATGAAGAAAAAGGATACACTCAGTGGATGGGATGAGGAAAAGAGTCGTCACTGAAATGTCAGAGCTTGTGTCAGAGACAGAGAAGAAAAAACTTAGTGGCTCATTTAGTTCAGCTCCTAGCTTGTGAGGGTTTTGCCTTGCAGTTAATGCTACTGTGTTTCATCCAGAAAATAGAGAAGGATGGATTGATGGTAAGACAATGGATTGTAACTCAGGAGATGTGAGTTTTCATTTGTGTGTCAGAGATTCACTTCTGACTTTGGAGCACATCTCATATCTGTGTGTCTCACTTTCTCATCTGCAAAATATGGATAACACTACTTCTCTGCTTCCAAGTGGTCTTTAAAGGAAAAATATTTTGATGTATATGAGGTCCTTATATTACATAGTACTGGATATTGTAAAAGAGCCTAAATAGACAGTCAAGTTTTAAAAGCGCTCAGGCAAAGGAACTTTTCATACAATGTCTTAGGTGCAGGCAGCAAGAGATATTTTTGAAATCCTATTTTATTCTCTGACTTGCTCTGATTCTGTGTTTGACTACAATTTGCAGACTGGGTGATCCCTGAAAATTGAGTGGCAGTAGTGAAGATCGCAAAAGAGGGTCAGCAAGAATCTTTGAATGCAAAACAACCTTGGATGCTGGATAATTCAGATCAACACCCTGAAGCCTGAAAAGGAAATTTTAAGGCTTCGTGAAAATTATGAGTAATTCTTTACAAAGGCTGTGGCGCTGAAGAAGAATGAGATGGATGGTTGGGGGAAGGGAATAGGTTTGCATTCYGTAGGGCTATGAAGACAGTTTCCTTGCATCCTTCTCCTCAGCTCAGTCCTTGCTCAGTACCCTCTGCGGTTAGATTATTCCTTGCAGATAGCAATCAACTGGAAGGAAGTGTGTGTCTAATTTGCATGAGATTATTTAAAACAAAAAAAAAAAGGTCTGCATTAGTCAGGGTGATGGTAAACAACGCAAAGAGATGCCTTTTATAATATAGCCGTGGCTCAGCTTTCAAAGCCAAATATAATTCACTTACAATTGGCAGTTTCCTTTATTGTTCCTTTTAACCTTTTGCATTCCGCATGGTCTTGATCTTGCTGAAACTCCAGAAGAACTAAAATGTTTGTTTTCCAAAGTGTTGAAGGAAGTGAAGTTAGAGCAAATCTTTTGTTAAACTGATGTGATTTTCTTGGCATACCTGTCCCCCAAAGCCTTTTATTAGACAAAGCTCTAGTTTTTGTGGCACTGCTTTTGCACCCAAGAGAATTGGTATTATTTTTGGGTTACCAGCTTCCTACTAGATTAGGACAATTACTGGACCAGAGATACTTTTTTTTTTTGTTGTTTTAAATACTGCAGTGATAGAAGGTCTGTGATAAAATAAATCAAGGTGAGATATCGGACCAGATGACACATTGTCTGATCTGGTTTAGAAATTCCRTCTATGTAATTAAGGTATCTTTGAGGTTGGATATTTCAGGGTATGGAAAACTCACTCATACTGTGTGCATACATGAGTGTGGGTGGTGAATATGAAAAAAATTCAATCCAAAGTGAATTTTGATGAGTTAGTTATAAATGCCTGAGGACATTCTTAGAATATCTTGTACATTTTTGTTTGTGTGTGTGAGAAATGACAACCATGAAGACAGGTATATTTCTGAATCCAGAGATGACTAGTTGCAGTGCAGACTTGCTCCATATGTATGCTTAAGGAATCAGCTCCAGGAGATACTCCCTTGATGCTTGGAGGCCAAGATGACAGGCCCTTTAAAACATCTTGTTTTGATGAATAAAAAGGAGATGATCCAGGGTGATGCTTCTCCCATTTTTCTCCTATGGTTATTGACAAGGGAGGTAGTTGTGATGTTGTTTGTATGAAGCCACTAGTACCATGAACAAGACCACTTCACAAGGCAGCAGAATAGTCCAGGGAGGTAATAACATTTTTAATTTGCGTGAGTTTGTACAGGATTCAAACCAGGAACTCAAATGTGAAAGGATTCCTATCATACTATAATTCACATCAGCTTTCTCTTTACAGTATAGAAGGATTTTAATGGAAGTGGTGTTACTTGAGTGTCACTACTGGGCATGTCCAGAATAATCCTAGAAGTGCATTTTATCTGCAAAAGATTTATTTTTTTTCTCAAATAGGATGAGAATTGAGGGAGCAGTGCGGTTGGGAAACAATGAGTGTTGTTTCCCGCTTTTTTTGTAGAATGAAGATCTAAAGGAGAAGGCATAGTCCATAACCTCCATATGTTCCTAAGTGCTAAATGTTATCAGATTTGCTATCTTTGCATGGAAATAGAACAAAATTCCCTGTTCTAGTGGGGGCTATGCGTGCAGCCAAGCAGCTAATATTGTCTTACTTGTCTGGCTTCATCTTTATGAAATTCCTCAGTTGCTAGTGATCTGCAGTGTTGGCATCTGTTTGTGCTCTCTCCTATATTGTATAATTAGGAGCTGGCTAAAACAGTTTCTTTCTTATTAGGACTTTGCTTTTTAACATGGGTTAGTCACCATAAATATTGCTTTTGCGGCTTTAAAACCGGAGGCTGACTTGATGTGTTCCCATGCCTTTATTACTCTCACTAGAAGTCTTGTTCCATACTGTTATGTCTGGTTTTGGCTCTTTACTACTTGAGGCATGCATCAAATACAAGAAAAGGGGCAATTTTGCCAGGTGCAGGACTGGAGGTCAGGAACTTCAGTTTTCTAATACTCTTTTTGACACTGACAATATTCTGTGACATTAAGAGAAATCACCTAACTTCTCTGTGTATTAGTGTCTGCACTGTACAGGAGATACCGTATTATCTTGCATAACTCACAGGGATAGGGGAAAGATCTGCTAGTAGTCATAAAGCCTTCTGAAGATCAGAGGCAATGTACATGCTATGTGAGACACTGGTGTGTATCAGTTTCTGGCAATAATGTTTGTTCTACAGATAATTCTATCTCAAATCCCAGTATGCAGGGAAGTTTAGTGTCTTGGATAAATTTCTCAAAGCCTGGGTAATATGCCCAAAGCCTGGACATTTTCTAAATTGTATCTCCTTATGATGTTAAGGAGCTAAGTGTAGTAAAGGATGAAATTCAGGAATTTCATCTACGAGCAATACCGAGATAAACATGTAGCAGGACATCATTAACTTCAGATGGAAGTGACGGAGAGAAAGTATTCTCCCATCTTCTCCCACTGCTGTTATATTCCTACCATTTTTCACACTGTGCTCAATCCTTATGACAATTGTGTAAGAGTCAAATGGTCAGTCTCTTCTCTTTTAAATCTCTTCCCTTAAAACTATATCCTTACTTCCAACATCTCTGAATGTTTTACACGTTGCATGTATAGTAGAAAGTCCTGAATCTCTTCAGATGTCAAGAATAGCTGGGACACTGGCTTTCTCTCCGCTTCTGTGCAGGAAAATAGCATACAAATAATACACAGCTGTCCAGGCCCCACATCATGGTTGCCATCTGACTACAGAATTCTTTTTCTAGAAGATGTTTTCTCCTGTTGGAAAAAAAAAAATGCAGCCGTGTTTCCTTCTTCCCAGATGCTGGTCATCATGAATCCTTTAGCTGCTTTTCTTTTCCCTCTTTTTGGCCAAATGCCTTCCATATGTTGGGACCAATCACAGATGGTCATCCTGGCATTTCCCAGTGGCAGGAGTGACTGCTCCAACATGTACCATGTGTGCAGTGTGAGTACAACTCTGTGTGAAATAAAAAACAGGCTGGCCTAGGGCAATCTAATCAGGCAGCAATAGGCTGGGGCAATGCTAGGCTCAAAGTTTGGGCTTGGCCTTGTTTTGATCTGTTTTGTTATAGTTTTATTTCCTCCTTACATTCTGTGTCCCATTCATACTAATCACACTCAGTCCTGATTTTTTCTTTTTATTTCTGCATTTGTCATAAAATAAAGCAAATTATTCCCGTCTTCGGAAACGATCTAGACTAATTAGTCGTCTAACCCAATAATTAGTTTTTTGTTTCCCTGTCTGTTTTCATGCATTATTGTTAGTTTTTTCCCTTCTTTTTTTTTTTTACACCATTACAGATTAAAATGAGCCACATTTGCAGTTGATGGTATCTTTTTTTCGGGGGAAGAATGGAGAATTGCAATAGAAAGCTACTTCAAAAGCAGCAATAAACTCAAGGATAAATTAAGGAAATTGAATGAGCCACATTTGGAAGCAGCATTGAGGCTAATATTCTGTCGCTTAAGGTTAAATTGCAACAGAGAAAGAGAGAGGGAGAGATTCCAGTGAATCCAAAATTGGGGAAGCAGTACTGCTCAAGTCAGTGCCAGAATTCTTTTGCCGCTTGAAAGGGTTCTGCCTGGCTTGAGAATTTAATTATGCGTGCATCAAGTGGGTAAAGGTGCTAAACTGATCTCRCTTCCTCCTCTCCCCCAGGCCTGACAGATGAAGAAATTGACCTGGCTTTCCAGCAGTCCGGCACCAGCACGGACGAGCCGCAGTCCCCAGGTCCTTCTGCACAGCTGGTGCCAAATCAGCCCACTCACCCCGTGTTGTATAGTAAGTAACCTCTGGGAAACACCTAGTCCAGTTGCTTTCTGCAGTGATTTTTACTACCCTGCACCTTGCTTAATAAGTTTTCAAGAACAGATTTCTGTGCCAGATCCTAGAAAACAATGTAGTCTTATGGCATTGATTTAAGCTAATGCTGTAACTGTTGTCAGAATCATACACCTAATGTTACTTTAAATGCGTTTTGTAGTTGCTGATGCCTGTGACAAGATGCATCCACAAGATTATATTACACAAGAATGATGAGATATAAATGACAATAATCTACAAACAAACACAATAAATACTAGCCTATGATATCCTTTAACATCAAGGAGTATAGTCAATAGAAATGTAGCTTCTGACTCATTAGAAAGGCTTGAAAAAAGCATTTAACCAATGTAGGACTTGGTCTTCATTTCTAAAACTTAGGGTCATGCTTCCCTACTTCAGCAGGGTTTTCTAATATTTAAATCATTAATATATGATAGAGCTGATAGGTTCTTGGATAAAAGGTGCTGTGAAAGTGCAACATTATTACTTCTTTAGTTATTACAACAATGGAGTCTGTTCAGGAAGCTGTCTATTGGAGGTCATCATGAAGTATTTGCTCTCAAGTACTCTATATAATTCTTTTGTATCTCAGTTAGAGGACTTATTTTCTTAACTAGTCAGGCATCTGATCAGTTAATGCCTTGAACAGTTGCTTGGAAGAGGTACATTTTCAGCATGGACAGCGAACTAGATTATAAGGTCTTCAGGGCTTAGTCTGTGACTTCCTGTGTGTGAGTCCAAGGTCTGGCACAAAGGAGCCCTAGTATGACTGAGCTTTAAGAGTGCTGTGGGGTTATAAATAAACAGTTAATAATGTTGATTATTTTTAAGAAATCTTTTCTTCTTCGATCTCAACCAAACTGAGGGGAGGCAGCAGAAATTCTGTGTGGACTGTGTGGATCTGATTGTATAATTTTGCGTATAAAATTCACTCACAGAGAATTTTTAAAGTCTCAACATAATCTGTGTAGACTTAAAATTTACATATAGATTTGCATTTTAAAACAAACCTCGCAAAAAGTATCTAAGCTCCAAACAATAAAACCCAAAGTACACACCATTAAAAATCCATCAAAAGGAGCTGTTCAGCTCACATGTGTGTCTGGCACACAGTGAAAAACACTTCATTTACCTGCCAAGTATTAAGAATAGGGCTTTGATATTGCTCCTAAACAGTTCTAGCTCAGATATTGACTGATGTGACAGTCTACTCAGGGCTGCGTTTATTAGTTTATGGCATCATTTTGCTATTGCTAGAGACAGTGCTAGACTTGCTCTCTGATTTGGCATGGTTTGGGAAGAAAAAAATTTGTGGTGGAGTGGGGCTCAGAATTCAAATAACCCTGACTGCTCTATTGGGTGTGCTGGTGAAATCTGGAACTGAATTCTGTTTTCTGGTCTAATATCTATCTGCCATAGTTCACAGAAAATACCAGAAACAAAATCTGTCCTTTTGCTGATACCTGTTACGCAATACACTGCTCGTTCAGCTAACTCATACAAGAARCAAATATTGGAAGAGTTAATCTTCTCTTATTTTATAGTGTTCCACTAATATAAGTAAAGCAGGAAAGTAGCGTGCAGTTTAAACTAGAAAACACTGGAACCATTCTCAAATCTTGCAGCTTTTTCACAGGTTTTTTTTTTTCCCCTTTTAATATTTTGCTTTTCCTCAAAGCCCCAGCTCCTGATTTCTTAGCACTAGGTAAGAATTTGGACTATTATTTAAAAAGCAAAATGTTTCCAGTCCTGACAGCTTCAAAGAGAAATTTGAAAGTATCATTGCTCAGAAATGCTCAGAAACCACAGGTGAATAAAAGAACCACCAAAGCAGGGCTTTTTTAGGTGTTGAGATTTTTAAACTTATGCCCTAGCTTTGTGATTGGGTACGTTTTAAATAATTTGAACCAAAACCTTTTGTCTGTGAGGCACAGTTTTGCTCGTCAGCCCACAACATGTGGGAAACAGTGACGATGGATTTATTAGATATTGCCCCTCCCCTCTGTAGCCATTCTACCAAGACCTTCTATTTACCCTTGATCTTTAAATGAATGTATAAAAAGAATAAATGGCTAGGTGTATATGGTATTTGTTTAACCAAAACATTTGTTTTGATTAGGTGCGGTCTCTACCCCTTTCTTATTCTTGACCGGTATAGTGTTGGTATTGTTGATGATGGATCCATCCCTGTATCTTCCTGTTAAGTGATTTCTGTGGCATCAAAACTGCCTAAAGAATACGTGAATTTCTCTAGAGCTGATGGATGAGACTGTGCAGCTGTCTAGTGTCCCTATAGAAGTGGTTCAGTGGTCTTTTAAGGTGCCTTGTTTGCTATTATAGGTTATTTCATCAATTGAAAGCTAATATTGTAATGAACGATTCTGCAATGGTCCAAATCTGCTTCAGGACAGTTGTTTCTGTGATAATTTACTAAGTCACTTAATCTTTGACTGATTTATCAAGTGTTGTCATGTATAGGGAAAGATACATACTACTTTTTATGTCTGTCTGTTATGTCTATGTTCTTACAGAGTATTCATTACATTAGTGTTGGAATGCTTCGATATTTGAAGTTCAGAAGTATATCTAGAGGACTAATGAGATACATAGATTATACTGCGAACCATTTTTTGTTCGATTATTTTTTTTGTTCCCCCCCTTTTTTTTTTGAGTAGTTCTGACACCTCTTGTCAACAGCACAGCACTAGAGAGATGGAATTACCCCACAGAGCAGAAAGAAGAGAAGAAACAGTTGAGAAGGAACTGCTGAAAAGCAATGGCTGGAAGCTTGAAAAACCTAATTTCTCTCTGTCTCCCTGCCCACCCCCACATTCCCAAGTATTGCTGTTTCATGTTTAAAAGTTTTCCTCAAAACTGTGACTTCAGAACCATCTCAAGGTTTCATACAGCAGAAATGGAGCAGACAGCTGGACTGCTGGTCTTGCCAGCAACTCCAATGTAAGATATCCACTCTTGTGAGTCAGAGCAATAAATCCTATCCACATCTTCAGATTCTATTTGCTTGGTCTCCTGCTGTTGTCATCTCAGCCTGTTCTAAGTTTTAAAGTTGCAGGAAACGATTCATACCACTTAAATACTTTCTTTTGCACAAATTGTGCTAATAGTGTAGGTATTACTTAATATACTAATGTTGTGCTGGAAATAGTTCTCACATAGGTAAGTGCTATCTAATCTTTTAGAGTGGAAGAGAAAGAAGTGTATTCGTAAGCCTTCAGGATAGCATAGTTCTTGTTGTATGCTGAACTCCTCCTGGGTTTGTTGAAACAATAATAACTTTTGGGGAGAAGAGACAAGAATTAAGTTTTTAAAGTTTCTCGACACTGCTTTTTAGCTCAATACCATCTCTACTTTTTCTCCTCTCTGCTCTGGAGGAGTAATTCCTTCCCTCCGGTTTGTACTTTTGCCAAGAGGTGTCAAAACTGCTTTAAAAAAAAAAGCTTAAAAAAAGCTTGAATTTGATTAATATAGAGAAACAAGACTTTGCCTGACTGATAATAAAACTGATAAATGACATTTGAATTACTTGTAGCGGTAATTTATTACATAAAATATCTTTTATTTGACATGCGATTAGTTGCTGGAAGCATCACTCAATCTGACTAGTTTAAACATGCTTTAAAATGAGCCCCCAGTAAAAAAACAGGGCTGTCTGCTGTTGGCGTTATGAAATATACTAATCCAGCAGTGAGGACAAAAATCTGACTTTAAATATTTAAATGATTAATTGGGTTTATATATTTTTTTTTACCTTCCTAACCCTTATAATTACAAGCAAACTCAGGGGAGTTTCTGAGCTAGGCGTGCAAAGCCGCATGCTTATCATGCATGTATTGTCTGTGTCCTTCCCCATGGTATTTATGGCCTCCATTCATGGGTTTTCATGCAGATTTTACATGTGCTTAAAAATCAGCTCCGAAGACTGCTTTGCTTGCCATTTGGAACTTCTTCTCCCACCCTTGTGCTTTCATCAGGTGGGAGGCTGTAAAGTAGAGACATTTTTCTCTGATGGGTAAAAAAGGTGACTAGAATCTGGGCACCTGGGGTTTTTTTGTTTTGTTTTGTTTTGTTTTGTTTTTGGGGGGGGGTGGGTTTTTTTTTTTTTTTGCTAACTCCTTTCCATGGATTCAATGTTTACTCTTGGAGAAATCACCTTTTTATGCCTCAGTTTCTACAGTTTTAAATGTGGATATTAGTGATGACTGACCATACTTGGATGCACAAGGCCTAATTAACTGATGTTAGGAAAGCCAATTCTGAGATGAATGGGGTTCTTAAAAATAGTAAGTGTTTACTCTGGAAATGCAATTTACAGTTGCTGTTGTGAAAATTGAATATGCTTACAGAAAACACACATACAGGTGGAGAAGACAGCTGTGTCCCTTACATTTGCCTTTTGGTGGTCTCTTATGTAGAATGATTCATTACATCCCTAGTATGTAGTCTATCTCTTTCAGGAGGATTTCAGTACCTAAACTGTAAGAGTATTTGGGCCATTATTACTTTTTTATTTCTTCCACATTTTATTCCAGTTTTACAAGAAGGGAAATTGAGGATATGCAAAGAAGTCAGTGTGAGCAGTTGAGTTACAGCTGGGAAACTTCTAACTGTCCCTCCACCCCATGTTTTAGGTTATAGTCTTGGAGAGGAAAAACAAGACTGAATGTAGATTTTAGGCAGACTTGTGACATTCCTCATAACATTGTAGTGTTGATTGGTCAATACAGAGCCTTCACTGTGTCCCTTATCACTTAGTTTTCCTCTCCATCTCCCTCACTTTTTTTGCCACTAGACAGAATTATTTCASACATCTCTGAAACGAGTAAAATGGCATTTCAGCTTCTTGTCTTTATAGACTCTCTGAACTTTAGGAAAGATCATTCTGGTCCCTTTTCATTAATAATGAAAACCAGGGGGCAATAAAATGTTCTTAGCTCAAGCATTACAGGAATGGAGGGAAAGATGAGTGAGGTGAAAGGGCAAAGCTGACAGGGTCCTACAGGTGTTTCTCGATTTTACTCAGAGGTCACTGCAGTTGGGAGGTAGTTAGGGACAGCCAGTCAAGGACTGCCAACCTATACATAAGGCACAGTTGGACCCACAGACCCTCTGAGATTCATTAACCCTTTACAATAGGCCGTTCGTCCTGGAATGAGTTGCATGGTTGTAGAAGAATACTTTTAGCCTGAAGTTCATGTCAGAGAATTGGAAACCCAAGAGTATTCAGAGTTCAGATGTCAGAAATGACATTGGGGGCAGAGTAAGAAGGGGAAGGTGGGATGAATGACTGGGGTTTGCAGCAAGATTAGCCAGAGATCATTTTAAATCCCAACATGTACACAGCCAGTTACTGCAGCTTAGCCTGATGTGTGTTAACTCATTAAGTTACAAAGTTATGATAATTTGATCATGTGCCTGAACTCCAAAACTGCAATCGCAGCAACCCAAGATACTGCTAGTGACAATACTCACCAATTTTGGAAGTTTGGAGTTGTTTTAATATGTAAAGTTTGTGTGGCAGATACTCTGAGGAACTAAAAAGTAGCAAGAAGCTATACCTCTGTTTGAGGGTCAGTGCCTCAAACTGTAGAGCCTGAGTGCTGGGATTAGGAAGAACTGTTGCAGTGAAATGCTTGCAAGAGACCTCAGCAACAGGGAGAATGTCAATAGATGAGCAAAGCAGAAAGGAGGCAAGCTTCCAGCCATTTCAGCCAATTGACCCTCTCTCTGGAAGCCCAGTTTGAAAGTTTGGAGAACAGAATGGATTTCCTAGACATTGTAGGTCACATGCAGATTTGGATCTGTCTGTTTGGAGACTGCATGCCAGCCTCCGCCTCATCAGTGCTGCCCACATCCTGCCACTGAACTTTAGGAAAGATCACTCTGCATCCTCTTTATTATTAATGAAAACCGGGGGCAGTACAAGATTCTTAGCAAGAGCGTTAAGGGAGCTGCGAGGGAGGTGAAAGGATGAAGCTGGTGGAAAACTACAGGTGTCTTCTGATTGTGCTTGGAGGAGCGGAGCATGCTGTATCTTTGCTTTGCTCTGTTGAGTTTCTAAGCTTCTGTGCAGAATTGTGTGTTAAATGTCTCAAGCTTTTCTCTACTCCTTTTCCTCTCTCTCTGTAGATATTTAATTGCATATTTTGTCTTTGTTGTTTGTGATATGCTTTGGTCCCTGTTCTTAATTCAGGCATGAAAGACACTGGATCCTTTCTTATTGCAGCAGTCCGTAGCTGCTGACACAGCATTCATAAACCCATTTATTGCCCTGACAGATCTCTCCTCTTCCTCAAAATACTTTGCTTTTTCTTCTTTCTGCACTTTTCTCAGTCTCTGGCTCTGTCCCCATTTTCAGAAGTTACAATAGTGAAGAGCAATTGGTATTCAGGTAATGAGTTAACCTTAGCTAGCACTAACAACACAGACAGTTGTTTGGGGCCAGTACAGGGTTCAGAATGTGTTCTTCAAGGAAGAAGTAAGGAAAAACAGTTTGATGGAACTATATTAAATGCGGCTGTCTTGCTGTTAAGCCTTAAACAAGGCCAGTCCCACTGCTACAGGGCTGTACAGATGTTCCAGTGTCCTAGGGCTGGAATCCTTCGTATTGCACCCGAGCGGCTGCTAGCATCTTCATGCCCCCTGTTCAGTAAATCTATGCCTGCTAGGAAACAGAAGAATTGGTATTATTCATTGCTCTTCTATCCGAATCAGGTGGGGGATATTAGGAAACCAGTTGAAAATGTTGCCACCTGCAGTTCTGACTGTGGTTATTTCTTGATTTTGGCTTATAGGTCCATCTGCCTCCAGATGGCGAGACTATGGGGCTTTGGCTATCATAATGGCAGGGATTGCCTTTGGCTTCCACCAGCTATATAAGGTAATATTTTCCCCACTATTCCAACAGCTTGTTCTGTACTTGGAGAGAATGATGTTATGCTGCTTGTGTCCAAATGATCATGTTGGTTCTAAGTGCAGTTCCAGTTGGTGAAGCATCTGCTCTTGCTGACACTCCCATTGGTATGTTTGAGAAATGTAGACAGTTAATGTGAAAATGCAGAGTCAAAAAGTGGCAAGCAAACAAAGCTATTTTTCAACAGTAGATCTCAAACTGCTAGAAACAAGGTAATTTTCATCATATATTTTTATTTATATATTTATATATATATATTTATTATTATTATTTTAAGTTGGGGAAAATGAGCACAGTTCAATAAAGGGATTTCCTCATCATTGGTCAGTGGACACTAGTATCATAGGCAGGTCCTGTGTCCCAGTCTAATGCTTTGTCTACTGCTGATTCTGTACCATGGGTTAGCAAAGAACCTTCTTTGGCTGGTCAGAAAATTGAAAAGAAGATGCTAACCTCCAGCTCTGCTGTACATCCATACTTCTACTCCAATGTACTTAGTACAAGGTAGAGCAAGCATGTGTTTGCTTGTGTACCATAGAGACAGCTGTCCCTCCTAATTTCTTGTGTAGTGTTTCTCTAGCTGAACATGTTCTTTCACTTCAGATTTGCTCTCCAGCTCTGTGGTGACATTAGATAATGTCTTCTGGGAGACAATCACATTCTGTGTCTATATAGGAAGACATAAACTCCTCAGCTGGTTCATGACAACACAGCAGAGTGTAAAGGGCTTTGGTCCATTAGAAGTTATCTTTTATTTTTGAAAAAGGGACAGAGATAAAGAGTAACAAGTAGTTTTTGGGTTTTGTGTTTGTTTTTTCTTTAATTAACAGTTATTGACTTGCTTAGTAAAATCTGTTTTACAAATCAAGTGTTGTCCTTCTTTTTTAAACTAGTTTTCTTATCTTTCCCTATCATTAATTTCCTGGGTCTTGGGGCAAAAGAGGGAGGTCAGATTTGGCAATGTTTCATCTATGCAAGTAAAGTTCCATGACTAGAGAGGGTGGCTTTTTAGTGAGCTACATTATCCCCTTGTTTTTTACATTAAAGTAGTGATGCCAATCTTACTGATTTTTTCATTCTTGCAAAGAATGGTGGGGTTGATAAGTGTCCAGACAGATGTTAAGACAACAGCTGCTGGGCCTTGCAGACCTTAGCACATTGCTGTTACTAAATTATACATATCTAATAGATATTGATGCTTTATATAATTTTTTTGGGATGATGTCACTGATGCTGTTAATATATCCTACTGCTGTACTCTTTGTTTACGGATCTTGCTCTGCTGTCTATCCAAACCTCATAAGACATATTGTGTGCCTAGCAGAGACCCATATTCTTTTATTGGAGTAAGAAATCTTTGGAGACAGTTGATAAATTCCCTCTGCCCTTCATGGGATTTTGAGGGGAGTTGCAAATAGATTTTTACATGAAAGATAGGATACTAGGATGAGACATAGTTGTCCATGTGTGTTCTGTGAGGATTAGAAGAGAACTGTTTATGAAAGTCATCAAAAGCTGTTCGGTTTTCAGAATGTCTGAGTGTAAACATGTGTGTGTACCTGTGCTTTGTGTGGATAAGAGCTGTGTACAGTGTCAGGGAAATCTTTAAGCAGTGCTATTAAGTGTAAAAGAATGCTGTCCCACACATCAGTTTGGATAATCAGCTCTGTCTCAAAAATGGTCTTGTACGTATGCCTCTACAGTGGGTGTATGTACATCAAAAACCAGGCTGAAGAAGAGTTGTTAGGTACTACCAGGGTTGTTTCAACGCCCTAGACCATCCTCTCTTGCCTTTCTTTCACCTGTCATATTGTGCTTGAATGTGCTCTTGTTAGAGTGCACGTTCAATTCATATGTGCAGCGCTGCAGAAGGAACCATGGTAATTAGGGGAGAACTGTGACCTATTAGATCAAATCCATTCTCTGCAAGGGCAGAAGGAGGTAGATTTCATGGCTGTGTACAGTATCAGTGAGCTGCCTCCCTGCCTCTAGGAACTTGATTCTCACTCCCTTTAGCCCTGGTTCCTCAGTTCTCTGTTACTATTGTTAACTGCCCCATTTCCTTTTCTCTTCGCTGTTTCTCCAGATCTCTGCTTTTCCCTCCACCACTCTAATGCTCCCCCAGAGTTCATTAGATTTTATAATACCTCTCATTCCTTTGCTTGTTCTTCCCTGGCCCTTTCAGTATCAGTGCTTCCTTCTCCTCCCCACTTCTGCATTTCTTGCCTGGTGGATGTAGCTCAAATGTTATGACATGTCAGTGTGTTCGCTTGAGAGAGCATAAGATCTGAAATTGTACTCTGCATATGATGGATGTTTCTCTGCACTGAGAGCTGTCCCAGGAAACCCTAAACAAAGTTAGGAACTGTCTTTCAGCACCCCTAAAAATGTAACCACAGAACTCCTATTTTCTCTTTTTAAACTTCTTTGAACTACTTTAGGAAGAATTTCGTTTCTCAGCCAGATGTGTGGATAAATGATCACTGGCTCTGTAATAAAGGATGAAGTTTGGGCGGTGGGCTTTGAGGAAGTTTCAGGCAGATTAGAAAGACTGCTTTGGATATCCCTGTTTCCTAAAAAAGTTTCTGTACTCCATGCAGAAATACCTGCTCCCTCTCATCATGGGAGGCAAAGAAGACAGGAAACAACTTCAGAGGATTGAGTCAAACATTTCTGAGATGAGTGGCAGTGTGACACAGACAGGTAAAGATTAATGACTCCATCAATTCAGCCCTCAAAGCCCTTCTCTCTGTATCCTCCATTCTGCAAAGACCCCCCACCCTTCTGTTTCCCTCCATCCCCACTTTACATGGTGACTTCATTTATCTGCTCTAAGAATCTGTTCACATTTGCAAATGAAGCCGCCGTCATTTCGGTTTAATTTGAAATTGCTTGTTTACTGTC
This sequence comes from Apteryx rowi, assembly GCF_003343035.1. Lineage (NCBI taxonomy): Eukaryota > Metazoa > Chordata > Aves > Apterygiformes > Apterygidae > Apteryx > Apteryx rowi. Next base: position 1,687,961 of record NW_020450307.1, on the reverse strand, counting down.
GGCGCGGCCTCAATTAATTATGTTTTTACGGAAAGGCTCCCAACCTCAGAATATTAATAAGGGGAATAAAATGACAGCCTTTCGGAGGGCTGTAAAGTTCATTTTTAATTTCTGCTTCTCTGATGTTTTCAGGGGCTTTTTTTTGGTGTTTTCCCCCCACCTTCCATCTGAAAACCCAAAGCAGAGTCAGGAGAGTCTGTAATTACTGTGCCTTCCTGACCTCAGCCACCTTCTCTGTTATTGACTCTATAGGGCACCTGTTCATTACCTGATGCCCTAATGATGGCCTGGATTAGCTGTTACCTGTCACGCCAATGGAGTTTTTAATTTTATTTTATTTTATCAGCTTGTTTACTGGCTGAAAGCTTTGGATAAAGCGCCAAAGTAGAAATAGTACTCCTACAGCAGGAGTTGGAGTCCAATAGAAGTTCTTCAGTGTTTGCTGGGGGTGGGAGGGGTATACAGGGTGTTCTTCTGAAATGCAAGGGGGGAAAGCACAAAGTGTATTCAACTGATGGGAGGGAAAAAAGTGTGGTTTTCAGCAGTAAGTTTGTTAAAGGTGTTGGGGAAGAAGAAGCTGGTGGGTTGAGGGTGGGAGGATGCTAATTACACTTTTTAGCGGAGGGTGAAAAGAAGAGCATCTTTCATTTCTCTTGACACCCTAAGGTCAATCCTGAGACCAGCCTTTCTCCAGACTGGAGCTAGCCCCTGAGTTTGCCTGTGTGAGGCCCAAGATAGATAAATGATACAAACATTGTATAAGTTCAGGGAGATGTACAAATCATAAACCAATATAATTAGAAGGGAGAGGTTTTGGATGGATATACTGTGGGCTATAGACATCTATACAATGGAAAGATAAACTAGAAATACTGGAGGTTAGATGCAGTGCAGGTAGATTACCCATAGTGCAGATAAATCATATGGATTAAAGTGAGCAGGCGGGCGTAGATAAATTAGATATAGTAGGAATAGAGGCATCTTGTAGCTAGACAGCAGGAAAGACGTGTGTGTGTATATGTGCATGTATCTCAGTTTAACATCCTCCTGCTTTTCCCCTCACAGTGACTCAGTTACAGACAACTTTAGCAGCTGTTCAGGAACTGCTAATACAGCAACAACAGAAAATCCAGGAGCTCACCCAAGAGCTGGCTGCTTCTAAGGTACCCATCCCTAACTCTTCACCTTTAGAACATCCCCATCTCCTCCGGAACATGTATGGCTTCTTTTGCGTGCACAAACCCATCTCATATTCCCTGCCAGTTTCTCTGCACCTGGCATTAACTAGGCTGTCTGTTCAAAGCACTGGATATTAATTGGGTGCCCAATGAAATATATCTGGCTTCCGAGAGGACTTTGTTATACAGTGTCATATGCAGCCTTTGTGTTTGTAGCCTCTGACTTGTTCTCAGCTCTGTAACTCCTACCCGTGCCAAGAAAGTACAAGTACACATCTAGAGGAAGGGCAAAGAAACAGGCAACCTGCATTGCAATTGAGATGGAATAGCTGTCCTGTTAGTCCACTGCCCAAAAGAGGTAAAGGCCAGATGTGCAGAGGTTTTATCTGTGGGTAGTATGTCATTTTCATGTTTATATTTTTCCTGTATCCTTGTATTTTGATTCAGAACAGTGGTCAAACACACACTTGAAATATTGTATCTAAGTCACTTGTTCAGATCCAGGCCAGGTAATGTCTGAACAGTCTTACTATTGATGGTTTGTTTCAATGATTTTGGTCATCTCAGTGTAACAGGTGGCCCCATCGCAACCACATTTGGCTCTCTCAGTGGCCCATTCACCTTGAATCCTGACTGGAAYCCAGCAATAAAACTGCCAGCTGTGGCCAGTTAGTTTAGTTACCGCTGCTTTCAAGTAACCACTTTTAACCAAAATTGATTTTCCTTCTGGCATTGAAACTTAGTGCTTTCCATCTCTAAAGCACTTTGCAGCTGGTGTCCTAAGTCTCCTATCAGCCAGTAGGTGTTGGTTATATGTGAGGTGGGATGGATTTGAACAAGTCACGTAGAGCTGAAGTCTTCCTTTCCCTCACAAACTTGTGATTATTCAGGTCCCAGTCATCTTTCTGTATTTTTGTACAGGGAGAGCTTTTTATTTTTGCTGTGAAATCCCTTACACAATGCCTTTTAGCCTTTTTCCTATAGCAGAAGCAGTTGTCTTCTCCCCTTACCTATACTTTAGTCTTGTACAAACTCTTTGGTGGTGTGTAACTGGTGGGCCACAGCTGACTATGTGGTGTGCACACTATACAGTAGGAATCCCTCAGTGGCACAGCTGTAAACCCAACCATGAAAGCCAGTTTATGGTCACAACACTTTACTTCAATTTTTCTTGGGAACTGTGGCCTGTCGGTGGCCTGGAGCCAGTCCGGAAATTGGAAAACTGTTTTCAGGTCGTAAGTGTTAAGATTAAGACCACATGTTGAGCTTTAAGAAGGGAAAAGGGCATAAGTGTCTTGGTGGTTTAGAGAGTCTTAAAAAAGTTTTTCCTTCCCTCCCCTTCTCTCTTCTGCTCTGAAATGGTAGCACACATTGTTATGATATCTAAACCTCATGTGTACAAAGAAAAACTTGGGCAACCCCACAAACCAAAGAATAAAAGCTGTGTTTTCTCAGCTGTAATGTAAGTTTTTATATCTGCTTTTCAAACTCCTACTGGCATGCTGTAAAAAATTAAAAAGAGGGGCTTTAAGTAATTAAAAAACGTACATAAAAATTCAAGGCTTGAATTTTCTACAACTGTTTTTTAAAGAGACTGGCTAAAAAGCCCCAGATGTCAGATTTTATTTCTAAATCCTAAGCATCTGGCACCATATGTGTTTTGGAAATTTGAGTCCTTTGCAGACCAGTGAGTGGAAATCACTCCCTTGTTAATGTGCTGCTGTAGCTTTCAAGGTCTTGGACAGCCAGAACAGTGGCTCCTGGATTCTTGCTGTCTGAGGGCTGGGAGTGTGAATCCCAAGGGAACGCATCTGTGTATATCACAGCTACTAGAGACTGAGCCTCTCCCAGCTCATTGGGTTCACAGCCCAGAAGTCACTGTGAGGAGTACTGGCAGTGAAGGTGTTGGGGATTATTCAATACTAGCTGAAGTCTGTGTAAAGAATAAGTAGGAGCAACCAGTCCTAGTTACACCTAGTAGGAACTTATGCAGAGGAGTTTTGTGTTATTCCAATCTTAGCTTCCTCCAGCGGGGAATCTATTAGGAATATCTCTGGAGAGGTGCTCACAAATGGACTGATTCCCAGAAGCTTTTAACAGAAATAACTCTGGGAAGTGCTAGATGTGAGAGTGTTCTTTGGTTCCATACTCAGCCCATCCCTATAGGAGTTGCTGTAGTGATAGGATGGGGGAACCAGAGGTGATGATCTCTCCTTCAGAATGCTCTTCACATTTCTCCAATTCCTTAAAGGGTTAAAAGAAAAATTGCCAGAAGTATTACATGCAGCATGTTCTCCTCAGTTGTTACCTTACTCTAATTTCTGCTTGACATCCCATAGCAGTTCTGATGCAGTGCTGACAGCAGCTGTACCAGGCTTCCATGAGTTACTTATCATCTTTCCCCACCAAATTGCATTCATTGCCTTGAAATATCCAAGAGAGAGTGCCTAGTCCAGCTGCTTCCTGGAGATACAATCTGGTAACTCAAGCATAGCTCTAATTGTTCAGATCTAGTGGGGAAGCTCTAATTGTTCAGATCTAGTGGGGAAAGTTGCTGGAGCTTTCAAGCATCGATTTATGAGTCCACCTCTAAATGCCACACAGTGCAGTTTATTGACCCTTTATTTCATGGTTTAGGAGAAATAAATGAGGGGTCTTAAACCGGTTATTTATATATAATATTTGAATCTGTTGCCTCAGCTAAGTGCAGTCTCAGGAAAGAGTAAAGTACCTACTTCTWTGTAACTCCCACTGCCTTTCAGGATCATACTTCTTCTCTAGAAATGGTACCATAGGTCAGTGTCAAACAGTTTGGTTTACCTCTTTTTGTATTGCTCTCTGCCTGACATGTTGGTGGAAAACTTTCTATGCAGACCTTGCTTTGTTTGAATGCTCGAAAGCGCTGGGCTGCTTCTAAAGGAAAAAGAAAGGTCCCCTTGAGATGTTACGACAGTGACTGTGCATGTTGGGCTGGAAACAAGATGAATTAGTTCCCAAAACTGAAAGCAAATATTCAAATTGTCTTAGCACCCCGAGAGAACTATTTTTTCTGATCCTTGTGGGAATCCATTGAGGTCCTCCTTTGCTGTGGAAGTTTTTCTGCCCAGGCCTGAGAGATTTTAAATGATAGGGCTTATATATGTCATCCCCAGTGCTTGAGATTCTCACATGGGAGGAGAGAGAGGGTAAGATAGAAAAATATGACTTTCGTGAGCTCTCTCCTAATTCATGCTTCTGATTTTTACTTCTTTTTCATGTTATAGGCCACAACCTCCACCAACTGGATTCTGGAGTCGCAGAATATTAATGAATTGAAATCTGAGATCTACTCATTAAAAGGACTCCTCCTGAACCGGTATGGATGGAATATGCAAGCAGATTATTGTGTGGGGAAAGGGTTGCTTTCTGGGGTTCTCTCAGTCATTGAAAGGAAAGGCATTCCCAAAAGGAACTAGCTCTATACCTATCCTATTATTGCTGTTTTAATAATACCACTTTGCACTCCACTATCACTTTCTATTTGCAGGTCTCAAAATGCTTTTCAAACTTGCCTTAAATCACAGAATGCTTTGGGTGATTAATAAGATTTTTCTTTATAATAAGATCTTTGCTTGAGATAGAGAAATTCTCTGCCATTCAACACAGGTAGGATGCCTCTCACCTAGTTTTAGGTGTTGACTGTATATGGTCTCCATCTGAGCTACCCATCTACATTCCATTATGGGGAGAGAGAGACAATTCCGGATACAGTTCATCTGACCTGTTTACAGTTAGGGCATAACCAGAATGAAAAGAATCATACTTCAGTAGAGTCTGCATCTCTCCATTGGCTAGCTCAGGTATAGACATCTTATACTGTAGATGAGGCAATATAAATCCCAGCCTGTGGGACAGTCATAAGAACAGGGATCAGATCTCAATTCTTATGAAAACTCTTTTTTCCTAGAACATATCTCAGAGTCTATTTAGCTTTTCAGCTATTGATCCTTTCACTCTGATATGACTCCCTTGCCTCCTTCTACAAGTGACTAAGTCTTCTCATGTCATCTGTTTCCTAAGATGTCGACTTCAAAGATAAATTTAAGATTGGACTAAACATGTTCTGAATCTAAACGGGTGTGCTTTTCAGAAGTCTGAAAAGTGTATTGGCTTTTAACATTCTTTTAAATTCTCCCTACCCCTCCTGTTCCCACTAGGGAGTCATGGTAGAAAGCTTTGGGTGATTGGGATCACATCTTCAGTTACCATCTGTTAAGTTAGTTCATACAAGCATCRGTACTGGGGAGAGAGCACTAGTTAATGATGCCTCTTCAGCAATGGGAAAGTTGTTCAGAGATTACAGACCTGTTCATCTTGTTAGGCCTCTACCTGTCAGGCAGGATGAGGAGCAAGCACAGAGGCTTACCTGTCCTTTGTCTTTTTGTTGACGAGGGTTTCATCTTTGATTTATGCATACAAAATCTTTCAGCTGTCTACTGCTGGCCAGCAGCAAGGGGATAGCAGCTCCCCAGAGTGGGAAAGGGGGAGGGGCTGTCATTAGGGATAAATCACTATTTTATGCAGCTGGGGGATAAGTGCTTATAGGAAAAAGAAAAGTKTTTGTTTGTTTGTTTGTTTGTTCTTACAAAAAGGCAAATGTTTCTGCAGTGTGCAGGTGGCAGCAACACTGGAGCTAAGAAAGTCTCCAAACTGAATTTCTTGATAACATTTATGATACTGGTTGAATAATGCAGGCATTAGCTTGTTTGCACTCACAGGAGATGGAGGTTAGAACAGCAGAGTTCCTCCATGGCTAGTGGTGGCAGCAGAGATAGGGAGGTGAGCGCAACTACTGTTCCTAGTTCAGTCTAAGAAAGTGAAATCTATTGTGTTTGAATGCTCACTGCAGGAGAGCAGTCAGCTTTCTTGGTCTATTCTAGTCTTGTTCTTGGCGCTAGCTAGTTCCTAAGGGGCATGTGAACTCCCTCACGCACAGCATCCTCTTCAGAGCTTGATCAGATAAGTCTTCACACTCCCACTTCCCACATGCACAAGCAAGGATTGTATTTGCATGGGAAATACCAGATCAGACACTCTTTTTGCTCTGTTATTCATGACGGATGCCTCTGAAGGCACCAGTGCTCCCTGCTGCACTTATATTTGTCCTCTTTGATACTTGGATTCTCCTTTTAGGGCTGGGCATTAGCCTGCTGCTGTCAAATCCTTAAAGCCCACCTGGAGAGGACTCACTGAGGACAAAACAGCCAGCTCCTCAGTTGGTGCAAACTAGTACGACTGCATTCAAATCAGGGAGGCTGAACCAGTTTGCAGCAGCCAAGATCTGGCCCAAACATGTGAAGTGCATGCTGGGACTAGGAGTTAGGCTCTGGATTGTAATGAGCCAGCATGCAATAGCTGTGTATCGCAGTGGAGATGAGAGCCAGATGGTGAAATTCCTTGGCTCAGGCCTGAGGGCCTAATGCCTCTGACTTCTTGCTCCAGTGGGAATTTTCTTTACCAATTAATTAGTGATTGCTTTATAAAGGGATATTGAACACCCCTATCTTTCCAGAGGCAGCATTCCTGAGTGCCAGCTTAGTCTGTGAAATTGCCAAACCAGATCATTTCAGCACTTCAGATTGCCCAGCTGTGTGCAGGCAGCTTTTCCCTTGTGTGCAGGCTCAATTACTGGGTGCCTGTAAAGCACTTTGAGATTCTGGCTGAAGAAGTGAAGTGGTCTTGGTTTTATTTGTTTATGACACAGGAGACTTGCAATTTCAGTCCTGCTTTACATGATTCCCCCAGTACAAATGCCACCCTTCTCTCTAATGATAACCCCCTCAGTGTTTTTAATAAAAGCCCCTTTCTCTCCTTTTCTTCTCCTCCACCCCCCTGCCCCCCAAGGAGACAGTTCCCTCCCTCCCCTTCAGCTCCTAAGATCCCGTCATGGCAGATCCCAGTGAAGCCAAGCTCACCCTCCAACCCTATTGCTGCCAACCATAACAGCAGCAGTGACATCTCGCCTGTGAGCAATGAGTCTACTACCTCATCACCAGTCAAGGAGAATCACAGCCCTGAGGGTTCGAAGGTCAGCTGCCATTTGCTGAGCACAGAGGAAGGCAACAAGGCAGTGATTGACGTCAAGAGTCAAGTGCGGATGGAGGTGCAGGGTGAGGAGGAGAAAAGGGAAAACAAAAGGAATGAAGAGGAGGAAGAGGACGATGAGGATGATGACGTGAGCCATGTGGATGAGGAGGAATGTCTGGGTGTCCAGACTGAGGACCGGCGAGGAGGAGATGGGCAGATTAATGAGCAAGTGGAGAAGCTACGAAGACCTGAAGGGGCCAGCAATGAGAATGAGATTGACTAAGGCACCTTGGCTTCTTCTTCAGCTGCTGTACATCTTCCCTGGCCTCCTGCACTGTCCCTGGTGTCTCTCCCATTTTGTGGAGAGAAGTGCCCCCATCCCCTCCACTGATTCTTCCGTGATTGACCTTGAATAGGGTCATAATTGCCCAGCGAACAAGGTGGGCCCTGTTTCACTACAGGGCTGCGCAGCATTGCAGTGGCTGCTTCTTCCCTCCCAGTCCCACCTTCTTCCCATGACCTGGGATCACTGCCTAGGCTGGGAGACCAATCGCCTTACCATGCACCACAGCTACAGAAATAAGTCATCTTACAAAAACATCCAGCATCTCTCCTGAAGCGGTCAGCCTCTTCACTGCATCCTAGAGTCCTTCTATTCAGTCTCAGAAACCAGTCTGTCCTGAGCTATTCTATTTCGCAAGCCTTTAATCCCACATAAATCCTGAACCAGTTCTCTCTGTTTTCCAAAATAACCCTCTGTTTTATTTCTCAAACTAATTGATGTTCCATCTCCAAATCAGAAAGTTTTAACCCTGAATTCCTCACTAGATCTCACTCTCAGCCACCTACTCTCAGCCTTATGTCAAGCCTCAAATTGCTGAAACTACCCAGCATTTAAAAACACTAAATTTCTTGTGGGGTCCAAAGAACATTATTCCCACCCCACATGCTCCCTTCCACTCATCAAAGTGGCTTCTTGCTAGGAATCCAAGTCCAAGTTTCATGGCCACAGGAAAATGCATGAGAACAGGTGGCTTTGTTACCAGTTACTCCCCAGTGAAAGAAGGCTTTGAAAGATGACCCCGCTCATCCCAATTGTTACCCTTTTTCCTCCAAAGGCAAACGGAGCTCACATCAGTTTTGGACATCTTAAAATTTATTTATAGCTCCCCTGAATGAATGAGGTGCTATCAGATGCTGAAAGAGTTGGTTAATTCTGAATCTTCACAATGGTTCTTAGTCTGTTTTTTTTCCCTAAATGAGGAGAAAACCCTTCTTAAATGATCAGTGAGACCTGCATCTACACAATGACAGGTGCCTGCTTCAGCAGAGCAGTCTTTGCAGAAGAAAGAACAATTCCAGCTCTGAGGTACACCGCTATCCTTTCTTGCCCAGCCCAGCCTTTTTTCGCCCCGTTGGGGCTATACACAGAATAAAACGGTGAATTTTGAAAACTCATTTGCAGCATTGTGTTCTCAGCTGGTAAAATGGTGGTGTCCAATTATTATTCACTGCATCAGAGCCTCTTAGCAGAGCAATTCCTGTAACATCTGAGTCACCCTCTCTTCACCAAGCAAGCGTGCTCGTCCGTGTGATCATGTATAGATTTAAAATATAAAATACGATTGTATATAATTGTAATAAATATGAGTTACCACTATTTAACACCAGGCTGTTACTGGATTACTGTGGCTCTTATTCTGGGGAAAAATATGCATGCAGGGTGGTAAAGGGAGGGAAAGGGGGAAATTCTAGAAATTCAGTGCTTATAAAATGTTTTCCAGAGGGCATTTATGGTTGGTTTATGTTTAAGCTGCTCCAGTCCGAGGTTATGTCAGCAGGAGGCAGTGTACAGAATGGTGTAAGTGCAATATAAAGTATGATATAAATAGCTCTAACAACACCACAATGCTAGGTTGCCTCTGTCATTGCAGAGGGTGAGGTGGATACATCATCTTTTGAGTAAAATGCAGCTATTTTGGTCCCTTTTCTCCCAGCAGGAGGCACTGCGAGGCCCAGAAAGCAGCATCTTGCTCTGTTTCCACCCCTTGCAGCAGGAGGTGCTGAAGGGAGTGCGTGAGATATCCCACAGCCATTTCGTCTTATCTACCAGCAGGGAATGCTCTGCGGTATCCCATGACTGTGCTAACCCTGCCATGTTAGTACAGAAGCCATTGAAAGGAATGGCATACAGCAACTTGTAGCTACTGTAGTCCCATCTTTGTTCAACAGAAATATTTGGCTCCCTTCTTAAAAATGAGGGATTTACTTGATTCCTGAGTATTTGGGTGTCTGGTACACAGTGACATTTTCCTGCTCAGGGGGAGCGAAAGGGACCTTCATATTACTGTATTTAGACCTGCTGTTGAACGTGATGATTTCTCATTCCTTAAATGGATGAATATCTTCCCCAGGAGTGAGTGAGTGTGTGTGTGTGTCTCTCTCTCCCTCTCCTTCTCAATCTCTCTCTCTCTGCCGTTTAACGTTCACAAAGAACGTCACGTTTAGCTAAAACAGGAAAATTTGAAAGTGTTTAAAAGCAAAGGCTTTTCTTCAGAGATGGCACTTTTCATTTCTACAAGCCAAGAATCCTTGTGAAAAGAAAACAGGACTGAATGCAGGGATATAATGAAAAAGTATTGTCCTGCCTGTGTACATTTTATATACATAGAAGGTTTTGAAAATAGAAAGTGCCTGGACAACAGCAGTTGGTGAAATGTGGAAAATATGTTGCTGAGGTATGTGCCTTGCAGAGTGACTTACGAGGTTTACAGTACAAGCATCCCTGCGGGTTCATTTTCCTCCCCTTTTCCTCCATGTTCCCAGTGTTCAATTCATTTACCTCAAGTTTTCTGGTGCAGCAGTAAAAGGCAATTTTCCTCAACTGCCCTTTTCCCACCCTTAGTTTTTTGTTCTTACAACCTTTACCAATTGGTTACAGCTTTTTCTTTCCCCAACCTGATATGAATTCCAGCAGACTCCATCATAGCCCTTGTTGCTCAAAAAACTAACTCTCCTCCTCTTGCTCCTGGTGGGGTGTTTGTATACTTTGTTGAGGAAATCCAACCCATCAGCAGAGAATTTGGAAGAAGCCAGACCTCCTTACGAGCAGGTATTTTTGGAAATCATGGATGCTATTCTTCTCTCTTATATCTTGTCTTTCTTTCCAGCATAGCAGCAGTTTTGGGGTCAGTATTTTGGTCCTGATGAACTGTGTAGCCTGACTTCTAACTGTAATTCTTTCTTTTTTTGGCTAGAAACAAGCTTCGTAGATCAGCACTCTGTGAAATGTTTAGCCCACTGGCCAGTAGGCACTGAGGATGGCATCATATTAGCTGAAAGATGACCAGGTAGCAAACCCTTTGCCTGCAGAAAAGAAAGACAGCAGCAGTTACCCACTGATTGGCTTATTCAAGTAGACTGTTTTACACTGTAATCAGCCTTTGTTTTGACACAGGAAGAAGAATAAACAATGCGCAGGCTGGTGAGTTCAGTTTGTTCATAACATGGTTTCTGTAGGTTCTTAATGCTGTGCAGGAAACAGGTGAAGGGAGCCTCCTCTGAACAGTGTCACTTGAGCACATTTCAGTGAAACCCTGTGAACCTGTGGTCTGCTGTGTAGAGGAAGCAATGTCAGGCTGGTGCTTTCCAGTAATTTGAGGATATAAAAGCTCCCTGTTCAGTAGCCACAAGAGATAAGTGGGGAACTGAAAAAATGTGATAAAGTGGGAAAGGGTTAAGGAGAGATGTCTCCTGATCATCTTTGTCCAGCCTTCCTCACCCCCAAGATTGACAAATAAGCCCTACATGAATCTTTGACAGAAGTAGGAAGAATTTTTTTATTGCCTTTTGCTTTTGGGGAGTGTAACCTAACAGTATTTGGGATCAGAACAAAGGGGATGGACAGTGGAGTCCTGTGTAATCTTGCTGATTTTCTGCATGACATTTTCGAAGGCATTTTACTTTTAGTGTGCCTCAGTTTCCCCATGTGAGGGTAAAAAATATTGGCCAGTAACTACTGAGATGTGACAAAGACAAGTTGCACAGAAAGCAAATTTTGGAAACCAGATTTGTTGCTAGGTCCTGCAGCTCTCACAAAAAATCCCCAACCCCCATTAACTGGTGTGCCTGGGAGTAAGACCAGTGCAAGGCTGCAGCACACCACCCAGCTGGAGCCACTGTCCCCTGATTGTCTGGCTCCTGATGGCCTGGACTGCACAGCTGTGTGAGAGGAGCTGTATGACCATCCTGGAGCCGCCTCTTCATCTCTGCCTGCGGTGGTCAGTCAGCAAGTTTGCCCTGGCTTGGAGGCAGCCATTTTAGACCTGGTCTTTCCTTGTTGCAGCTCAGCTTCTTCTGGCATGTAAGTGCTTTTTAATACATATGTTCTCTCTTGCCTTTGTTTCCAGTGGCTACCTCACCAGGGTCTGGGGTTTTGTTGTTGCCAGAGGAGCTACCCTGATGTTTAATGGTGGAAGGAAGCGTGGCGCATGCTGGGCTGCTGCCTTGGTGAGAGAGGGGGCTGTGCTGGAGCTGGAAAAACCCCAGTCTGTGTCTGCTCTGGTGCTCTCGTTTGCAGTGCCTGACACAGAAATGGAGGCTGCCTTTGCCTGTGCTTGGTGGGGGAGTGGGTCCCTTGGGGGAAATGAAGGCTTGGCAGCAGGCCCAGGGTAGTTTTGGGGGACAAATCTGATCTCAACACCTGACTAGACCTTCCACACCCAGCAGCTTGTGGAGTTCCTGTGTGCTGTTGCCTTATGCTCAGCACAAATTGTATGTGGTGGTGGCCCTGCGCACCAAAAACGGATACCAAGCTGGAGCTGAGAAACTTCCAGCTGGGACTGGAGCTCTGTCTTGGGTGGTATGCAAGCGCCAAGCAAGAGACAGGCTTTGCCTCAAGCGACTGAGAACATAAATATAGCAATGCTGGGAGGTGAAACAGGGGAAATGATTCACCTGAGGGTACAAGAGAGAGCTTCCCAGCTTTCTTCATTCTCCTTTTACCCTCTTATCTTAGATTATGCTGCTTACACAGAAGTTAGTCCCTGCAGGGCTAGCTTTGGAGCTGTGTCCACTTGTTAGGCTGTTGCAAGGCTGGCCCTTACCACTACCTGTGCTGTCAAAAGTGAAACGAAATAATGGAAATATACCCAAGCTGAATGTGGGGGGAGCAGGGGACAGAGAGGATGGAAGGCATGGCCCAACTCCTTGATTTGCTGTGCAGTAGAAGCTCTGAACTGCGCACTTGTAGACTGAGGGGCTGGCATGGTCTCTCCCAGCTCAGGGAAAAAAACAATCCCATCCCCAAAAGGGAGCAAGCACTAACCTAATAAAGGCACCAGCTGGACGAAGGGAAAACCAGCTCTTCGTCAAAAAAAAAAAAAAAAAAAAACCTCCTTTCATTAGAAAAATAATATATTTCATCCAAATAAGGTAAAAATATTTGAAATGGGGCAGAAGTGAGCACTAGGCAGCATCTGTCAGGCCCTTTCTGGAAAGGGGAAGATTATTAAACTCAATTACAATTTATTTTTGTAAAGTGTCTTTCAGACTAAAAATCTCCCCAAATGCTTTGCAAGGACTGCTCAGGGGTTACTTTACAATATGGAGCATCTTAGAAGAACACCCCGAGTTTCCCCCCCAGGCTCCTCTTTTCTGCATCTGCTGGAGGATTTAACCCTTTAGGATTTTTTTATTCTGAATTTCTGCAAATAGCAAGAGATCTTTTATGATGCTGTCCACAAAAACATGTCTGGAGGGGTGGGGGGTGGGGATTGGACTTCTTATTCTTTTCTGCTTTAGATAAAATAGTTGCTTTTCTCTAGGGCTATGTCTCCTGACTGAGGAGGTGATTGGCTGGGTGGGTGTGATTAAGAGCATCTAGAAGTTCAGCTGGCTTATTTGTTGCCCATTTTTCTTTCTGTGTCTGTCACTTTGCCAGCCTGCTTGTCTGTCTCTCGGTCGCTTTGTCTGCTTGGCATGTCTGTTCTGTGCAGCATCCCTGTTGTCGGTTTGTCTGTCTTCTGTTATGCCTGTTTGCCTCCTAATGCCCCTTCCCTTTTTCTCTCTAATGCTTCAGAAACAGACTGCTTCCAACTTTGTCCCCTTACTTCTGTAAGTCCATACTGAGGTTCTACCTATGTGGAGCCAGAGTAACACCTCTTTAAAATTAATTTCTTTTTAACTAACTAATTAAACTAGAGCAAATTCTTGGATAGACATTTTTCCATCTCTTTGAATGAACTTGTCTTAGTTAAAGCAATTTAAACTGAAATATGTGCATGCACAAAAGGCTATGTGCTAAATTGCTGCAACTTTCCTATGTAGATGAACTTTCTTTGCTTCCTGCCCTCTTACAGTATCAACAGCAGACTTCATCTCTGCATGCCTGTTTGCCAGTTTACGTCTATGTTTTTGTATCCCTTCCTTGTTGTACAGTAATATCAGCTCTTCCATCACTGCAGGCAGTAAGTTTTGGGTGTGAGGTGAAGGACAGGGTGCCTTCTTGCTTTGCAATCTTTTCTGTTCCCCAGAAACAGCCAGGTGCAGCCTAGCATCTAGCGTGGAACTGGAGCCTCGTGTGTGTTTTTCCTCCTTTTCCCCAACTCTTTATTTGACAGGGAAAAACAAAAAAGCAGACCAAGTCTGATAACCTGCATAAAACACAGGAAAACTCTAGCAAGTGTAGTGAGTGAGTGAGTGAGTGCCCGCGGCAGCGGGCCGCTGCCCCCTCACCCTTCTGCGGAGGGCTGCGGAGTGGCTGCGGCGGTGAGCTCTCGGGCTTGCTGGCTGAGGGGACTCGCCTCTGGGGCAGGCGTCCTCGCTGGTGCTTGTGGCGCGGAGCTCTGGCCACAGGCCAGAGTTGGTTTCCCTGCACCTTGTGGGTGTAACAGGCTCTTCCTGAGATGTGACTGCAAGGTTAGTGCCTGGTGGCTGAATGAACTTGCTTTCGCTGCGAGGGGCTCTGTGACCTGCTTTGGCCACAGATCAGATGGCTTCATTTTATCCTCTTCTTTAGTATTTCAGACTGCCGAGCTCTGAAGTTCAGGCAGAGCTTGGTGCTGGTCTGGGACTGCCTGGTGACAGCAAGGGCTTGGGACAAATGCCATTGGTAGCTGGCTTCACAGAGAGAGCACAAGGCGGCTCTCTGCACTGTGGGAAGGGAAGGGGGCAGGGAAAGGCTCCTTAGTCTGCCTGTCAGATAAATCTTGGTCTGTTTACTTAAATCCTCAGTGTTTCTTCATTTGTTTGTTTAAAAGTTTCCCTGCCAAAAAAGAGCAAAAGGAAGGAGGGAAGCCGCCTCCATTGGCTGCCCCTCCTTGGCCAGGATGGGGCTGGGGCGCTTCAAGGGCAAGAGCAGGAGCAGGACCAGGAGCCAGAGCACTCTGCCTCCCCAGGGCAAGGTGAAGGGATTGGCCTCCGGAGGGGGCTCCTTCCTACCTTCTCAGCAAATGCATAGAAAATCAGGGGCCCTGGTAAAGGAGGTGCATGTCAGGGGTTCTCATGGGCCCGCTTCTTGCCCCAGGGCTGACAAGAAGAACTTGTCACCCCCTCAAACTCCCTCATTACCTACAAATGCTTCTCAGTGTCTTTGTCCCCACTTTGCACGCCCCCCCCCCTTTTTTTTAATAGAGATTGTTGCCTCCCGAGTTAGGTGCTGTCAGCTTTCAGGTGCTGGTGAAGTTTGTTGAAGAGAGCAGATAGAGACCACAAAAGCAGAGGCTCCCTGCCACAGTGTTGTGTTTAGATACATGATAGTGTCTGCAAGAGAGATACTAAAAAGCATCTTGACTATCCTAACCTGTTGTATGTACATATAACTGTAGAGCCTCTTGCATATTCTGCTTGAAAAAATAGATTAGTGTGTACATTTCCTCTCCCCCAATGTGTGAGATGCAAGAGAAAGTACACAAAAAAAGCTGTGTGCACATGAAGAGGCATACAAGTATGTCATCATGTGTCCTCAGAATAGCTGGCTTATGGATACCTGTAAAACACAGCAGGTACACTAGACACCGCATATGCAGTTCCCTCACATGCTAGTGTGTGCTTTCACCCAGACTGACGTACTGCCCTTGTCCCCATACAGGTATTATACAAACCTGTATATTTTACTGTAAGTATGTATGTGCAAGACTTATCTACAGGTATATTCAAGCATGCTCTTGCTCTTTCAAAGTCTGGTCGAATAAGTTCTGTCTTAATTTTTAAAGAAAAACAGAAATTATTTATTCATCTGTGTGTGTGTGTGTATGTATGCGTGTGTGCGAAACTCCTAAAACATTCCCTGCAGCCTGTATGCTTTTTTGTTTAGACTAGGTACAAGCTCCTCATTGACTTTCAGAGAAGGCTTTAAAGTTCGTGTTCCCATTGAAGATGATTTGAGATTTTTATTGTAATGTTTTAAAGCTTCAGTCTTCTGTGGCATGCAGGTTGGGAGTCGGGGGAAGGGAGAGATTTGGCCAGTTCCTCTCCTCCTCTCTTCCCCAAGAGCTTTTTCTTTAAAAGGGCTTCCAATGTGCTTTAAAAGAGGCACCTGCAAGTTCTGTGTGAACATGCTTTTGTGGCTGAGTGCAGAAGTGTAAGTGCACAATTCAGCTGTGACACCAGCAGTTGATGCAGTCTGTATGTACCATGTGGCAGGGTTGTTGGTGCAGAACCTTACCCCTGGAAAGGGTTTCTGCAGAACTGCGAGGGGAATTTCAGAGACTGATATTGTGAATGAAGGTCTTAGCTGTTAAATGTTTGGTCAAAACTCTTTCTTGTCCTTCACTTCTGTGTCATAATCTTTCTCCCTTGCTTTGGATTATTATATCCAATGCTCAGTGAAAAAAAAATTCCATGAAGTCTTGAGGAATTTATTATCAATTTGCTAGTTATTATCTATTAAAGGCTGGTTTCTATCCTAGCTCCCATACCTGGGCAGCATAGCATGGACAGTACCAAAAAGTTGGCTCCATATTTTTTTCCCCCCTTCTCTTCTCTGTTGTGTGACCTTTTTTTTTTTTTTTTTTTTTTTTCCCCCTTCTCTTGTCCTGTTATAGGGAAGAGGTCATGTTAGAATGACTCTTGCTAGTTTTCTAAGAGACCTGGGATTTTCCGATCCTGCCATCCTATCAGAGAGGGATGTCCCACTTCCTCAGTAGTAGGTTGAGCTGCAGCAACACATGTGCAGTTCCCCTTTCCTGCTCTAAGGATTCTCCTGCAGTCAGGCTCCCATGGGCTCCCTAGCCAGGCTCATGACCCAGGGACTCAACTGCTGCTCTTCTACAGTAAAATCCTGCTCAGTTCCAAATTTGTCTCTTTAGAGGCATGAGGGTAGGCTTATTTAACAGACCTATTATTTCCTTTGCAAGTCTCCAGACCTTTACGTTGGTATGCCTTAGGAATCGCATGTTGAGCTTTGGTTCTTGCAAGTTGTAAGTTATCCCTAGTATGTGTTGTGTGTCCTAACAGCTTGCTTTTCCTTTGTACCAGGAAGCATCAGGGCTCTGAATTTGCTTCTGCCTGGGTGTAGGAGGCATTGTGTTGCCTGAGTGAATATCCTCCCAGAGCAGAACATGTTTTACTGCATTTTGTACTCAGCTGAGCAAGCTATGAGGAGAATTTCTCTGGACACTTGCACCAGCTCTGCACACCTGATGGTGTGGCTCAGGGATGACTGCTGGCCCTGACGCCGACTGCTCGGCATTCTGCTCTTCACAGCTCCCTGTGAGGTGGTGTGTGCTACTGGGGGTGACTAAAGAGGAGCTGGGATCTGACGAAGACTTGTAAGAAAGATTCCTGTAAACTAAATCTTCTCGCACAATGTGAAAACTGTTCCTTGTAGGTCTGAGGCATAAGGAGAGGTGTAACCCAAAGTATTATTTTTCTAATCACTATAAATCAGTATAAATACTCTTGCTAAACCGTCTGTGATGATAAGCAGTTGGACTAATAGTCATGATCATCTTCTTGTGCCACCATAATGGCCATTACCCTTATTTTAGACCAACGCTGATATTCTGTCTTCTGTATTTCTGTCATTGCTGGCCCTTACGGCCTCAGCAAGGACAGTTCTCTGTGTGCTAGGGCTTCAATGGGCATGTTTGGATAATGACATCTAAAGAACAGGATGACTGGAAGCAGTGGCAGAGCCATCTGGTCTCCCGTTCTGTGTCCTCAAATACCTTGAATGTTTCTTTATGTTTGAGGAGAATGAACTTTTGCTGCCTCTATTGGATTAAAGTCTGTGAATTGTTTGGAAAGGGGAAAGCAGTGCTTCTCTGTTTGAGTTGCACATCTGGGCTGGTGCCAAAGGATACACCCTTTGTGGATGCCTGTGTTAGCAGTTGCTGCACAAGACTTGGTAGTGGGCTGAAAAGCACTATGTAGATACCCAGTGTTGTGCATGATCCAGGCAGTGCAGTTCTGTGGCTATGTGTGCACGTATGTGCAACTGTAGGGTCCTGCACTCACAAAAATGCTGCTACAGGGATAGGCTTGAGATCCTCAATGTAATAGCAGCAGGCACTGGTCGTTTTTTTCTCCTGACTTTAAAACAAGCAGCCTCCGTGGGTGTCTGCTTCTTTCCCTCTCCCTCCCTGTGGCTCACAAAGTGCAGAGGCTGGATGCAGAGCTGCAGATGCAGAACTGCAGTGTCACCAGTTGCGAGAGTTTGGAATGAATGCAGCAGTAAGGCTTTGATTTGTTCAACTTGCTACTTCTCCCATAACATAGTCATTCTTCTATTTAAGTGCAGTGAGAGTTCCACAAAGAGCAGGCAAGTTCCAGCAAGAGCTTTCAAGCACTGAGTCGTGTCGTTCCCCTCCCGGAAACACAGTGATGTAAATATCCCTTGTGCTGTGGGCAGAGCTCCAGTGAGAACAAACCTCTGTGCTCCAAGGTCGGATTAGGAGCATGTTCAGATAATGACATCTGAAAACAGGATGGCTGGGAGCTGCAGCAGAGCAACCAGGGGGCTTTGAAAGAGAGAGGAGTCTAATCCTCTCTGCTAATAAGGAGGTGACTGCTGCCAAGGCATCGGGCTTGGCAAGCTCTGCTTTGCTGCTTCTGGGTTCTCTGATGGATGGCAGGAAAGACAGCGAGGTGCAAACACCTAGCTGCTTAGAGGTGATGGGGAAATGCAAAGCAGGAGGGGTTTCCATTTCTTTCTTTGGGTATAAAAAGAGCATCACCATTGCTCCCCCCCGCCCCCTTCTCCCCCACAGCAATTCCATGGGGAAGGCATCAGAGCAGTGGTGAATGCCAGGCCAGCTTGAAGGAGGAGCAGCTCGTGTGGCGTTGCAGTGGCTGTGAACGAGGCTAAGGGGAAGGATGCCCTGGCAGCCAAATCCCGGCTGTTGGTGCGGAACCCGCTGCATTTCCAGGGCACTCAAGCCCAGCCTTTCAAGGCAGGCAGCAGGATGGGTGCTGGTCTGTGTGTGGCCCTTATGCCTCAGCAGCAACAGACCAACATTTGAGTGGGGGTGCAGGGGCGGGCAGCCAGCTCAGAAGGAGCTCTGCATTTTTATGTCTCGATGCAGGCACAAATTATCGCAGGGACCGCTAGGCTGTGAGCCCACAATGTGCTGCCATTCAGGAGCAAGTACTCAGGTGCATACTGTTACCTGGAAGGTAACATGAGGGTGCTTGTTTTAGAGCACCTGATGTGCTGTGAACATACACTTGTTCTTCACGGTAACTTGTTCACTGTCTCGTAAAAAGGCATATATTGCATGTTCTAGACCATCCTCTGGTGTGGAAAGGCCCAGGCCTGGCAGGAGTGTCAGGTAGGAGTATGGTGGGGAAAGCTATATTGAGTGTCCAGTGGTCTTATCTAAATTATTGTTTCTTTACAGTCAGCACTCACAGCTGCTGGATCGGCTGCACCAGTGCAGCGTTACACTGTACCATGGATGTCAGGATGCCTTCTTGCCTGAAAAAGACTTTCTCATCCCAAATGGCAGTCATCGTATTCTGCAAGGGCACATGGTGTATACATATTTCTGCAGCAGGAGGAAGTGACGGAATGGCCAGGTAGGGAATGCTTTCTTTCAGATGCGTGTTCGATGCCTGGCGTACCGTTCTGTGTGTTCTTGCTAATTGCTGTCAAAGTGTATGGCTTCAACATGGCGTTTTAGTGTTCTTTAACATCTGGCATACAAACTCCACTCTCTGATAGTCCTCCCAGCCCCAGCCTATCCCTTCCATGCAGAAGTGAGGTTTCCTTGTCTTTGTTGTGTTAGGCTGGTATCCAAACTTAGCTGAAGCTGATAAACGACATCTATTCCTTTAGTGGGGTTTGAATGTACTTGTAAGGTTTCATGTGGGGTACAGCAAGCACAAGTCCAGAGCAGATCCCAATTTACTACCCTCTGAGTTTGCAGGCCAAGGTAGGAAGGGGAAAGTGAAAACTCAAGCAGTCACATCTGTAATGCCAGGTCCCAGTTTAGCAAACCGTGGCGGCATGAGCATCACTTCTATCAGAGGCCCCAGTGAACACTGCAAATAAAATTACAGGGCTGCTGGAAAGGCTTGCGAGGCCAGAGTCTGTATGAACTCAGTTCCTTTTGCAGTTATCATCACAGCACTAGTGCTGAAACATGGGTGCAGGGTGATTACTAGCAATCTGGTGCCTTAAAGGCCCTAACTGCTCCAAGACTTGTTAGATCTTTAAAAAATAAACAGCTCCTCAATCAAGAAGACAACTTGATCATTTGAAATTTTAGTTTTTTTCCAGTTTTTATTGAGTGAAAATGTCAAACCTTGCATCAGTCATGCAAAAAAAAAATCAAATAAATAAAACACATATATTAAATTTCTAATAGCACTAAATTCAAGTGGAAAAATATTCAGTTCTTAATAACGCAGGTGCTGAAGAGACCAGATTCAAGTAAATCAGAGCACACCATCCTGTTTAGGGTGTTTTTTTTTTTTTTCACTTTCTGCATTTTTGTCTCAAAACCTATATATATATCTATATATCTATATATATGTATATACATATAGATATATACACACACACATATATATGTGCATACATATTATTTTTATATTTATATATATACACATACATATTTATAAAACATTAAAAAGAGCATTGGTGGTTCAAGCATTTATTTCCCCCCCTCCCCCACGGAAAGAAAAAATAAAACAACAACAAAACGAAAAATTACACATTTAAAATTCAAAATGAGCTAGCAATGGCTTATAGTCCTAGTGTGCAATATGGATATTACAAAAGGCTAGAATTCTCCCTCTTTGTATTTTTTTTGTTTTTTTAAAGTTTTTTTTTTTTTTTTATATTCAACTGTTTCCCAGACACTGAATGTTAAGGACCTATAGGCCTCTCTTTAAATAAGTTTTTTTTTTTTTTGCTACATTGGAAAAAAAAAATCTCTTTTTCTTTACAAAATTCCTTCCACACAGACTTTAATCCAGTTGAGTTTGTGGCTAGAATGAACAATCTAGTCAATAGTTTTAATTTCTTTTTTGCTCTTCAGTAGTGAATGGTAGCAGAATCAGGAGGGTCCATCTCAAGGTTCATGTTATTTTTTTTGGACAGAATAGTTTCATTTCCTCTCTCCTCTTTCCCCCTCCTAATACAGTTGGTTGAATCTCTCTCTCTTTCTCTGGTCCTCACTTTAGTAACATTCTTCTAAGCATGTATTTCAATAGTATTAACAGTCCTGTTGATGTGGTAGCTTGAAGTGGGAATAAAAACCCCACCTCACTGAAATAGGGATTTGTGCTGTGGGGCCTTTGTTCAGAAAAGCACTTAAGCAGGGGCTTAAATCTATGCCTATTCAGAAAGCATGTGCTTAAGAGTTTTGCTGAATTAAAGCCTTAACATGGTAGAATAAAAAAAGATGGGTTTAACTTTCTTGACTTTGTTGTTGTTGTTGCAAATACAGACATAGTAAGAAAGAGATTTACAGAAACAGAGAATGAGACGCACCCCTAGGGCCAGGGCCAGGCACCTGGAAGGCCCCATCCGGAAGGACAGAGCAGCCACAGTCCGGTGAGGGTACCTCACCTTTTGTGGGGCTCAGGCCCTGCTTGGGTGTTGAGCTGGGCTGTAGCCTTTCGGGAAAGAAAGCCTTTCCCTGTGCCAGCTCCTGAAGAAGTGATAAAGGTTTGGGAGAAAGGCTGAGAAGTTAGTTAGGGAGAAGTAGGGTGCCTTGGGGTAGAAAATGGTGTGCATAGATAAACACAGGCCCCTCTGGCACAGTTAACCACCGAAGGGCGAGTGAAACAGGGCACCGTTTCAGCACGGGTCCCAGTGCCGTTGCGCTGGCCACACCTGCCTAAGGCTGCCTCCAGGATGATGTAAGGTGGCCAGCTCCAAGCAAAGTGGGCTGGCATGAGCAGAGCTACAGGGCTGATTTTTTAAAATTATTTTTACCCCTTTCCTCCACACACTTCTGCTTTCTCCCACCATCTTGGGAAGGTTCAGTCAGCAGATTCTGAGAGATGAATGGGGAGGGGGTAAAAACACTATATCATGGTGCTGGTTCCCAGCTCAAATCAGCAGGGGAAGATCCCGAACAGGCCACAGCCTGCCTGGTCTGAATACGAGCAAGTGGCTGAAGTGAGCTCCCCATCTTGCCACTGAACCCCCCCCCCTTCCACCCTCCCCCCATGTTAAAAACACATGCAGGTTTAAATTAAAGCTTGCAGGATGTTGTATTGAAGGCAGTGGGCTTGATCCTGCTCCCACAAAGTCTATGATGTAGATCATGTTGATTTCAGTGGTACAAATTAAACTTTTTTTTTGCAAAATGGGGTTTATGTTAGGTCCACAGATGCGCCTCTTGGAGCCCATCACCATAGTATCTAAGTACTTGAATATGGGAAAAACGTACAAGTATATAGAACCTGTAACAAATGCCATTAGAGTACAGTCCTTTTTGCCCCATCTCAGTTCTAGAAATTCCAGGCCCTCAAGCCCTCACTCTGCCTCCAGGAACGTGAGCCTCATTATATTCAAGAATTGTGTTGTGCTAGAAAACACACACCTGAGGGCAGGGGATAACCAAACAAAACAGAAACAAACAAAAAAATGAAACCCTATTAAAAAATAAAAGCCACACAAATAACTGATAGAGGAAAAGAACTCCAAAGTATTAAATAAACTACAAACTAGTAATAACAATATTTCATTTGTTTTGTTTTCATTTGTTTCATCTCCTCTACAAAATTCAAGTTAAAATTCGGAATCGTGCAGCTCCAGTCAGTGCTAGGAGTGTGAAGTCAGCCTCAAACCATAGAGTTAAGGCCCCCCCCTCCCCTGCCAACCCCCTACACACACGCACGCACACACACACACACTAAAT
>NW_020450307.1:1615052-1665392 GCF_003343035.1 Apteryx rowi | reverse complement strand
AAAAAAAAAAAAAAAAAAGGGGAAAAAAATTGCACACAATTAACCATATCTAAGGGCTATCCAGAAGGCAGGTGCCCCCCCCGCCCAATCCCCCCCTGGCATTGGTTGTTTCTCTTTTGTTCTATATATAATAATAACCTTTACAGGAAAAATACTGTACACCTTTTAAATTTTTTTTTGCCTTTCCTTTTGAAACATTATGTCTGAACATTTTGTCCCCACACTTACACAGCTGAGTTGCTTGTTTATAAATCAGACCTGATCTGCACCAGTTCCTTGGGGGTGGGGTGGGGGGTGAAGGGCATAAAACAACCTAAACTAACTCCTTGAGGCCTTTATCTGTTTAGGTTGGAAACAAATTATGGGGATTCCTTGGCGCTAAAATGTAAAGGAGGGGGGGGTGCCCGCATGATGTTAGAAAAAAAATTAGAATGTAAAAAGGGCTGGGGGAGGAGATGCATATGACAAGCCTCAGACACAAGGAACCTTCTGGTAGGCTGGTATACTTACAAGCTGGCACTGAAATCACTACTATCAGAATTAATTCATATTGCTAGTTCTTCTGGAGCCCATGTGTATGTAGCCAAACCCTCTCTCTCAGACTCAGGTGAGGATTTTGGTCAACAGCCACTGTCCCAGCAGTCAGGGTCCTGGACAGCCTCCTGTAGTGCATGTTCCCAGGCTGGGCTAGGAAAAGAGTGCAGGGGAAAGCCCAAGGTATGGAGGCGGCGGGGCTGAATGCAGTCCAGTTGCATTTGCCCATGCTGTGCCCAAGCTGTTAGTCCTACTTGGCAAAATTTATCAGCATGGACCCAGAAATGCATTAATTAAGCTGGACTACATTCTGGCCTCAACTGGCATCTCCCCCCCATCCCCATCTTTGATTTCTCTATGCTGCACAGGTGGCAGTGGGCTAATGTCTTGTGGCAGCAGTAACCATGATTGGGCCAACAGCTCCACAGGTGCCGCAGAACAGTCCTTCCACTTAGTGCTGAGCAAAGGGGACCCCCTCCTGCCCCCCCCCCATCTGAGCAGGAAATCCAGCTGTGAGCTCTTGAATTCCTTGAATTGGGCTCTGCCTTCTCCTTCCTCTCAGTGGTGCCTTCACCCTCTCCCAGAAGTCACCAGAGATAGTAGCTGGTGCACAGACTTGCCCATCCTCTGTGAAGGGCTGGGAGGGGGATACCTGTCATTGTAAGACTGCTTGGGTCAGAAAGCAAGTAAGTATTTTACAAGGCTGCTTTAAGGGCAAGGATGTGCCTCTGCTAGCACGGTGTTCCTTGTGCTACACCATGGCACAAAGTGTCAGCGCACAACCTCCTGACTCTACTGAGGCCTCCTGAGATGGGGATACTGAAGCACCACTAAAAAAGCCTTGCCCTCAACAGAGAAAAAGCACCTGGGGGTTGGGATGAGATGGAACTGGATGGGAGATCAGCCCCAGTCCTCCAGTGTGACAGACCCTTTAACTGCCCGCTGTGCCCTCCCCCACTTACTTCAGCTAAATCCCTACAGGCAGAATAGTAGGGATGGGGAAAGGTGCCCTACAGCGCTAGACAGAGAAAGTTTCACAATATAAATAGCATTCAAAATTATTATCATTAATAGTAAAAAGGATCTGGAAGAACAGAGGAGTGTCCCATTCCCACCCCTGCTCATTCATTAATGCATCCTCATTTATGTGACAATAAATACCCACTCCCACCCTTGCTGTCTGATGCCATTCATTTAATGCTGGAGAAAGAAGAGAGAGAGAGAGAGGGAGAAAGAGAGAGAGCGAGCACACCCCTCACCCCCTCCTTCCCACTGGCAAAAGCTGAGCTAGTTGTCTTTGTGACACCAATTCCTTGCATGTTATATATGTGTGTGTGTGTGTACATTATATATATATATAGAGAGAGAGACACACACACAAATATATATTTCTAAAATTCATTACCTGTTGTTCCCACCCACCCCCCCTCCAAGAAGTGGAGATTATTATTAATATCGTACAACTGAAAACATGGAGAAAAAAACCCAGAAAGAAAAATGGGGGGCTAGAACCCCACCTCTAATGAAGGGTCTCCAGATGGGTGCAGGCCCCACGCACCATACAGGGGGCAAGGAAGAGCAGCCGGCACCCTCAAGGTTCGTGTCTGTAGAAAAGGGTTTTTTTTTTTTTTTTTGCTGCATCCTGCCCTGATTTTCTGTGATCTGCAGAATGAAGTGATGCAGCACCAGTTCTGCTGCGAACCTGTCTCTCTTATGGGGCCTGTGGAGCATGGGTTTCCTTCCTTCCTCTCTCTCGTGTGGCACGGAGTTTGTTTTTTCACTTGCCATCCCAATCTTTGTTCTTGCCGCATATGGGGTCCTCTTAGTAATTCTGTATAAGAGCAAAACCAAACCACTGCTGCTGTTTTCACTAAGGTTAAGGAGAAGTTGCTGGAGCAAGGGTAGAGGCTGGGGCAGCAGCTGGAGCTGAAGTAGGAACAGGGGCTGGAGTAAGGGCTGGGGCTGGCTCGCCCTGTGACCTGGAAGCATCACCATGGTCTGTGGAAGAAGCAGCCTCCTCTGTTTCCCCATCTTCTTTAGTGGCCAGGCCCTCAGGGTCAGGCAGCGATTCTTCAGAATCTGTGTTCAGGTCTTCCTCTTCATCATCCTCGTCGTCATCATCATCATCCTCCTCCTCTTCATCCTCCTCCTCTTCTTCATTCATCTCCTCCTCATCATCCTCCTCATCCTCTTGGGAAGAGTCATCCTCATCCTCCACATCACCAGAGCCAGATGCCACTGCTCCTCTCTCCTGAGAGGTGGTCCCAGCTCTGCTTGGTGATGGACCTTCAGTGACTTCTGACTGCTTCTTGCTGAGGTCCAGGGAATCATTGAGGCCCACGCCAGCTGCGTTCTGCAGGAAGAAGAGGGAGCTGTTGTTGTCAGTGCTGAGGTTGAGGGAACTGTCCAGGCTGATGGAAGAGTTCTGGATGTCATACTCAAGAGTGGAGTGGGCAAGGCCCTCAGGACCGGGAGAGATGGCAGGAAGCTCCCCCCGCTCCTGCTTCTCGTGTTTGCGCTTGTGTGAGTCCATCTGAGACATGCCCACCACTGTGTGTTTGCAGCCAGGGTAGGTGCAATGGAAATGGGAGCACTTGAGTTTGTACTTGCAGTCAGGCACCTCACAGTCCACGCTTGAGCTGAACTGGCAGAAGCCAGCAGCACTGATGACGTCCTGCTTGCCATGATGCTTACGGTGGGCTGTCACCTTGGTGCTGTCAGTGCAGCGGAAGCCACAACGCAGACAGTGGAAGTGTGTGCTATTGCCAGAGAACTGACAGTCTGGGAAGTTGCAACTCAGTGAAGACTTGAAGCGTTTGAAATCATCCAGTACCAGGTTGTCAACGCGGTCGTGGTGCTGGGCATGCTTGTACATGTGGGTTCGGCCGCAGAACTTGTAGCCACAATTCTCCCGTGTGCAGTGGTAGTGGGTAACCTTGAGAGAGAACTGGCAGCTGGAGTCCTTGCAGTCCTCGTAGAGATCATAGCGGCGAAATCCCTCCAGCATCATCCCCTCATCCAGCATCTTACGTGAGGACGCAGTCTTACGGCGCTTGCCAAATGGGGACATGTCCTCAATAATCCAGAAACGCTTTTTGGCCCCTGAGGCAGTTGGCATAGTGATGGTATTCCCTGAGGAGAAAAAGGGAGAGTGGTATTGCTGACAGACAGGTTGCTGTTCATCTCCTCTAACCATCCCAGCAAACCCTGTAAACAATGCTGCAACTGTTCCCACCCCGCAGCTCATCTCTCAAGCTCCAGGTAAGCCTGAACTCTGGGATGATGTGCTGGCTGGTGCCTGCTGTACATCACATCCTCAACTTCGAGCACACTCCACCTTGCCTTTAATTGTCAGTCTTGTATACTTGGTATTGTCCAAATAGGAACTGTTGCTTCTCTGTTTTGCAAGTCTCGCAGCCTTTTCTAGTTATCTCTACTCCTACTCTCATCACAGAGGAGCTGGCCTGTTCTAAAGCAAGGCCTGAGGTGTTTTACTACAGTTTTATTGGGATAAAAGTGTCAAATGTGTTTAAGTGTTCTAAAATCTGTACATGTGTACTGATTTCCCCTCTCCCCACTCTTCATAAGCTGGACAAAGTAATACGCTACAACTGCCAAGGACAGGCAAGAAGTGAAGGAAGATCCCCTGCATGATTGAAAGTGTGAGGGGGGGATTTATAGAAACAGGATGGACTTTGGCCAGGAGACTGGAACATCCCTCACTGTAATGAGCCTACATATTACAATGAGTGCACTTAGAAAGACAGATGGACAGATGTTCAATGGGGCTAATTCTCATCATCACTAGCCAGCTAACTCTGAGAGAAGATACCAGTTTTACAGCTTTCCCTTGGGTCTCAAAAATCACACGATGCCCCTAGTAAATAAAGAGCCCTCATCTATTTTCCAGTTTCGTTCACGGGGCCAGCATAATCGACTAGTGCTCACATCCCCTAGGATCAAGCTGACATCAAGGACTTGACCCCATTATATCTATTAACTTTTTTTCTTCTCTGCTTGCTGTTTCCAGAATCAAACCACAACCTTCAGTATCAACATGCAGCACAGAGAAGGTTGGAGGCAAGAAGAATGTCTCACCAAGTGCAAAACTGTGAGTGTAACTGGAAATTATAGTTTGCAACTAAAACATTTTTTTGGGGGGGGGGGGGGGGATGTTTGTTTTTTCATCTTCATGCTGGAACTGCCATCCTGTTAAAAGGAGGCAGGATTTGTGACATGCAGTGCCTGGGGCTTGAGAATCCAGACTAGCTTGCATCCTTGTCTGAGAGAGTGAAGCAGTCATTTGTTTGTTTGAATGTTGCAGAATTATTTTTCCTGGCTGATAAGCAGGTATTAAAAGTGATGGATGCTAGTTTTGCCATATCTGGCCCTTCAAATGTCAACCTTTTAAGAGAAGGTGGCGATTACCCAAGGAAGCCTCCAAAAGTTAAACTGACACTGTACTAAAAGATGTAAGTCTATGGAATGGATAGCAGCAACCTAAGCTCCCTGTTTGGTTCATGTGGGCTTCACAGATTGTAGGATGAGCAAAGAGCAAAAAATTTTCCACACCCGTTTGTTGCATAGCACTCTGCCTCAGACTGCAAATAAGGAAGCCAGCTTGGGGCATCCGTGGTGAGACCAACTTACTGACATGCAGCTGGTAGAAACAGCACGTTAAGGCAAATTTAACCTGCTGTCAGGGAAAGAATAACTTTCTACCACTGCAGACTTCAAACTAGCAAGCTCTTAGCTATAGAATCTGTGACCAATTATATCTGCTCCCCCCAAAACGTTTTGTATTGTAAAACCTAGTTCTCTGCTTCCAAGCGACAAGCACATCATTGCCTGGACATCGTCACCTGCTATCCAGACCAATTCCTTACTCCTCYTTTTAGAAAGGAAATTATTACAGCCAGACCATCAAGTCTCTTAGTACAGACGCAGATCATTCAGACAGCAGTATGGGAACAACATTTTAGGGATAAGACTCTGGACAAAAAATCTGAGGAATAAGTGGAATTAAACTTTTAAACTGTAACAAAATATCTAGCTTTTACAACAGTTCAAATACACGTGCTTCAAAGTTTTGTTAAACAATTTTCTTTTCTCATACAGGCAGAGTTTCAGAGCAAGGTATGAAAAAGGAAAGAAGGTAACCTGGTTCTGTCTCTCCTCCTCTAGCCATTAGACA
Organism: Apteryx rowi; assembly: GCF_003343035.1. NCBI lineage: Eukaryota > Metazoa > Chordata > Aves > Apterygiformes > Apterygidae > Apteryx > Apteryx rowi. The sequence goes on along the minus strand of NW_020450307.1, from coordinate 1,659,664 downwards.
ATGCTCAGTCCCTAACAACCAGTTGAAGACTACAAGCCTCAACAGATTTAATCCCAAGCAAATCTCAATGGTAAGTGTGTGCCTTAAGCCTGTCCTGTCAACTAATAATGACGTGAAAATTCAGGAAACTGTTTTAAAACCTAAAGGTAAAAGAAAGGAAACCTTAAAAAAAAAATAGAGGAAAGCACAGCACAGAAGTAAGGTGTTTCAGGTTGCATGCAGATCAGTTTAAAAGCAAAACAAAACAAAGCCTAATTTCGTGTGTCTTATTTTGTTCACTGGAACACACTTCCCTGGACAGGGCAAGGGTCTTTCTCCTGCCAAGTCCTATGACAAAACCTCTGAACTTCCAAGTAGAGCTGGTCCGCCAGCCACAGTCCTCACCATTCATCTTGGGTTTCTGCACTACCACACACGCACACAGTGAAACTGGCAGGAAGAATGACTGGGACCTTTCTAGGCTGCCAAAATCCTCTTAAATGTGAACTTTAAGCATAAATATGCTCTTAATTAACTAGAAAAGAGCTGGGAGTTGGGAAAAGAGGCCAAAACTGAGACACACCCTAAAAACTATTCCCAGCTGGAATGAGAATCCCCAGCCTGAGACATCTCTGATCTTAGTCACACATGGGAAACATGGCAGCTTAACACTAAAAATCTAGATGTATTTGCTGCAGCTGTACGAGCAGATGCAAATAACAGTGAGTGTGAGAAACAGCCTGAGAGGTCTGATGATGTCATCACAGTGACACTGACTGGACTTCGCTGTCTCTGTTACTTGTGCTGGGGAAAGCAGCCCTGATTTTTATGGTTTTATATAGCAGTAGGAAGCAGTGAAGCTGAAAGGACCTGTAGAAATCCTGGAACCGGGTACTTTGTCAGCCATTTACCTGCCAAGGTGCGTGCAGCAGACTGTGCTAAGCACTGAGCTTGGGAGCCTAGAAGATCTAAACCAGAAGGCCAAGTCCCATTAATGCTACCAGGTCAAGAGTTTGCTTTGGGGCTACCCCATTATTATAAAGAGACTAAAAGTGAGTTTTAACTACAGATTTTGTTGTTAGCTTTTTTGTCATAGTTTGGAATCAGTGGGAAATTACTTGCAGGTTTCTGACTTTTCACAATGATTTGCTATGCTTTTGGTTACTTTCCTAAGCTATGGTTACAGCCTGCTGTTACTGTGTCTGCAGTCAAATGAAGTAGGCATGGAGGGCCCTTGGATAAAGTTTAATGAGCCACAGTGACATATGCTTTTTTTTTTAACTGGCCCAGAGGAAATCCAAGGAGCAGAGAAAAACATGGGCAGGGTGAGTGGGGGAGGAGATGGGCAAGGAACACTAAGAGAGAAAGCAAAGAACTGTTACCTGCTGCATCCTGAACTAAGGGAACGTCACTTTTTACTGGAGTTGGAGTGGCAATGATGGGCGAAAACCCAGAGGTGCTGGCGGCAGGCATGACAATGCCCCTGCTGGCTCCAAGAGTGGCACTGAGCAGAGAGTATGAGAGACAAGATGGAGAGAAAAGATAGGGAAGGGTGGGAAGGGGAGACCTAAGCAGGGCTTGTGAGAAGGATGGAGGCAGAGGTGGTGGCTGAGGTTGTGGTGCATTGTGGGTAGCATCATCGGCAGCAGCAGTAGCAGTAGAAGGAACCAGGCAGCCTGGAGAATGTGGAGAGAAAATAAAAAAGCAGAAAAAAAGAAAAAAAAAAAACAAACAAAAAAGAAAAACAAAAGAACTGAAATGAGAACCCAAGAGCGGAAGCAATATGATGAAAATGGAAAATACATTCACGAATGTACGAAACGGAACTGTAACAGAGAGGAAATGGAAGGTGAGGAACTGACAGCATCAGGAAGAGGAGGGGTATCTCTGCAGAAAGAACAGAGTGGCCTTAGTGGCATGAGGGAAGAGCTGCAGTCTTTCAAGCAGAAATTCCTGCTTGTTTAGTCCTTGTTCATCAATATGGTGCCAGCTTATACCAACTAATTGCTGTGAGGGTGGTCTGGCACACTGGACACATGAGATCACTTGCTACATGGAGAGCAGTGGGGCGGGGGGGCATTCCCTAGGAAGTGTGACTCAGGGTGGATGGTGTGCTGATAGTGGAGAGAGTCCCAGGAACTGCTGTCCCACCAACAACTCTTTGGAGGAGCTATAATGCCACAGGGGAACCACTATCATGATCCAGCAGTGTTCATATGATGGTTGCATAAGGAGATATGTTATATGATAAGATTTATCTATTTGGTGTGGGAAGGAAAAGTAGGAAAATGCATCTGAAATTAAAGCAAGCTCATTGAGGCAGCCTTTCTAGAATGCAACACCTAACCCTGGGAAGGACAGCTAAGAGATCCTTGGGTCATCACTAGATGATACAGAACTCATAATGGATATCTGGCTACTGAGAGGATAACTGTAACACAGGGCAGTGGGAGACAGCTATCCAGTGGTCCTGCAAACAGGAAATGACGACAGAATCTTACTTCCAGAAAGAGGGGGATGGTGGAGCTCTCTTCTGTGCAACACTGTGCAAAGTGGCACAAGAGGCTTGAGTCTTTTGTATGAGGAAAGGAGGTCAGTGAGCTTTTACATGTTGCTTTCTGAAGATGTGGTAGTTTCCCCCCGCCCTTGTGTATAATATTTGCTACTGTACAGTCTTTCTGAACCTCAAGAGTATAGGAAAATGCCTGACTTCAGATGCAGCACAAAGAAATACAAAAAGACATCAGGGGAAAAGCCAGGGACAAAAAAGCTCTACAACCTTTTTTTTTTTTTTTTTTAAAGATCGGTTATTCAAATAGATCCAGCACCAAGATACAGGATAAAAACCTCTCTTCAGGGGGAGAAAGAAAGATATGCTATTAGTTCATGGACCCCTGAAGTGTATATTCAGATGGAGTTCGTCTTGCAAATGATGGCTGGGAACTGGGTTAGTACAGGACACTATGTCTGAAGCTGAACTGGTGCCGTTTACATTTTAAGGTGCTGTTTCCTTTAGCCTCTCTTTATGAGTTTCTCTCTCAAGAGAACATGTGACTGATAATCCACTTCCCCTCCGTTCTCTATTACCTGCTGATGTACTTTCATTGCCCACTGGAGTGCTGGAGCAGCTGCGGTCCATATTGGAAGATTCAGAGGAGATCCCCCCAGGGCTACAGCCAGTGTAATCCATGTACTCATCTGTTTCAGTGTCCATCATGCTCTGGGGTCCCTGAAAGGAAGCTGGGGTTCCTGATGAAGCTGGGCTGGGTGCCATGCTGCCAACATGGGGGAGATTTTCACTTCTTGGAGCGTGGCCAATAACCTGCAGCAAGAAAACAGGACGGGGACTTTCACACCAAAAGCAAGATGCCAAGACCAAAACCATCTGTCTGCACGTTTTCCTCTCTGCCTCTGTTCTTGGGGGATAGCTGGAACATGCCTGCGAGTGGAACCTATGGCACTGAGGCTGGGAGCATGAATCTTGCTTCACTGGGAGCTCAGAGTGTTAATCTTGGCACTTGCATCCTGGTATGTGAATTGTGATGCATTCAGAGGCTGGGAGTGTTAATCTTGGCACCAGTATCCTGGTGTGTGGATTCTGATGCATTCAAAAACAGGAGGTGTTAATCTTGGCATTACTACTTTACTGTGTAGGTCCTGCTGCATTTAGAGACTGGGAATATGACTACTGGCATGACTGCCCTAGTGCCTGCATGCCGATACAGTGCAACAGAGCAACGCAGCCTGAAACCCGCGCTCTTCTGTGTGTATCCTGCTACACTCTGTGCACATGCAGCTCTTGGGGTCTGGCACGGCACGGTCTCCTCTGGGTAGTCACATGGGTAAGTACGAAGAAGGAATTTATATACAAGCACACCAGTAAGTGCCTACTGACCAGCAAGGTGCGAGAAGAACTGGAGTTAGTACTTTTAAACGCAGAAAGGCAGTGGCACTACAGCAACTACGTTAGCTTTGCCACGTGCCCTGACTTGTGCTTTCAGCCTCTTTTTGTTATTTGCTGGACTGCTGCATGGGCTACGCACAGCAGCAGATGCAGACTAGCACTGTTTGCTCCCAGGATTCCTGAGACAATGATGACTATCTCTGCCCTGTTAAAGTGACACAGAATGGCCAGTGAAGGAGATGGAGGTCAAAACTAGTGTTTTCAGCTCAGCATATACTAGAAATCTTCAACAGTTATAAGGCAGTATAGTGGAGACCAATCTATTTGTTAAATCTCTCCTCAGGTTGAGTCTTCTACCTAAGCTTTTCATATTAAGAGCAATAGCTACCACAACAGTAACACCAATTCCTTGGCATGTCACACAGTGAGCTCATTAAATCCAACAGCAGTGAACTTGAACAATTAACTTATTGAAAGTACTTGACAACCAGCAGGGACCTCCCATTCCCATGTGGTAGAATGAAAGGGGATTCCCATCTTACTTCTGCAGCTTTTGTTTTTCATATACCAAAAGATGTCCCAAGGGCCAGACCAGCCACAGGGGTTTAAATAAAGCTAGTTTGTTTCATATCCCAGGTCAACGGGGAAGTTAAAGAAACTAAGGAACAAGAAGAAAAAACAGGAGGTTGCAGGACTGCTACCATTCTGAGCAGCAGCTCTGTGTTGCAGTTGAAACTTTTCAATTTATTCACAAAACAGGGACAAACCTAATCTGCCAGTTATGTTAGAAAAAAGCAACTGCACAGCCCTGCTACTTTCTGAGAGAAAACAAAAAAAGTCCCAACTTATCTCAACTCCAAATCAGGTAAGGGAAGAGAAATTTTGAGACTGGTATTTCTCCCATCGTAGGTGGTAGCAGCAAATAATTCTGCATGTGCAACAGGATATGTTTACTTTAACCAAAACGGTCAATTCTTCCACAGCCTAAGCACTTTGATTTTAATAAGCCAATTGGTGTATATTGAGAGAGCAGGGATGGAGTGCAGGTTGTAAATATGAATATTTTACAGTGTTAGCCCTCTCACATGTTTTTCTCTGCAACTCACCAGGAAAGGCTGTTCAGACTAAGTAATGCTTTGATGTCTATGCTTCATCATCTTTCCTATAGTATAATGGAAGCCAAACCAGCTAAAGCTAGCTCAGGTGAACTTGCACATCCCAGCTGCAATGCAGATATATCCTTAAGAGGCTGGGTGCAAGTGTCTTGGCACTAATGCTGTTCTGCAGTAAGCAACCAAAAGAACTATCACTACATGCAGATCTACAACTTAACCAGTGAGTCACCTGAGTAGGAACACGATCGAAGTTCTTCCCCAGCATCCTTCTCATGTGCTTCCTGGCGTGGGATGTCATTTGGTGCTTGAGCAGGAAAGAGAACTGGCAGCCCTCTCGAATGCAGTGGAAGTGGCTGTTCACCTGGTTATATTTGCAACCTGCAAACATAAAACCAATGTATGTAGTACATGAAAGTACTGAGAGGAAGAGGGGATGTAGGGGAGATGCCTTGGAGACAGGGCGAGGCTGCTGCTACATTGATTTCCAGTGGATTCGAGGGTCTCTGTGGTCGTGGGTTCTTCAGGAACAGTCCTGGATGAAAACCATAATCTTTAACCTGCTGAGAAACTGCAAGAAAGGACTGCAGTGTACGTGGATTCAAAAAGTAGGCCTCAGCTGCAAACTAGTCACATCCCTCTTCCTTTTGTTATGAAGGAACGAAAGTTACCATTATGCCTAGTCATACCATTAGGACTCGTGGTGCCTCAGGTTATCCAGTCTCAGAAATACATGTTTATGATTAGTCAGACTAGAAAAGGGGTTTTTTTTGGTCTTTTTTCCTTTAACTGTACTCTTAGAACAGAAGAACAGTCTCTTAAAAGCTCTACCGCTGGACAGTTTATACTCTCCTTTCAGATAGAAAGGAGCCAGGAAGTGCTTATTGCCACTCCAAATTTTTTGTGTAATATGGGCAGCTAAAAACAACAAACAACTTATGCAGGTTCTGGCACACAGCACTTGACACGTTCTGCTCCTTGTGGCTACTGCCATACATATTGGGAGTTTGTGTCTTTGTTATCAGACAATCTTGAAAAGCTACCTTCTATATCTGATAAATAAGGGCTCGTTGCAGTTAAAACACAGCTATATCAAGATTCCTGCTGTATCTAATCTCCATCATCCCCTGTGCATAGCCTCATGTATATATAGGTACAGAGCTGCAGACAGGCCCAGTTTTTACTGATCTATCTACACACACGCATACTGTCTATATTTATATATAAATATGTGTGCACACATACAAAAAACTTCATATATATATTAGTTATATATATACATAATTATATACGTATACCTATATATGCACGCACACAAACTCTCTCAGACCCTAAAACAGGCCAGTGCTTCTGCACCTGCTATATACATCCTTAACCCAAAGAACAAAGGTATACAGAAAACCAGACATGCATTTACATGTTGGTATAACCATCGACACCTACACAAACATATCCAGCTACACCAGCCTATCATCATGCTTGTCTGTATCTACATGGGTAAATACATAGCCCTGGCTAAATGTACATTTTATGCATGGCAAGCCCAAGCAATAGGCATATGTACATCCTGCTGGATACATGTACCCCCTCCACTCCCAAAATAAACACTGCTGACACATGCACGCTCTGTAGATGTCTTGCTGCCAAACAGCTCCTGAATTGCCCAGCCCATAGTTAGCTCAGAGATAGTGTTTTATGTGCATGCCAAGTTTATGTTTGTTTAGGTATTCCACTCCCCCACAGCCGCACCTCATTTGCCCTCCCCATCACGGTGTGCTGTTCTTTGGGCTGGAGAACAAACAGTGCTGGCGGGATTGAAACAGTATCAGCAAAGGGCAGGTGAAGGCTCGCCCGTTGCTACGGCAGCAGTGTAGGCTGGGTGTCATATATCATTGTCCTGCTTTGTCTAGCCCCTGCTATCACCTGAAACACCAAAAGTTGAGTAAACAACAGCAACTGCGCTAAATCTACTGACATGTGTAAATGAGACCTAGGTAAGGACTGGCTGTGGAGTGTTGACACTGACTGCCCTGGTTACCACAAGCAATTTACCCATTTGGGTATAAATTCTTTGTGTTTTCAAAGCGTAAGGGAAAAGTTCAGCTCTGGTTATTGTGGTTAACTGTTTCCCTGTAATTCTAGAAAAAAAGAACAGCATCCAGGGAAAGCAACAGTATGGACAAAAAGGAAAGTAGTATTTTTCTGAACCATTTTGTTAAAACTTTAAGCCAGGGCTGACATGAGTCTGTCAGAAGACTGGGTCTGTGATAAAGCTGAGCCAAAACACAACTAAAAGGGTTAGTGAATCCCAGGCAGTGGAGGATGGAGCTTTGTCAGGGTTAGCTTTAGGGACTCCCCCTGGTTCAGAGTGTTGGACTTTAAGCTCCAGGATACTGCTCTGGGAATTCATTCTACTTTCTGTTGTTATGCATTTCTTTTACCAGCTTTACATGAGAGACCCTTAGATTTAAGTAAGTACTGCAGTGCTGCTAATAGTTTTGGCAAATGGGCATGCCCTGGTCTGAGTGCTGTGCCACATCCCAGGTATTTCCCTAGGCCATGCTCTGGTAGGAGGTTGGCATAAAGCAACGATGCTGTATTTCTCTGGTCCTGTAGTTCTCTGCTGCTGAGAAGCAGCTGTGGAGAATGGGGTAGGAAGAGAAGGGAGAAGTTTATTGAACACCACTCCCCATACCTCTGTCTATCTCCAGACAGAATATTTACCCTTTGGCTTTCAATATGCAGCCCTGGCAAGAGCTATCAAAAAAGAAAAAGAAGTTTCAATTGAAGCTGCCTGGAATGAGGCAAAACAGCTACTGGAAACTGATGCAGGAGGACTTCTCCTTACACAAAAGAGACTCATCAGAACAGACATTTTGCTTACGCTTTTCTTACTCCTAAGAGCACCCTTCAACTCTGCCCAAGACAAGCAGTAGGCACAAAAGACTGCAAAGTACAAAAAAGGCCTTTGACAGATTAAAAGGAAAAACACAAAGGGGAAGTTTATCTTTCGACAAATATATACACAAAACTGTTACAGCTTCTTTCCATTTAACTTGGGCCTATTTGGGAAAATGGGAATCCTTATGCTTCATCCCAGGCAGATCAGCAACAGATTTCTGTTTTGCTCTATTTCTTGCTTTGTGATTTAATGACCAAATACACTTCTACCATAACTAGTAGACTAACTAATGGCATTCTCAGCCTGGACATAAGAAAGACTAGATGAGAAGGGTGAGAGGGAAAAGAAGAAAACTCACCTAGTCTGCCACACTCTTCTCGCTTGGTGAAGTACTTGAAGCCATTGGCTGCTCTTCTCTCTGCCTTCTCATGTTTCTTCACATGCCAGGGCAGCTTGGTGGTGATGTTAGTCACAAAGTAGCAGCCAGGACGAAGACAATGGTAATGCCCTCGCATCCTGAATTCACAGTGCTGGAGGGGAGCAAACAGGCAGGTTATACTAAGCATATCTAAAGCAGAGGCATTCTTATTTGCCTGCTCCTAATGCTCTTCCTCTGAGACAATGAGATTATAGGCCCGAACTGATAGTCTAGATCACATCCATTTCATCTTCCACAAGGCACAATGCAAATCTGTTCCCTGCTGTGTGTTCTGTATTGCTCTGTCATGTACTCTATATTGCTCTAGTCTACGCTGAACTACCCTAAACCACAGCGAAGATTCCATCACTTCCCCCTAACATGTGGCTTTCCCCGATATTCATCATAGAGGTTTCATCATGTCTCTTAGCTCATTCTGGTTTCCTTGTCCACTTCATCCAAGTCATATAAACGAAAAGCAGTGGGCTTTTCAATTTGATGCAAAACAAATGCTTTATTAGACTAAGTAATAGAGAACTCTCCATAGTTCAGTAGTTAGACCAGGGATGAACTCTCAGCCTTGCTTCCAGTAATAGTCCACCTGTTTTTTCCTATCTGCCTTCTTCAGCACACATACTCAGGCTAGTCCACTGCTTCTTGAATTGCTCTTACCTGGTTTGGACAGAGACACTGCAATGAATAGTAAGCAAACTGGTCTCGCACATTCACCAAATTGTTGTTGGGGTTGATGTGGTCCAGGCAGTGGGATTCTGCTTTGCCAGAGGTTTTGCACACATACTTGCAGTTCCCAAAGAGACAGTGGAAGTGGAATTTGTTGGCATACTTGCAGTCCGTTGCCAGGCAGGGATCACTGGAATACATCCAAAATCTAATCATCACCTTCACTCATTTCACACATTTGTTTCTTTGCCAACATTTAATTCAAGGGGAGCCCAGCTGAAGCCTCTGTTCCAAACATGGCCTACAGATTTCCCATAGCCACCTTCCTCTTTAGTAAAATTGATGCTGGCAGACACTACTACAATTCCAGCAAGCAGTGCACTTTCTTGATTAAGGTTATTAAGATATAGCAATGCATGGTGGGATCTGTAGTCTTTGAGGGCTGCACTTCAAATTGAAGAGCTCTTCAGCTCTGGATAGATGCTGATTCTTACCTTCTGCCTGTACTTAGGTCAATGGATTAGCAATTTTTGTATAACTGAAATGAAACTCTTGGGCATGCACAATGCAAGAGAGCTTCCCTTGGCTAGACTATGTGTACAGTGGCCTATTTATTCAGCAAAATGGTTTTGATATTCTCCTCCCTTCCCTTCCCCTCCCCCACCATCATTCCATGGATTTCTAGCTGGATAACCAGAGGTCAGTATTAGAGGTAGCTGACCATGGATCTCTTGGATTCAGATCACTGTACTCAATGCTACTCACTCAGATACATGATATGGAATTAATACACTTACCTGAAAGGAGGCAAACGCCTGTAAATATATGACCCAGAGAGATATGCTCCACCAGCCTGAATAACTAAGTTGTAATGCCTAACCCGACCCTGAACTCCTGTGGCCTCATGCAAACCACGGAACTTCTGTGCCGTGTTCTGTCCAGCTACATACTGGAAACAACAGTTACCAACATCACAGCAGCATTCTGAAACGTCTTAAAATGGTTTAAAAGAATTTCATAGCAGAGCTCTGCAAAAGGGTTGTATTACCCTCTGTCAGACACCTCCCTTGTGAATTACTTCGTAAACTAATGCTACAAATAGCGGACACAGAATTTCAGGAGACTTACATCTGCACAAAAGTTCAGCCAGGACAACAAAACACTGACAAACCTAAAGTGACAGATGCTTGCTCCCTATTCCTCAAGCTGCTGATAGACCCATTCCTGGTTAAGACATAGTCAAAGCACCTTGCTTCCCATCTGACCTGCCCCCAGTCTTCACTGAAAAAAAAATGAAGCTGTATTACACTGAATTACAGAAGGGATTTGTATGAAAAGGCCGCGTGTCTTATTTGGGGCCAATCCTGAAGAAATACAGCAAGGTTCCTTTTCAGCAATGCGTAAAGATCTACTCTTAGCTAGTTCTGCGGACTTTGCTGCAGTAACACCTCACCTCTGCATGACCGAGCACTCACTCAACTGCCCACTGATTTTGAGAGACCACAGAAAATCATGGTAAGTCTCAGACTTGAGCAAGATCTGGACATGGCTGTCAGGCTTCATACTGAAAACTTCAAAGATGCTATGCTGCCTCCCATACCCTTTAATTTCACAAATACTGCAAAGACAAATGTAATTCTGTTCACCTCTCATGAGGCTCCAGTGATATGTCAGTAAGTTTCTTTCTCCTCCAAACTTGTATCTAAAAGTAATCCCAAATGTATTGAAAAATCCTGTTTTTTCCAAGGATAGCTGAAGGTATTTTATAGATTTCTAAAAGTAACTTTTCTGCAAGATAAAGACCAGAGTACCTTCTGCACAGAAGCCCCCCTCAGTGGGTGGGTACAGATATACCAATAAACTCTGAGCAAAGGCAGAAGGGACTGCCAGGCTGAAGAGGACAAGGAGGCAAGCAGCATCTAAAAAACAACTCACTTCTCCTGGAACTGGAGAAATCCGGGTTTGACCTGAGGCTTGGCATTCTCCAGGGAAGTCGTTGCCAAGGGTGAAGTTGCCAGGCTAGGCACTGATGCTGGGATCTGAGGCATCTGGGGTATGGTCGAAGCTAGCTGCTTCCAAGCTAGCAGTGTGGGGGCAGAGGGCACAGTAGCTGGGCTCGGGGTGGGCACGTCAAGGGCAGGAGCGCTCGCCATGGTGACAGAAGTAGCAGATGGTGATGATGGGGCTAATGAAGCCTTAGATTCGGATGTAGTTGGGAAGGGAGACTCAGAGTTACTTTTCACAGTTCCGCCCTCAGTTCGGAAGTGAAAACTGCAAAAAGAGTGCAATTCAGACATAAATTCTTGACCACTGCATAAAGTCTGATTAAACATCAACAAGAATATGGCAGCAGTCTGAAAACAACTTAGCCCAGGTTAAATCCTAACAAGGACTCTGCACACTTTGTGAAAACACAAATGTCCAGTTCTCAACCATGCCAAATCTGTCACATACTGAACACATTTATTGTCAATCAAAATTAAAGAGGAACATGGTATTCTGCAAAAAAATTTAGCTAGGCACATTTACACAGGATGCATGTGGATGCCCAAACTGCTGCCCTCATGACTGCATACATTCCCACTCCTAAAGAGAATTAGTAAGGTCTCCCTCAGTATGTGTGTTTTAGAGTCTCCTCTAGGTTTCCCACGACTAACGCTCTCCTACTTACTTGGCGTGCTTGATGGCTCCATCCAAGGTGCTGAAGAGGGCACCACATTCCTCCACGACACAATGGAAATGCACCTTATGGAGAAAGTCGCACTGTGCATCACAGAAATCCTTGGTACCAAACCTGACCAAAGCAGACAAGCAGGCATTTTACAGAACGCCCCAGAAGAAATGTTGGAAGAAACATACGTTCTAGCTTTTCAGTTCTACTACCAGCCTGGTTTCTCATGTCACTGTCCTTGCTGCACAAACAATACTTTTGCATGAAGTTACATAGATCTGAACATGCAGAACAAGAACCTGATTTCTCTCTAGTTGAAATTGACTGAGAAACTCCCATTCACTTCAGTGGGTGCAAAATTCAAAACTACTCTGAAACAATATCATGCAGAACGTTAGCGTTCTTGAGTGTCTATGTACAAAAGCTAGAACTCTGAGGAACAATCAAAGGTTAGTAAATTAAGGGAAATCCAGACCAACGGGATGCTGCTGAAACATTGCTGGTCCATTTTCTCTGCTTGAATTTACTGGAAGTAGCAAAAAATGAAGGAAAAACAGTGGTTCAATGGAACCTAGATCCTTTATTTCCCCCCTCTGCTCGAAACCACACAATACCACATACATGGGAGAGACACGGTATCTCCTATAAAGCAACAAGAGCCCAATATGCATAAATAGAGAAAAGCACAGTCCCTGAAGTACAGAAGAAACAATGCTGCAATGCAGAAACCAGAGCAAAGCCGTCTAAGATGTGCCTCTTGCCATCTCAGAGGAAGCAGTCAAGAAGCCAAAAACAACTAAGCATGGTTTCATCCACTGCTGAGATTCACCATACTTAGTAACAGCAGCACAAATGCATGGGATTCCAGGAAATTCCAGAATCACAGGGAATCAAGAAATCAAGTAAAAAAGCAGTGGCAGGAAGGATTTAAAACTCTCTAGCTGGGGAATCTTGCATAATTAAGGTGCAACAGACTACAATTGCTCTGACGAGCAGGAAAGCAAGAAACAAGCAGCAGCCTGTGTGGTCCCAGGAGGGACCTCTTAACAATCTGAGGTTAAAAGAAAAAAGAATCTTGTACTGGAAAAGGGAAAGGCCAGCGGATCTAGAATACATGCAGTTAGTTAAGGCTTGCAAGGAGAAGATAAAAGAAAGTAAGGGTGTGATAAGAGAAGAGATAAGAAATCAAGTTAATGCAGCCTAAAGGGGTTGTTTTATCAGGGACAAGAGGTACTATACTTAGAAAGAAGGTCGGATAAAAATGGGAGGAAAGTGATGAGTCAAGAATGGCTGCCCCTCTGAAACCTGCTTTGGACAGAAGACACGGCAAAAAATTAGAGATGAAATGAAGACCTTGTACAACAGCAGATAGAGACTGGTTAGAAAATGTAAATATACACAAATCAACCAGTCTGGATGATGTGTGTCCTGAAGTGCAATGGAAATTAACTCAAAAACTGATTGTATTACTATTTGTTATTTTTTAAGCCATAGAGAACAGGGAGGTACTAGGAAACTGGCAAAACTAAGCTAGGTAATGATTCCTTAAGAAAAAAAGAAAAGACAAGTGATCTTTGGCAATTATCATACCTCTAGTCTTAACTTCTCTTTCCAATAAAGTAATGGAACAAATATTAAGAGGGAGGAGAAAATCATTAAACATCTAGCGGATAAAGGAACCATGAGCAATAAACAGCATCAGGATTATAAAGAATAAATCTCGCCAGACAAATTTAATTGCTTTTTTTGATAGAATTACAAAATTAGTGGATGAAGGGATGCAATATATTTGGATTTTAGTAAAGCGTTTTGATACAGTCTCGCATATGCTTAGAATTAATTCAGATTGGCTTGGATGTGAATACTACTACATGGATTGAAAACTGGCTGAAGGACCGTAAACAAAGGCTAATGACAAATAGCAATGTACTGAGCTGAGAGGAGGCATCTCATGAATGCTGCAAGGATGACTTTGGTTAGGTCTGAGCTTATTTAACATCTTCATTAGTAATCTAGGAGAAGAAGTAAACAGCATGTTAATGAAATTCACAGAAGATACTAAACTGGGAGGAGTTGGAAACACCAGTGCAAGAGGAGAGAAATAACACAGAGGGGCCTTGCAAGGCAAGGGGGAAGGTTCAGAATGACAGATTCGTATTTGGAAAAAAACAGCTAATAAATCTGGGGGTAGGAAGGAGTATTTTATACATACAGAACTCATGAGAGCAACATTACAAACAATCCAATGTAACAGTGGATGGTAAACATAATATATATACATAATGTAACATGGATGTGAAGAAGGCAGCACAACTGTAAGCCGCATACATCGGGCAGGAAGCTTGCTGTATCTGGTGTGGTGATAAAGGAATGGTAGTTCAATTCTGCATACATTCAGAGTAAGAACAATGATAACAGCAACAGGATCAGCAGGCTGAAGGGACTAATTTATAAAGTCAGATTAAAAGAAGTAAATAAGCTTTGTTAAATGATATGCTAGAAGTGTGCGACTATCTGAAGGGGGTGAACTCCAACTGAGGAGAGGAATTATCTGCTGCGGTTCAAGGGGATATAACTTGGAGTATTGCAATGAAATTATGAAAAGTGAAATTCAGGGAGCATACCAGGAAAAAAACACAAACATCCTGACAGTGAAATGTATTATGTGGTAGAATAATGCTCCCAGAGACAAGAAAACAGCCACACTGCTTGGCATAATTAAAACTAGGCTGGACAAAATGCTAGCAAACAGTCTGCAGGGAAGGATCTCGCGTTGGCCAGGGGCAGATGGACAAGACGACCTTCTAGTCTTTTCCATTGTCAAAGTCTGTGATTTACAAAACGTCCACAGGCACGTGCAGGCAACTATCTGTGTCAGAGCACAAACCCATATGTGGCTGCCTGGGTGTATCTGTGTACGCTCAAAGCATGTGTCTGTCTGGGCATGTATGTGCATGTGTCTGCGTGTGGGTGAGTTTTGTATCTGTTCCATTTTCCTTTCAAGCCTCCTTGTCTACAATAAAAACACTGGTTCTCGCAGCAGAAACTATCCAGTTCCCATAGCCCTGTTTGGTTTCTGTAGCCTACTCCTATGACAAGAGAAAATTCCACAGCAAGCATTTTAAGGCTTCTGTGATCTGTGCGTAATAACTAAAGATGGTCTAACACTGGTTCAGTGCTGAAGAGCACACAGGAGGTCCCCAGGACTTGCAGACTGGGGAAATGAAGAGAAGCCTGAGGTGAAGTGCATGCTAATAGCACTATGTGAAGATATGTGCTCCTAGCTGGCTCTCTAACTCCCTTTGCAAAATAATTCTACTTGCACAGTCTTTGCGTGTAGGATCTTAATATCTACTGCAGCCAGTCAGGACTGAGAGGACTAAATGCCCTCCAGAAGGTGATCAGAGTATCACAGAACTAGGCATTCGAATTCAAGACAACTCAGTATTCAAATGTGCATGAGCCAGACACTGCAGAGAAAATCATTTCCCTGTCCCCTATTCCCAGCTCCATGCTTTCCTTACCGGCGCAGGTACATCTTCCACGGCTCAGAGAGTTTCTCCTGAACAAGTGCCTTCACTGCCTTTCCCAAGTACTGTGTTGGCTCCCCAGCCACGGCTTGGCTGCCCTCTCCTTCCGTCTTCAAGTTCAGCAGGTTGCCAAGGCTAGCACTGGTCTTGGACATCTGGAACAAGAACAGGGACACGGCATCAAGCATAGTACACTGCCTGGTACACTGCCAGTCTGGATACCCTCAGGACTGCCCCACAGAAAGCTGTGCATTCGAAGATTAAAAGAGAAGACAGTAAGTCTGCACAGGCTGCCTACTGCATCAGCACAACTAGTAACACCTCGCTCTTCTGCATCCTCCACCCAACTATCAAAAAGTTCTCAGGTGCCCATCTAATAATATTCATGGCTCTTTTGTAAAGTAATGAAGCATAATGTCTGTTTTAAAAATGAGGAAACTGAGGTGAAGGAAGACGTGCCCTATTTGAACATGGAAAAGGTGAACAGATTCCTGTGCAGGCTGGGACAATGATAACCCTACGTAGCGCCTACAAAATGCTGATCTTTCAGTACAGAGCCAGCAGCAGAACTAGTAAATTCTAGTTTATTTAGAATCATCTTGTCCTAACCACAAGAATGTCTCCTTTAAATGACTATAAGGTATGCTTTTTGGAAAGGAAAAAAAAGGCAAATTCTCATTCAACTTGGGCAAAATTCTGGCTCCACTTAAGTCCTTGGAAAATTCTTATAACTTCAGTAAATAAAATACTTTACTTTCTATGCTAATGGAGAATCCACAAAACAGGACTTGGACTCACAGATTCCCCTGTTTGAAAGGCTTCAAACAAGATTCTACACACAGAGGATTTAGAGGTTCAGGCACAGGATGTGTAGGATAGAAAAAGGAAGTTACTTAAGAGTGCTTAGAGAGAAAATTTTCTTTCATAATAAATGCACAACAACTCCCCAGGCCCATTCCTGCTTTACTGTTCTCTCAATTACCTCTAGTAACACCAGTAAATTCAAGGCATGAATAAAATGCAGGACTGGGCCCAATACCTGCATTATAAACTCCACCCACTTGAGGATCTCAAAGCCCTTTATAAATATCAGTTAATTAAGCCTGACAGCCCCCCTAAATAAACTGCACAACACTACAGGAACCCTGGTTATTTGAGGCTCTCTTAATGCCCCCTGAAGGTAAAGCCCCTGCTGCTATGTGGAGACTGCAGCTCTTTATGGCTAGAGTCAGAAATTTAGCTCATCTTTTTCCTTTGGCGTTGGGCATTCAATTTCTGTAGAGGGGTTTTTCTTCCTAGACAAATAATGTCACGGAAGGATTTCACTATGAGCAGAAATCGTGTGTAGCAAGGGGAAGAAGCAAGCATGATGTGTTGCTGAGCACACACAGCTTGATTCTGCAGTCCTTCGTCTTGGAATAGCCTCTATTCTTTGCTGTTTTATGTCACTGTTTAATCCTGTTCCTACTGTAAAGAAAAGGAACAAACCTGAAGAACTAGTATTTTTTACCTGTGCTGCACTTATTCTGCACAATATAAAGAATCTTACGCAGGGCTGCACACAGACAAATGCTTATTTCTAAGCGTATGCTCATTTAGTACTGGAGATTTTCAAGTGAAGTATCTATTGAAGCATTCTCCTGAGCTGGGGGCCTTTGGAAGGACTCAGAATCCCAGAGAACAGATTAAGTATATTTACTCACTAGAGAAAGAGCTGCATATTTGAAAGCACTATAGGGCCAATATATAGGAATGAATAAGAAAGGAAGTTTAAAAAGGAAGTACCAAAACCCCAATGTAACAAGAGATCCAACAGAGGAGAAAAGTCGTATAAGGGTAAAAGTAGAAATTAACACAGAGAAGAAGAGTGATGAAATGAAAGAGAAAGGAGGGGAGTGAATACAAGAAAAAGTCACTTTGCCCTCTTGAGGGTTACATGGCCTTGGTGCATGTAATGCCCAGAGCCAAGGGGATGGCAATAGTTATGCCTCTAAAACCTATCACACAGCAGGATGTTAAAGCATGGCTCAAAGGCTGCCCTGCTCCCTAATGCAGTTGTATACAACAGCAAAATTAATCTTGCTACAGCAGAATTTATCACATGAAAGGGGAAAATATATCTGAGATGATGTATAATTTAAGGAAAAAGTAAGGAAAAAGAAACTATGCATTATTTAAAACAAATATTCTAGAAAATGGCAAAGTGGGCTCTGTTGGACACCATTACTCAAACCAGAAAGGCAGAAATTGATGATTTTGGCTCAAAACTTCTGATTTTTTTCTTCTTCTCTTTCATAAAAACAAATGATTCCTCTCTCCCTCCCCCAGTGAAAGAAAATGTTTTGAAGTAAATAAATAAAATGAGTAACTATAAAAAGAGAGTAAGGGAGAAGTTGCCAGGTTCTAGAAATAAAAATGGGGGAAAAAAAATCTTTCAGAACCCTCCTCTGTCTAGAAAGGATTAAAAAAAAAAAGGGGGAAAAAAAAAAGGTGTCAGAGGCTGCAATATATTTCTCCAGCCAGTTCATTAAATTAATTCGTAAGCAGTGGCTCTGAAATTATACCCGATGAAAAATGGTCTCAAAATTTAAATGGTACAAACTCATCTTATTAGAGGCAAAACATTAAAAAACAAACGCATCTCCCCCACCTCCCCCCGCCATCGTGGCTTTAATTTCTCTTGGTGGGGGGAAATGAAAGGCGTTTGATGGATGGCTCTTACCTTATTCATAAGCGAGGATAAAAGAGATGAATTTGCCGAGACTGTGTGGCCATTTGATTCATTACTGGAACACACAAACCAACAGGGTTTAGTTAAGATGTGCACAGGGACTGTGAGCACCGAGATTAATTCTTCTCCCTTCAAGCTGCCTCACTCCTCACCTGCTGCATTCAGAGAAAGAGAAAGATGCCCACCCTCCCTTGGGACAGGTCAAACTCTTACTTGTGATAGCCAAGATGGAGAGGAAGAGGGTCACAAGTTTCCAAAATTAAGTTCTTTCAGCAATTAAACAGTCCAGACCTCTTCTGCCAGCATCCACACCACACTTTCTTACTAGCTGACGCACAGTCCACCCAAAGCTTTAGTCTTTCATCCTGCTAGAACTTTGCAAAATACACCAAAAAAACAGGGGGGATGCCGAACTAGGTTTCATACTGCCAGTCTTCAATCAACTGGCGATGACAACAGCAGAAGGATCTAACTGAAACAAGGAGTTTTGCCAATGGCAAAGAGGGGAACAGGTGGGGCTCTTGTGAGAAAGTGAGTAGCTGCTTATGTGCCCAAAAAACCTGTTGGAGAACACGCCACTGAGGGGAAGCTGAGGGAGCCTCCTTGCCTCCTGCTTGGGGGTATCTAACTCAGCCACTGTGAAACTGACTTTGATCAAATGTTGTGTCCTCTCATGTTACAGATATGGAAAATTCCTGGAGCTCCAAGCTGCAAAGAACTAAGTGTTTCTGCCTGCTCGCTTCTCTCACCCATGATCCTTGACGCTCAGGTCCAAGCTGTGCTCCTGCAAGGAGTCCTGAGTGGCAGCAGATGATGATCCCATGGTTTCTACAGGCTCCTGCTTCACCTGAACTGGATTGAACCGTCCGGAAGCTGTTGGTTGTCCGTTCCCTGCTTGAGAAAGACAAAATGAAATGCAAAAATTATATGAAAAACACAGGTATAAAATAAGGTTACAATGGCAAATAAAAAAGTTAAATCACTATCACCACTGCATAAACGGAAAAAGCAAAGAAAAAGCGTGGGGGGAGGGAAGTGCCAGGATTGCTGGTCAGCATTTATTGCCAGGCTGACATGATGGGTTCTGACGTCCACTCCAGCGTGGAAATTCTTCAAGTGATAATTATTGCAGAATTATGTCAAAGTTGTCCAGGCTATGGGCCCTTTAAAGGAGAAGGGCGGAAGGAGCGTGGGGGAGACCTGATTCTCTGCACAAACTGTCATAACTAATTTGCGGGGCTGCCTCTTAAGCGTTTATTAAAGACTCTGTTAATGCTGAGGCAATGTGGCAGCTTTCGACTGCTAGTCAAGCCCCCTTTCCCATCCCCAATCCCAGCGTTGCCGTAGCGACGGCGATGGCCCGCCACTGCGCGTGCCCAGCAGGAGCATCTGCCCTGTTGGGGCTATCGAAGATGACAGCCAATCAGATCGGTTCAAACTGCGTGACCTCTCTCCCATCGGGTTGTCCCCACAAAAAGAGGAATTTTCTTTCCTTTTGGGGGAGAAAAAAATTTTCATGCCAAATGCATGAAACAGAAATTAAAACTGAAGAGAAAAAAAGAGGAAAAGAAGAAAAACTGGAAGAGAACAAATTAAAGAAAAAAATTTAGAGGAAAAGCAAAGAAAAAAGGAGGGAAAAAAAAGTTGCTGACAGGAACATGTCTGCAGAGCTTTTTTCCACAATCCCCAAGTGACTAAAATATTAATTTACCCTCAGGCAGTACAGCTGACGGCGAGCTGCTTCACAGACAGCAAGTGGCATTTTATTAAAAAATAAAGGAAAATAGTTCCCTCAATGACCTTTCTCCGCTTTAGGAAACAATTTTTCAAATAATAGTTTTAAAAGTATGTGAAAATTCCCCTCCCTCTTTAATCAGATCACTTCATCCTACTCCCTCCTTTGCTCTCTGGCAGGAGGAAGCATCGGCAGCCCTCTCGCACCCATGGCCAAGCAGCCTGCTCTGGCCTTTCAATGCTGTAAGGGAGGGAGCTGCAGGACAGCCTGATGCCCCTGGGTGCTGCCGGGCAGGGCCTCCCCTCGGCGGCCCCCGGGGAAGGCCAGGCAGCGCTCTCCAGGGAGCCCCAGGAGCCTCTGCTTGGCAGGACTTGGCGCAGGTTCTAGGTGGCAGCAGGAAGAGGTCTGGGCTGCCAGCAACGACTCTTTCCCATCTTTTCCCCCCACTCTCATATTGCTCACCAGAGCTGCTGCTGATCCTTGCAGCTCAGGGAGCCACAGGGAAGGGAGCTACCTGCCCAGCAGTGCTCTGTGAGAGCCAGTGCAGTGATTCCTAAGGAAAACCACCAACACTGTGATGGGAAAAGCTCTTCCCTCCCCCAGGAGCAGAGAAAGGTAAGTGAGCAAGGGACTAAGGCACAGCACGAGGAGAGCACTGGATGGGCTGGACACCTCACAGGGAGCATGCCCTCTTGGCACAGGCCCAGGGTTAATGGCACTGTCTGTTCTGAGGTTGCTGCAACAGAGGCGCAAGGTGAGGGAAAGAGGGCCACTTGGTGCTACCTGGCTTGGAGAAAGCCCGCAGCTGCCTGACCTCTCTGAAAAGCTGCAGTGAACAGCACCCTCCATCTCTACAGTCCCCTTTCTACCTCTTCTGGGAAGGGAGAAACGCTGCACAGCAAAAGTCAGCCTTAGCTTGCTCTGGATCCACAGTTTGTTATGCCTCAGAGCACAGATGCTCTATCCTTCCTTTCTGCTGCAGAACACGGATTGCACCCTTTTAAATAACTCGCGTCCTGGCAGCATTTCTTGCCCCCCATACCAGCTCCTGTTCTGCCAGTGCTCTTTGTCTCAGCCTTGCTTCCCTGGGAGGGAGATGCACAGCTTGCAAGAACTGAACAGCAGAAAGGTCTAGTTTTATGGAATGTACCAACACCATCTCCAAAAACACAGCTGGCATGACACAGCTGGAGCATAGAACTAGCCCCCGAGATCAGAAAAAGCAGAGGCAATGAGATGCAGGATCCACCCCAGTAGGCTCAGCCAAAACTCAGCAGGGCCTGCAGAAGAGGGCTTAGGCTGCTGTACAGCCTGCAAGTATCAGCCAAGGCTTTTCTCCAGTTCCTTTTTTAATGCAGTGCTACTCCCTTTTCAGGCTACAGCAAAGCAGGTGATACATAGAGCAACACTATTCTTCCAGGTCTGACAGGAGCCTACTCCATTTGTGGGCACAGCTGCAAGTTTCCTGCCTCTTTTCTGGCTACAAGAATACAGCCAGGTTCCACAGGACAGCATGCCAAGACTGTCCTCTTCAAGGGTTCTGGACATGACCAAATTAATTCTCCCGCTTATGTTCCTTTATTATCCCTTCCCCACTTCCAGTCCAATGGACAACTGAGTGACTTCTCTTTTGCTCCTCTCCAAAACATCAGGCATTCCTGTTCCTCCCACCGCCAGCACAACCAATGAGGGTAACTCACCTGCTTCGAGTGCCACAGAGGGCTTGAGTGCAGCTGCTGCCAACCTTGCCATCATAGGAGAGATCAATCCCTTGCTAGCAGAGATCCTTTCCATTATAGATGCTGCTGGAGCTGGAGAAGTAGTAGCTGCTGGGTCACCAGATCCTGAGATGGCCTGGGATGAGGAATCCGTAGGAGCAGATGATGGTGGATTTGTGCCAGAAGAACCAGCAGCCATCAGATTAGATGAGCTGGCAGGAAGTGGTGTAGAGACCCGGCTGGGGATGATAGGGAAAAAGGATCCGGCTGCTCCGGGAAGTGCTGAGTTGGAGAGTGCCAGGGCCAAGGGTATATTGCTGGGAAGAGCCTGGGAGAGCAGGCCAGAGATCTTGGTGGCTGGTGTCATGCTGTTGGCAGGCTTGCTGGCCTGTGAGGAAGCAAGCTCAGCAGCTGAGGAGGGTGCAGCTGGGACTATGAGAGAAACGGAAGACTGCTGACTGGTGGGGGAGGCACTCAGGCTAGAGTTCTTCGAGCTCATGGCGGAGAAGTCAATAAGGTCATCATTACTGGACTCCTCTTGCTCATTATCCTTGGATCCTAGGAGAGAGGCAGGCAGGCCGAGCACTCCCGAGCTCCGGATGTGCCGGCGCTCATGCTTGCGTTTATGGGAGGTCATCTGGCTGGTGGAGGTGAAGGTGAAGCCACAGCCTGCCCTTATGCAGTGGAAGTGGTTTGTGGCCTTGCTGTAGACACAGCCCTCATACTTGCATTCCTCATACTTGTAGAACTTCTTGAAGCCATCCTTGGCATAGGCATCATCTTTGATGTGGTAGCTCTTGTGCTTCTCAATGTCACACTTGTTCTTGAAGGTGAATGTACACCCAGGTCGCCTGCAAGGGCATCGAGGAGAGGAGGGTGGTTGGCTGTGTGAGCTAGGAGCACAATGCAATTGCTGTCACCTGCCTCCCTCTGGGATAAGGGCTGGGGCCAGTATGAGACAGTGGCCCTGGTGGCAATGGGCTCGAGGACCTTTATATGGGTTAACCTGTGATGCCAAGGCAAGCACAAATGCTGCTATGTAAGAGAGCTGGGAAGCTGGTTCCACTCTGAGGAATAGCCAACATGACGTGGGGAAGCAGGCACCCAACACTGCAAGTTCCAACCAAAAGAGCAGCTAAAAGGGGACTGAGGTACAAACTGTGCTTTCCCACTCTTCCTGAGAAGATGAGAAATCAATAGAAGAGCATTTGTGTAACAGAAGGCAGAGTCTGGCCCTGAAAGGGACGAGCTGGCTGACTGCTGGCTGGAGAGAACTCTAGCATGAAAGCACCATTAGCAGCATATTAACGGTACCCCTCAGCTGGGCTCTGTCAGGGAAGAGCACTGTGATAGCTTCCCCAAATGATTATATTATATATTTCCTAGTGGGCATACTTCCCTCAGATCACCTCAGACAGGCCAGTGAATGAATCTCCTGCCTTCAGAGTGCTCTGTGGTAAGACCGTGGAAATCACATCCACCCTGGAGCATGAGTTCTCTCAACAGCGATACTGAGAAGGTCACAGCAGGGAAAAGCAAGTCCCTGTGTATACTCCTGAATTTACAACTTGGCAGAAGGAGGCAAACAGACTATGCATCTCTCAGGCAGAATTCCTCCCCTTCCCTGCTGTCTCACCTGCAATGGAAGTGAGTGGTTTTTTGCCCATAGAACTGGCATTCCACAGTGCCGCAGTCCTCCGTAGCACGGAACCGCTGAAAGCCATCGTTGATAAGCTGTGTGTTCTTCTTGTGAAAGTTCTCATGGGTCATCACGTCAGAGGTGCTGGTGTAGACCTTGTTACAACCCACCTACCCCAGACCAAAACAGGGAGTCATCAACACAACATTTTAATTGCCTACCACAATCTTATTAACATCAGCAATAATAAACATATGAGCCGCACACAAACATTTAACAGTTCCATTTGTGCATTTCTCCTAAGAGTATTCAGTCATCACTTTAATTCCCAAACTAAAGACTGACAGAACAGTCATGAAAAAAAAAAACAAAACCCCAAACCAACTCTCTGGACACAAAACAGTAACAAAAAAGGTAAGGATACGGAAGGATAAAAGACAAGCTACAGATAATCATGCCTGCTTAGGGAGAAAGGGAGCAAGGTTCCTGCTCTTAAGAAGAAGAGAACAAACTGACAGATGTCATTGCTTTTTGTCATCCTGGAGTCGGAGGGAATGAAGCAGGGCTTCATCTATTTAGGGAATATGAAACTGACTGGGAATGAGTTATTCTTCTAGCAGATGGGGCAGGGTGGTGCAACATGAGGTCAATCTTTTGAGCTTGTAATAGATGGGGTTCAGTCTACCAAAGCAGAAACCCTGTGTTCAGCTGATTTGTGCAAACTGGTTGCTTTTTTTCCCATCACTGTTCAAGACTATCAATTCAATAGTTTTAAACTTGCGCAGCAAATGGGAATGGTGTGACGAGCACGGAATGCTGAAAACCTGCCTTCCTCTGGGTAAAGCGGGCAACTTTGCCATATTGAGTAAAAAAACACTGGAATCTGAAAACGTCCTCAGCCCTGCTAAGGGAGGATTTTTTTTTCTTTTCTTCTCTAGCACAACGTGTGCCAATGCCTGCACCATCTCAGAAGTGAAGAGAACGAAAACACCACCTCTCAGTTCAGCCCAGGTTGATTCAAACAGGCAATAACAAAACCCATGACAAATACCCAGAAAAAAAAAATAAAAAGGATCTCCAGCTATTTCCAATATAAAAAAGCCTCTCTCTCTCCACACTGACACCTTGAAAAAAGACAGACCCTGCACGGCATTAAAAAAAAGAATTAAACAAAAACCTCCTTAGGAATAATTCGTAATGCAGCTCTTGGTGTTAAAGCCTAAAAAAATGTCAGTTTATATAAACAACTAACTGAATTTTATCCACACCAATTATGGACATAAAGAAAAAAATACCCCACGAGATGGATGGCACAAATCCTGCCATTTAAGCAATATTTTCTTTAATTGGGAGTTTATGTTCAGACACCTTTCCTGTAAGACACTGCTTACATGGGCATTATTTTACTGGAAGACAGTGGGCACAGAATGGAATTACCCATATATAGCTCTTTAAACGAGGGTCTCTATTCAAACTCAGAGTGACTTAAAGCTGTGAAATATTCATTGTACTCTAAAAAAACTAAGCAAATGCCATTCTGGTCAATTGAAGAAACTGAGCAACAGGTATTATGGAAGAATGACAGAAAACGTCCTCAACAGAAAGTCACATGAAGTCCCCAATTCATCAAAAGCTTGTAAGCATATGCTTAAACCAGACAGAACTTGAGTGCATGCCTAACATTAAGTATGTGCTTAAGCCCCATTGACTTCAAAAAACTGACTTGACTTAAAGTCAAACATATGCTTAAGTCTACCCCAGCAAAGCATTTAAGCGAGACCTGAGTTTTTAGAACAGAAAAGCTTTCAGAAAAGGTTGTCTGAATATTCTCAGGTTGTAATTAGAGCACATTCTCATGACAATGCTTTAGGTCACAATTTTGATGAAACAAGTACCAAAACCTCTAATCTGAGGCACAAAATGATCTGGTCTGTCCTTGTCAAAAAACAGCGAAGGGGTCACAGGTATATCTACACAGTAACTCCAACTCTGGTTGCATCGTTGAAGCCTGCCCTGCTCTCAATACAAAGCTCAAAACCTACACTGCAGACAGATAATTTCTAGTACCACTGGCAAAGGAGATGGATAGCTGGGGGTTAAGTCTAGATAGGTGACATCAAAATTCAATTACTTTAGATGCTGATTATGGAGGAACTGAACCCAGTGTTAAAGGGCAGATTTTCCACAGAGAAGTCTGATTTCAAGGGAGCATCAGGTCAGATTTGGGTAGGGGCAGCGCAGTGACATCTCAAAGAGGTCTCCAAGTCTCAGAGAAAGGGACTTGCTTGAGCAAGTGAAGTCCAAGACTGTGAGAAAACCTTGAGCCCCCCACCCCCCATAAGTCCCCCCTTGCCCCACTGCATGCACCAGGGGTCTAGAAATAGAGAATGGTGTTTCCCTTCACTCTTCCAAATAGGGCGAAAGGCCCTTTGCAAGGCAAAGGCAGTTGGAAGAGGGTACAGACTCTTCACAGAGGTGCCTGAACCAGAAGTGAGCAAGAGAGGCTATGAACAGTTTGGATTACACCCCTTTGCCTCAGGGCAGCCCCCTGCATCCTAACAAGGGAGCGTTAGGCTGCCTGAGTGCTAGGATCCTTTCGGTCGACCCCAGACAGGACACATCTCAAACCACAGCTCTGCTTTCTTCATTTGTTTGTGTGCCACCATCTATTCCCCAGTCCAGCTGTTACCTGCATGCAGTGGTAGTGTGTGCTTTTCCCATTCAGGTGACAGCCATGATAGTACACGCTACAGTCATCCAAGGGGCTGAAGCGCATGAAGCCGTGCTGGAGGGAATTATCACGTTTCTTGTGCATGTTGTAATGCCGAATCACATCCTGTTTACTAGTGAATCTCTGGAGAGATACAGAGACAGACAGAGTGAGATACACGTGATGGGAGTGGGTGAGTAATTCCGGGGGCAGGGTCTGTTGTTGTTGTTGTTGTTGTTGTTAATAAACTTATGTTACCAGGAATTTAAAGCTCAGCAGTAGTCACCCCAAGAGAGTCATATTAAAGAGGAATTGTGTGCACGTATTTTTTTGGTAACAGGAAAGTATATGCAAATAAAAAGTTTAAGTAGAGTAAAAATGACAGTAGTGTGATGTCCAGGATATGCTCCCTGCAGCCTTAAGACTGCAATTCTTCTAACATAATTTTGGCTGCTACTATCTCAAGAACTGCTATAGTTAGAAAGGAAACCAGTGAACTAAACAGCTTGCAAGAGAGTAATCCAAGCTTCCAAATCACTCACTCTTGCGGTTAGCAAGACACTGGCTGCCACATTCATGTCAGACTAAAAACTGGGAAAAACACTCTGCTCTTTTATAGTATTTCACCATTAATTTTAAGTCTCCTGCCACCCCTAGAAGGTGGGGTGGCTTTATTAGGGCAACAGGGACACAAAACTTTCTTCCAGTCACAGAAAAAGCATGTAGTAGAGCTTAGAGCTAAAATGTTGGATGACCAGAACATCCCTTTCATCCCTCCACCTGCTTGAACTAATAAGGGGTACCCCACTCTCAGCGAAGGCTAAGCGCCTTTAATAATGAAGCTTTTCATTTCCATTTCCCACAGCCATCAATATTTAACAGTGAAGGTGGGAAAGTAAATCTGATTTTTTAAAAGAAATCAATATCCATTTATTTTGAGGAGTAATTGAAAAGGCCTGCATTCTAATGTTTAACAACTTTTCCAGTCTCCCTCACGGTAAACAAATTATTATTGCTTCCACTCTTTCCTCCTATAATATCAATCCTGATCAATCCCATTGGTATTGGCATGGGAATATATGGATATAGATTTCAACAGGAATCCCTTGGAGGCGGGAGGTATGATTTCCCAGGGCGTACGTACAGGATTGCTATTGCCAATCATCGTTAATTTGTGCCCACTTATTACAGAGCGTTACTTATTATAAAATATATCCCAGCCATAAAATAATTTGCATCTTAAAAAGCAGCCTAAATCCTTATTCCCTGTGAGACCAGACAGCTCCTCTGCAAGCAGCTTCCAGACTCCTCAGGAAATAATCATGAAGCCAATCATAATAATAGGTTTTTCTGTCTTTCTATCCTTTGTGTTTCTCTTCTGGTGCACAGGTATCTATGTCACAGTTGGGACAGGCTCATCTCGATTACCAAACACTGGGCTAGAAGGACCACTACAAGCATCCCAGAGAAAAAAAACTCCTTTGATCAATAGAAACCCACAGTCAAGCTCAGCAAAGCCAGATCAACTTCCCATGCTGTGGTCAGACTCATTCCTCCGAGACCAAAAGGTCTCCTGGGGTAGGGCAGAAGTTATGGCTGATGCACAGTAGAGGCAAACTCTGGGATTCCCCCCTACACACACACAGCCTGACCACAGAAATGGCAGAGTCAAACTCTCAGACCTGTGAAGAGGGTAAACAAACACAGCACGTGACTCAGAGCTGGCTTGACGTCGCTTCCCTGGCAATTCTCCCAGTAATTACAGCATCGCACATGCTCCTACCCCCACGCTCTCCCCACAGATTCAGGACTGCTGGTCTTATTGGGTGTTTTGTGGTGGCTACTGCTGCTGCAACGTCACTTGGGCAGCAGGAGGGAAAGAGACAGGCTAACAGATCAGCATTCCCTATTTTCAGGCACAATTTGTAACATGGCAGAATTTACTCTTTTGGTTTCACTGATGTAAATCTGGAACAATTTCACTGACTTCAGCTGATCTATATTCTGCTCTTAGTTATAGTGGTCTGCGTTGAGTTAAATGATGTTAGATTTGGAATCCTATTTTACTCCCAGTTAGCCAATAGGTTCAAAATGTATCCTGCTCTCTTCATGAGCAGAAAAGTGAAGAGGCATGTGCATATATGTGGGAGGAAAGCACAGGGGGACACACATGTTCCCTAGGTTGTACCCCTTTAGATTCAGGTAGCTATGCTGGTACCTTTGCACCATTGTTTTACCTGGTAGTTGCACTCCGGGTCGAGGCAGTGGTAATGTTCTCGATACTGGTATGCACAGTGTATGTGTCCACAGTGCTGACTGCCAGAGAACCTGCAAGCATGAGAGGAGTACAGAAGAAAGAAAGCAAGAGAGAATTAAACAGTTTCATGACAGTAGTGTCTGTAAGCAAGGTACAAATAAAATGAGTCTGACTCTTGCTTTCATCCTACTCCATCTCCTTATCACCTCCAAGGATGGGGACCCTCCCACTTTCCTTTTCTCATCTGTCACTAATTTAAAAGTGTTTTTCAGTGCTGAAGAAGTTCAGCAAGATCCCTCAAGTCTTTACATCCCAAATCTGCATGATATCTTTTTTTTTTAATTTCATCTCATTGGATCTCCTTCTGGACTTGACGAGCTCCCAGTCTTCAGGTAAAATGGGAAAAAGTTTTGACATAACCTTTTCTTCCAAGAAATTATGGCAGAGCATTAGATCACCTTTGCATTTCACCACATTCCACTTATTTCTTTTCCATGAGCCTCTTCCCACCCAACTGATCGCAGGCAAAAAGCTAACAAGGCTGCTCTTGGAACAGCTGTGAAACGGTGCCACTACTGGATAATGCAGTATTCAGCCAAATATCCAAACAAATAAGAGGTCTGGAGAAAGCAGAGTGAAAGGGGCCCGCAGGCAGCAGATTAAGTTGCAGATGAGCATGTGGCTCTCAGCTCCTCCAGAGCAAAAAGCCAAAAGGACAGCAAAGTCCACTTGTTCCAGCAGAATGGAGAGGGGCTGCAAGTGGTAATGGGCTGTATTTGCATTTCAACTAAGTGGGGTGCCAGCAGCAGCACAAACAAGGGTGAGTGTTCTTTCAGTTGTTCTCTCCAAAAGCAGTGCACTGGAAATTAGACTGCAACACTGAAGAAAATATCAGTACGAATAAATGGGGGATATCTCATTAAAATCCCAAATCAGCTTTCAAGCAACTAAGATGTGGGAATTCTCCCCCTGAACTGGGGATTCCCTGTGGAAACAGCAAGGTATTCAGGGTGAGAAGACGAGGGGATAAGGTGTGAGTGGGTACCATAAAGGGTATGTTGGGCCAACAGCAGACTCCCAAGAAGAATGCCTGAAGATCACTGCAGATAAGGAAGGGAAACAAGAACAAAATACTCCATTATCTAAGTTGCTTACTTGGGGAGGAGTAAGAAAGGAGGGTTCCTTAAGGCAAATACTGTACAATACTAAAACTCTCATTTGTGAGTTTGGATGCCACAGCAGTGAGTTTCAGAAATCTCCCACGCCATGTGGAGACAAATAAGGATTGGTCAAACATGGATTCTCACTTCTAGGCATATGCACACCTAGCAGGAGCTCAGAAAAGCTCAAGCATTCATTTATTTGTATGAGTGATGTCCCAAGACTTTTGTTTGTTATAACATGGTGTCAACACTACAGAAAAGGTTGCAAACCAGTGGATTAGACAGTAAGCTGCAAAGACAATGGAACACCGTGGAAAGATTATACAGGGACTTTCAATAGGTTGGACAGATTAATGAGAAGCTATTAGAGATGGATCAACAGGAACAGAATGTAGTGTTACAGGCAAACCATCCCGTCAGATGAAGCTATCCTGTGTGCAGCTCTTTTCTCATGCACAACAGCACTGTTTGGCCCTGCGAATTATTATTTTCCATGTGGCATAYGCAGTATTTGTTCACGATAAGAAACAGTGAAAGGCAAGCATGTGAGATTTTCAGTCTGCCTTTAAGTGTAATTAACACTAGGACACAAGAAGCAGCAGCCAGCAACATGCAATCAAGGCATTTCTGCAAACCACTGAGTGTTTCTTACAACAACTTTGGGAACTTCTCACATGGGGGGAGAGAAGGAGGTAAGAAAGACAGAAAGGCCATGTTCTATCTACACACCGAAGAGACAGACAGAATATACTGACTGATAGATAGATCAGTAATTGGCAAAAGCGGATGATCCAAAAACAAGCTAATCAGTGTGATGAACTCTCTGGTGTATATTGTAAGGGAACCTGGAAGAGCTGAAGAGCTTGAAATGGAATAGCAGTGGAGAGAAGGGGACTCAGAGGGGAAACATTCAAAGATAAATTACCATCTGCTCAAAGGTTCCTCACGTCACTTAGTGCTAAACACACCAGGAGTGCATATGATAAAGGGCATCAGAAAGAAACAAAGAAGGGCAACAGGGGAAAAGGAAAAGGAGAGAGGAGCAGGGGTGTCATGGGACAATCAAGGAATGGGGTGGAAATGGGGAAGATTTTGAACTATCATAACGCAAGGTAATGATTAAAAAAAAAAAGGAGCTGGGATGAAAAGCAGGACTAAATAAGGCATTTCTGAAGTACAATAAAGAGGAGGAGGTCAACTGCGGAGACGGCAGGGCCTCCAGGAGATGGAAAGGGGACTTAATTGACAGAAAAGATAGACATTGCTAAAAAATTAAATGACTTCTTTGCCTCAGCATTCACAAAGGGAGATGGGGACAGATGCCAGAAGCAGACATGCCTTTCCCTGGGGAAGGAGAAGAAATACTGCAGGAAATCAGGATCACGCCAGAACAGGTGACTGAGAAACTGGAACAAACCTCAGCAGTGGAGAAGAAACAAACCACAAGGCAAACAGCAATGCTGGCTGCACAAACAAAGGTGTGGAACTAAAAGCAGAGGAAGCAATTCCAGCTCGATGTCGGGACAATAGTGAGGCTACGACACGGCATGGGCAGCAGCCTGAGTCACCATGGCATCAACCAGGCACGCTGACTTGGCAGTAGACTGAACCAACTTGTCCACCTAGACCAGGGCTGTTTTGGCAGCAGCACCACCAGCACCTTCAAAGGAAGACCAAGAAACTGCTCTGGAAAGCTTCCTCCCAATTCCATTGATGAGATGGGGAAGAGAGAGCGAAGGGTAGCAAGAAAGATACAGGGCTAGAGAACTGGGGAATGCAGGCCAGGCAGAGAGGAGAGGAAGGTAACACCCTTGCTAATACACAGACACTTTTCAAGCAAAGCTGTCCACAAGACTGTCTAAGCTAAGGGCACGCAAAGACCAGAGATGCCAACTGCAGTAAGA
This sequence comes from Apteryx rowi, assembly GCF_003343035.1. Lineage (NCBI taxonomy): Eukaryota > Metazoa > Chordata > Aves > Apterygiformes > Apterygidae > Apteryx > Apteryx rowi. The sequence continues at coordinate 1,628,610 of NW_020450307.1, read as the reverse complement.
GAAGGGCCAGACACTAAAGAAAACTGACTGTGTAGGATGAGCCACTTGAAGCCTCCTAACAGGAGTAACTCAAAGGCTCAACTTTAAAAGCAACGGCTAAACAATTACTCTGGCACTTCAAACTCCTACCCTCCTTCTGCATGCCACAGCAAAGTATGTGTGTGTGGCGTCTACAACGTGAGAAGGGAGAGGGAACTGTTCTACAGAACAAGGTGCTTGGGGAAGGAGGGGAGCAGCAAAGAGACCAGAAGGGGGAATTTCTGCTCTTTCAGCCTGTAAGGTTAGGCTCCTAAAGGGTTATATTTATCCTGTGTTTCTTCTGACACTTGAAACAGTTCAAAGCTATTAATTTTTAAAGCACAGCATCTGTTTAGCTTTTTCATAACAGGAAAGCTTACACATCACACACTTACACGCATACACACACACACATTCACTGCACATGCAGTAATGTACATCAACACCCCTATTAATTTACATGAATGTACCCACAATTTCCATGTACTTGAACAGGCACAAACACACACACCTGATTGCAAGCTCACAGACCATTTCATCACACTGATATGCAAATCCAAACCCATAAGTTGTGCACAGAGGCACACAGACTCATTTTCACAAGTACAACCCCCTCCCTTCCCTTACTTTAATCTGTTCACTTTTTTTTTTTTCAGAAAGAACTAGTCCTGATCTGGCAAGAGTTAGCAAGAAAAACCAAGATAAATAAATAATATTAAAAAAAATAAATAAAGAAGTTAGCATGCTTAGTGAGTGTTTACAGACTCATTACCCTGTAACGATGATGTGAAAGAAGGAAGAAAAAAAACCCACCCCAATTACAAGGGGGGAGGAAACCCACACAGAAATAAATATTTAAGCAAGTGCTGCCAGAAGCACCATCTGCTGAGGCACTAATAATAATAATAATAATTTTTTCTGTGGTCTTTTTTTTAATTATAAATATACACGGAAAAAAACAACAACAACCCAAACTAGCTAAGTAAGTAAGAGGTTTTGTTTTGTTGTATGAGAGAATGGATTATCCCTGGGCAGCTTTTGGCAGTGGCTTTGGCAAACTCATTAAGCTAATTATGCAGTACAGACATACAGTGTCTCTCCCCCCCTCCTTGATTTTAAGGCTTTAAACTGTTTTTAAAACTGTGTGTAAATTGAAGGGAAGTGGCTGTGCTGCCAACGGGCGGCTTGCGGAGCTTTTTAAGCAGGATGTGGTGTCCCTTAGCTATCTCACAAGCCTCCCTCAGTTACCTGTCTGACCCAGGGGAAGGGGCTTGCAGAGCACTACAAAGAGTGGATGTGGGTGTAGTGTTTACACAGTCTTCTGCTTGAGAGAGGAACCACAGATAGAAAGAGTGGGATCTCCTCTCTCACTGCAACCACTGTGATCCCTGTAGCGCGCAGCCAATAGCAGAACAAACCTTCAGATCCTTAGTGCTCCCTTGACATCTCCTGGAGGCAAGCAGTGACTCAAAATAGAGGTCTGATGTTCAGCAGAGCAAAACTAAGCTCTCACTATCTCAGTAATGGAAGGGTGCTGCTCCTTCCACCTCACAGACAGACCCTGCTTTCATTCCTATAGTGTCCCATGAGTAGGTGATTTACTACATGCACCAGAGGCATCTCTAGATGAACTAGAGGACTTGCATGTGGTGGTGCAGCTGTCCTCCCTTCCCACACGGTTTTATCTTCTTCCTTCCTCTCCTACAGCACGGATTTGGGCAAAAGGGATGGAGGTGAAAATCACCTCTCCTTCCTTTCTCTAGCTAGAGAGAATACTGTTCTCATCCTCCTCCCCTGCTGATGTGCTGAGATCCCAGTACCTTCCTAGTTCCTAGCAGCATAACCACAGCTGACTCCCTCCTGCAAGGAGCCTCTCTATAGATTCTGGCAAGGTGGGAAAGCACATTACAACCCCCCTCCCTTGTTGGTAAGTGCCCAAGTGCTAGTGGGAACAAACCCGTCAATTTTATCTCTGGAGAAAAGATTTGTTTGCTTGCTTCCCCTGGCGGGTGTCTTTCTCTGTACAAGGGGCTTTCATAGTTAGCTTCCCCACAGTACAGATGAAGCATTCGGCAAGATATGGACAGAAGCTGATGACCCTTTACATGGTGAGCTATAAAACAGGCAGGTGTTAAGCAATGATTTCTTCTGTCCCTTTGGCTCTGACGACATTATCCATTCTGTCCCACCACCCCTCAACTACTCCAGCTGTGGGCTCCCTGTACAGCCCTCTCAGCGTCACTCATTCCCAACCCAAGCCTGTCCAGAGCTGTGCTAAGGTGCCCTAGTCTGCACCTTACTCAGTGAGTGTTTCTCATATAAAGGAGCTGCAAAATATTCTAAGACAAACATCCCACACTGATGCTGAGACCTGCCTAAACTCAATTCATGTGTGAATCCCTCCCAGCCTGGGTTCTCAGAGGTGAGATATTTTCTGCTTGCCTCCTGCAGGCACTGAACACGGTAGGGAAAAAAGGTTGGAGACAGCACAGCAGTGGACACAGACAATGACAGTTAAGAGACAAAGAACCCATTTACAGCCTGGGCTTCTGCAGTGAAACGTTTCTCCACTGTTTGTTGCAAGGTCTAACAGCTCCAGGGAGCAGAGTGTGCTCTTGGCGTGCCTGCACACCCCTCTCAGCTCCTGCTCTCCCAAGCAGGGGAACAGAGTAACTACAGATGTCAGAGGAAAATGAAAGTGCCCATGACTGGTTTGTACACTCAGTCCAGAGAGACGACACCTCTTCTCTCCCACCACCACTCCACCCTTTTCCTCCCTCCAGCCCTCCCCCAAGAAAGCCAAGGGATTTGCCTACCTGGCAATATATTTCTGGTAAATATTTACATCTTCGCTGACAGCTGGTTTGTCAGTGGGTAATCCATTCCTAATGAGAAACACACAGGGCAGAACTGGTTAGCAGGCAGGGACAGGGCACTGTCCAATCTCCCTGTTTCTCAGGACAGAAAGCTCTAAGAAGAGTAGCCAGCAAAGACACCCATTGGTTTAACCTCCCTCCCCCTGACCCTTCAGATTCCATATCTTCTTTTCCTAAGGATCTACATAGTCCCCCATCACCCTTCCTGCAAGTTCTCTCTCTGAAGGACTTGATTCAATTTGTTGGAAACACTGAGAAGACCAACCATTAAAACACATTCCTGCAGATAAAACTAGGTACCCACCTATAAACAAGTGATGGCCACATGAAAACAAAAACCTCCCTGAAGCATCTTGCAACACTGTCCTTATTTACACGGAAGGGCCATCAAGAGATATGCACGCTAGGCTCAACTGAGGGAGAAGAGTCTTCATGGTTCAGAGATGCTGTTAGTTGTTGCTCATTTCATATCACCAGCAGGCACACTGTATCTGTTACCTGGTCCTGGCAACACAGCTGCAGGCTAGATGGGGCTTTAACTGCCTCTTTTTTCACACAGGTATTCCAACTCCAATACACAGATGGTGTTACAAAGGCATCTATATATTTAAATCACTGAAAACCAACCCAAGTGCACTCAACTGTTTTATCAGCTTGGATTACACAGAATCATTAGGAAGCAGACAGAAATTATGTCCTTGTTGAGTTGAACAACAGAGGAAAAAAAGATACTGGGCCAGGCTCCAGCCCACCCAAGACACAGTGGCACACCAACACAATCTGAGATAGGCTGTACGTGGTCTTCATTCCCAATTCTGTCCCCCCATTCAAACTCCATTCCTACTCTTGACAGCTTTGTAGCCTTGTTAAACAAGGACACCTTTGCACAAGGTCCACCTGAAGTAGGTAGATTAGTTCAGGCCAGGTTAATAGCATTAAATGTTATAAAGCTAAAACCCTTGGCTAGGATATATTTGTATGTGTGTGAGAATAAGGGGTAGTTCCTGACAGATTATGTGGTCCTAGTGGAGATTGTGAATGGAAAGCCAGATCCCAGATAACAGAGTTAGCACTTCTTCCACCAGCACAACAGGCTGCCTTCTTTTCTCAAGAAAGCCTGTACCTAGTAAGCAGCCTCAATGAGAAGGAACCAGAGGCCATTCCGGGCTCCATGTGTCATCAGGACACCGGGAGCAGCCAGGCTGAAGCCCCAGGTCACCCCATTTCTGGCTGCACCCCCATCACCCCTACCCAGCCGAGAAAGTTCCGTAGCTAGACAAGGGATTACCATCGTGCTGCAAACCCACATTTGCAAGTGGCAGGAAATGAGCAAGAAAAAGGAAATCAAACTTGGATCCCAAAGCAACAGTAAAGCAGGTCAGAAGATGCTCATGGCCTCCCAAACGCAGCTCTAGGACAGCCACTGAACACCAGGCAGCTCAGAGTCCTGGAGACTCTTCAGGGGCAGAGCCACTGGTCAGCTGATCCACCACAATAAGGCACTGTGCCTACAGCAGTATTTACAGCACAGTGCTTTTTAATAACAGCAGTCCCTGCCTGCCATCTGGAGTGTCTGCAGTGTTCATCCTGAGAGGGGGCCACGTGCAAACGCTAACAATCCTCAACCCTTTCCCATACACCCTAATCATAGAAACTACTAAAACTGTCTGCAGGCAGATGACTTTATCACATGGAAGATAGGCATCATTAGCTCTGCCTTCCAGGTGGGGAAACATGGAATGTGAGGGATGGAGACTTGACTAAGACAGTCTACAGCATCCAGGTGAAGAGCAACCCAAGTCCTCCTAGGTCCAGATATTAACCAGAAGACAGCCTTCCTCCTTACCAAAGAGCAAAGCAGGAGGGTGAGCGTGATGGCATTTGCTGCAGAGGTGCAAGCCACAGGTCCTGGACTTGCTACAAACGACTCCAAGGGATTCACAGCTGACAACAGCTAGGTCCACAGCGAGAAATGAGCAAATCCAGAGCAAGACAAGAAAGCAGGTAACTCCCTCTCTCCCTCTCTTTTTGAAGCCTGACACTGATAGAGACTGTAAAATCAGGAGGGATTAGATGTAACCTGACCCTTTTCTAGGAGGCAACAAAGTTTTCATGACAGAAACAGCCCATCAGCCCCTGCATTCTCATTGCCCCACGGCATATAATCACTATCATCCCTGGTCTGTACAACACCATGTTGTGACCATGCCCCTCACATGTGCTTATGTAGCTTTTCTACAGCCACCACCTGGAAGCCACTGTAAAAATAATCTGAGGGTGGCAAGGCCTTCAGGTATTGCCATTCAGTCAATGGCATCACCACAGAGACTGCCAACAATGTATGTGTATGAGATTACTAGTGCTAATCGGAGTAATGAGTTTGCCTGGTCTGAGAGGTAATTTCATGACCTTTATTTGTGTAAGGAACAGACAAACTGAGAAGACACAGGCTTGGATCCACAAAAGTATGTATATGCCTAACTCCTATGAAAATTAATAGGAATTAGCCACCAAATGTTTTTGGAGTTCTGGGACACAACCTAATGCAAACAAAAGGCCCTATGCTGCTAACATTGAAGTCAATGGGAGTTCTGCCACTGAGTTAAATGGAAGCAAGAATCGGGTACTACTGCAGACAAAGCTGGATGATGGGGAACTAGAACAAGGAAGAAGCAAAATAGTTATGATCTTGACCTCAGAGCACTGATAGCACCATGTCCCTGTATCTTTCATTTCAGCTAGCGGGCTCTAGATTCATGGCTGTGACTACTGATGGCAGTCCACGTCCTTAGTACAAGTAAGACAAATAGATGTAAGCTGCAACAGAAGACCAGCCACTCCAACAGAGATCAAAAAGAAATACCAAATTACCAGTGCAGTATTCATCAGCACACCAACTATAATGTCCCACTGATCCACCCACATGCCGTAGGTATGTTCCCTCACAAATACAAAGAAAAAAAGTGGGAGGACACTTACTTTACTGTAGAGACTGTTCCAGTTGTGATGGAGTCTGTCTTGGAGAATGTTGATTTCAGGTACTCAGGAGTGTTGAATGGCAATGAGACGGACTGCTCTGGCCCGGCCACAGGAGCACTGCTGGGGGTACTGGCGAGTGGAGCAGGGGCCAGGCTGGGTGTTGGAGCCTTTACTGGAGTAAGCTTCTGGATGTTCCTCACATCGTACTTGGAAGGCCGGCCTACCTTGCCTGTCTTGAAGGCAATGGCTCCTCCCATATCTGGGCTTCCTTCTCCAGGCTTGAAAAGGTGCAAGTACTTGACGTTCTCTAGGTCATACTTGGAAGCCTTCTTGTAAGTGTTGCCATTTTGTGGCCTGATGCTCTCACCTGTCTTCAGTTTCTGAATGAAGAAGTCATACTTGGAGGCTCGTGACATCAGACCCTGCATCTGGGAACTGCTAGGAGAGGGCAGAGGCAGGATGGTGGCTTTGGTCTCCGTCAGCAGGGAGGCATCTGGACCTTGTACCCGGATGGGCTGTGCCAGCACTGAGGAAGCCTCTTTGCCCAGCTTGGAGCCCAACTCTTCAGATTTGGCCAAGTGCATAGGCCAAGAGAGCTGCTCTCCAGCTTTGAGTTTGCGGATGTATTCCTCATACTTGGAGAAGCGGGCTCGTTTGCTCATGGCATCCTCACCAGGAAGGGAGGCAGCAGCTGCAGTGGCCTCTGAGGTAGCAGCGTTCAGCTTGTCGAAGCTGATCTTGCGGGCCAGCTCATCCCGCATGTTCTGATCGTCATAGCCGAACATGCCCAGGAATTCATTCATGGTGGTAGCGGCATAATCTCGCAGCGATGAAGCTTCCCCTACAGACAGCCAGAGTGAGAGAATTATGCAAGGGGTTGATATTTCTTCTCCTCCCATAACAGCACTGGTAGTGGGGAGGGGGGGAGTAGGGGGAGAGGGGAACATGATCTACTGACGTTTGGCTCACTTGTTAGGTTTTACGACTCTTAAATTAATTTGTTTAAAAAAAAAAAAGTAATTAATACTGGGGTAAAATAAAAAGAGTTCATCAATGCCAGGAAAATCAATTTCCTAAATGTTCTAGCCGATGGCTTTTCAGTACATTAAACAAAGTTTCATAAATGTCTCTGCACTCTTGCCTTGGCCTAATATGAAGAAAAAGTAATTTTACTGGAAGTGAGACCAACACCAATACGCTGAGGTTTGTGCAGTTCTGTCCTTGTGTGTGTTTTTATATGAAAGGAGGTGCACAGAGGATGGCCTACAGTGTGTCTGTGTGTGTAAGAGGGGTGGAAACGTGGGGAACAGCTAGCTAGGTGTTTGTRTTGGTGAGCAGCAGGAGTGAAAGCAGGAAGGGGAGCATGGTGTGAAACGGATAAGGGAGAGGGCAAAACAATGCATGGGGTGGAGTGGAAGGAGGGCAGAATGAAAAAGTGCAGAGAAGGGAAGGAAAGTGGCAGAGGTGGAGACGGATTAAGGGGGAAGAGCTGCAAAGGCTGTATGCATGAGAAGCTTGGTGGTGAGGAGTGGGGGAAGGAGCAGAGACGAGAAGGCAGGACAGTGGTAGGGCAGCTCCCCATAGCTGTTCCAGGCCTTCACTTCCCCATCAATTTTCTAAGATTTCTTTTCAGCAAACTTGCTCCCTTCCTTCTTAATTCCAATGACTGGAAAGTACTACACTCCATGTGAAAAGAGGCAAGAAATCTAGGAAGTCAGGAGAAACCCACTGCCAATGTCCTGAGCAACCAGGAACAGCTGCCAGTAAGACCAGGAGAGGAAAAGGCAGGTGCAAACTGGTTAAGGAACAGACTTCTCTCCATCGGGATTTGGGCTGAGGACAGAAAAAGCCGTCCTCCTGAGGTGAGGCAACATGGAGAGGGAGAAAGCCTCTTCTCCTGAGCACAGCTTGGGGACAGGGCAGGAAGGGCTGTCTACCTGGGGGAGATCACAACAAAGTAGTATAAGCAAAAGCTGTCCTTCCTTGGGTCTCTCCCTCCCTCCCCCACTCTTTCAGGCAGTTTCACTGGCCACGAGGAGGGGAAGAACATACTTCTGGAGGTCACCCAATATCACTGTAAAGGAGGAAATAAAGATCGCTCTGACGTGCCAGCTTGGACTCATTCAGGCTTCAGTCTGACACAGCGTTCCTCCTCCTCCTACTCCTCCTCTCCCTCTTGCTTTCTCCTGCAGAGTAAAGATTTACTGTGTGCAGGAGTCCTTCAAACCTCCCTCGTCATCTTTTCCAATCACTCACTCTAGCTCTCCTGGGCAAGCACCCTCTTTCACAAAGAGAGAGCCAACACAGGCAGGTACACTGACAGCAGAATGGGGTTTCCAGGCACTGGGTCCAGAGCTCAGACCAAATCAGCACTGCCATGAAACACAGCAGAAAAGAAAGGAATCAAGCAATCGCCGCAGAACAGGTCAACACTAAAATAGACCCCGAGGATTTGGGGATCTGACAGCCCATGATGCTATTATACACACAGGCACACACATACATGAGAGCACTTCTGTGCACACAAGCCCCAGTCAATGAGCTGAGTCCCAGTTCAGCAGCCATCAGTTTCCACAAATCTGTTTCCACAGGACTGTACAGAGGAAGACACTGCCTGCAACGGGCTCCAGAAACCTGCAAGACCATCAGGATCATAATCCTGCTTCAGTATTGCCCAATGTAGCTGGGTTCACAGATCAGAAATCCCGCTGCACTAGTGGCCTGTGTACATGGTACATGACAAGGGCAATGCCAAAAGCACATAGCTGAAGCCTGCAAGCAAAAGGATGAAGATGCCTGCTGGGTGTTGGGATCTGGTTTAGCACAAAATGGCTTTCCATGGCTGGGCACTTATGCCCAGTATCCTGCATGATCCTGCGCTGCCTGATTTCAGAATAAACACTCTGTTAGTTACAAAATGGGGTGACAATGCCCCTGCTGTGTCAGGCTCAGGTCCTAGCTTTTCTCCCCCCCCCTCCCCAACCTTATGGGTCAGTACTAATCCTAAAGGATGTTTAATGCAGAATCAGGCCTCACAGTGTTCAACAACAAGATGTGATGAGTAACATGCCATGTCAGAAGGAAATCTCAAGGAAAGGCTGCATTACTCCATCTTCAGAGGTAGGATCATTTCACCTGTGCTTCCCAACTTGACCACTCTCCTCTGACCCCTCCAGCACCCTATAAAAGCCATAAACTTTCAAACACAGACATTAAATAATTTCATCTCATTTTAAAGCTTTTCTGCTTTTCGCCTCTTTTTCTCTCTTCTCCACCTTCATTTTAGTGTAACTGTATCACCCCACAAAAGTGATTAATCTCATGAAATCCCTGCTGGGTCTAGGATTTCCCTGTTTCTGTTATATCTGTCTTCCATGTTCTCTTTTTCATCTCTCTTTGGGCCTGTAAAACAATCCCCTAGCCTCCCTCACAATGCCCTGATTCCAAGCATTGCACAGAAAAAACCTAGTCAGCCTAGGCCAAACTGTGAGGGGAGAAAGAATATCACAGAGAGGATCTGAAAGGAAATTAAACTATCAAGTGTGATTTTTGCTGGCTTTAACAGCTGCCCTGAAACCTAGCCAGTCCCTTTCCTTCTACTTCTAACCTGCAGCCCACAAAAACCAGCACATAGCTGGGAGACCCTCTTCCTCAATCCTACATTTCAAACCAGTTTTACAAATCCCAGCTTGGTTCAGGCCCCACAGACATTACAAAACCAGAGAGGGAATGCAAGGAAACCTGGAATTTCCCTGTAATACCAGGAAAAAGAAAATGTTGTAGGAGATCGGCTCCTTTATAAATCTCTCTTATCTGCATACTTGTGCTTGGAAATCATCCTTGGTACCCATCTGGTTAGATTTCAACTGGTACAAACAATCAGATGCAAAAGCCAAGACCACAGGAAAGGGGGAGTTTTCAAGTCTCTTCTGTGCTTTGAGAAAGTCTGGGGCTGAGCTCAGGTCTCATTTCCCTGGATTTGCCCTCCTCATCCCCCAAAACAGCTTGCATTCTGCTTTTCCTTTGCTCAAATTTGGTGCTGGGTGGTCACACTACCCTCCCTGATCAAATGCTTTGCCAGTGCTGCTGTGAAGGTCAGCCCTTCTTCATCCACATTTGAGGTGAAACCCTCATCAGTTCCCACTGTCCACTACCTAGCAAGCACACCTTTACCCATTCCAGCATGAGTCCACCAACACATCCCCTAAAGCCAAGACAACCTTCACTTATTTGCACAGGTAGCTAACCAAAAGGCCAGAGGCTCTTCTACTGGAGGCACCTGTGGGAGGGATCTGTCTCACCACAAAGATGGTATGAGATGCAGCCAACTCATTTCATGAACACCTTGAAACAACTATGAACAGGCAATTATTACTATCTAGACAACAGACAACTCCCCCCCACATCCACACGCAGGCAGAAGTGAAGCAGGACAGTGGTCAGGAAATGAACCCTGCAAAAAGTGCATGGCCCTGGATTTCTGTTCATCTCCAGCCCTGGGAACCACTGGCACTGGGTCTTCTCCCCCCTCCCCTTGCATCACATTTTTCTCTCCTCTTCTGCGTGATAACAAAAGGGCTCCCTCTCCCCTTGCTGCTACTCCCATTTGTGGGCATTGCCAAAGAGCAGAGATCTGTGTGTCTCAGAGCAGCTATCATATCACAAAGGATCCGGAGCTAGCAAAAAAGGGGCTAAAAATAGCCTGCAGCAGCACACTATATATGGAAGGAAAAGCAAAACAGCCCAAATGGAGTCTAAGGTCTGGATGCTGGGGGATGGGGCATCCCAGGCAGGGCTCTGTCCTTTATTTTGCTTGGGAGGGGAAACATGTAAATGTGGGGGATACAGGATAATAAGCACAAAAGTTGCAGTCTCTGCACAGGTCCTCCCAAGTGTAGGACTCTCCACAGGAAATTAGGAGGGGAAAAAAAAACTTGTTGAGAACAGCGCTAATACTCACTTTCTGAGACACTTAGCCAACAGGGAAAGAAAAGGAAGGAAAACTTTGAAAGCTTGTACAGGGGAAAGCTGGTGACTGCTTTAGCTCTCTATGTAAGTAAAAGGCAGAGCAAAGAACACGGGTTTGTATAGGAAAATCTTCCTGGGTATTTGTGCGTCAGTGAAAGATTGTGGAAAGGGATCTGTCAGAGGCTGTACTGGGAAATCTGAATGCTATATATAAATAAGCATAGAGAAGTATGGGTCAGTCAGTGTAGGAGAGGGTGAGTGAATGAATGAGGAAACATATCTGCATGTCTAAAACACAATCTGACACTTGTCTCCTGATGGACACCAGCTTTGTGGCTCCTGAATATGTTCCCTAGCTGTTATGGAAAGGGAGACACACAAGGCAATACTTTTGCAGAGCCCCACACCAAGGAGTGGCTCAGAAGAAGAAACAGGGACCCCATATACGCATGTTCCCCATGGTGACAGAACTATCTTGTTTCAAAGCACGAGGACTGAACAGCATGGACCAAGTCTCAGCAAACTCCTGTGCAATGCACAACAACCCTCACTGTTCTTTGACCCCAGAAGGGAACAAAGGTGGCAGGGATTTGGCATCAGACTACAGGAGGTGCTACTGAAAGGCATGAACAGCAGCTGAAGAAGTCCAATAAAGCAGGTTGCCTGTGTACATACTGGGACTCCAGGAAGCAGCAGCCCATATAATTAGGATCACTTTCCTCACTGACCTACAAAGCTCTGCTAGATGCAAGATCTCTTTTTCTGTGTGGCTCCTGCTTTTTAGCCCATGTATGGGGCCAGTATTAAATGCTGCTGAGCACTCACAGCTCTATGTCCTCAGAGAGAGCAACGGGCACTTCAGCACCTCCAGAACCAGGTTCCTGCAACAACTTCCCTGAAGCCACATTAACTGGACGGGAAGAGCTGTATTGCTCTCCTTTGATCTGAATGCCTTCCGCTACATCTTCCCCCTCCCACCCCCACCCCAAGTCACAGGAAAAACTCCCTTTTGGTGCAGGCAGTTGCGGATCTCACTGGAATAATTTAACTTGCACCCAGTAACACCAGGTCTGAGGGTACTTGGTGAGGAGCAGCTTAAAATCTATTTTCTGGAACACTGCCTTAAAAACAGAGAGAAAAAGAACTTCAACCTTTCCAAAGCAAGCTATGTTTCACTCTGTGCTTTCCAGGGAAATGTTATGAACAACATTTACAAGAGGGCTCTTGAAAACACAAGCTCAAGACCTGACAGTACCTCCGTCTGCAGGTCTAATCCCATGTGGCTGCATATGTACACTGGACCTTGCATGTGCTACTACCTGCTTTGTACATAAATGAGCCTCCGGCCCCCATGAACGCTTATGCATTTTTGTATAATCCTCTGACAATACAGCCCTAAAAACACATTTTACTGAGAACTCCTACCCCAAAGGAAAACCTCTGCTCCTTTTCATTTTCCACAGGTTGGTAACATATTTTTACATTCTAGGTTCCCCTCCTTTTAGCTTTATAGCAAATAAAAGCTGCAAACGTGGGGGAAGGGCAATTAAAACAAACTAAAAACTGAGTCCAGGCACAATCACCTTGTGTCGGGGAACGACAAGGGCTTTCCTATCAAAGGAAACTGAAGGTCACACTTTTCCTCATTGATCTTGCAATGTTTGTTAATTACTCTGTCACTGATGTGGCGAAGGATAATTAAACAGCTCTGTTTATATCTTATATGCATAATTATGTGCGCTGCCACTGAACTCGTGAAGACTAGAGAATGTGCCTCTCCAGAAGGCAAACGGACAGACAGAGATGAGTTTTGGCTGCATTATTAACAGGAGGAGGAAAACACGCGCACACAGAAGGAAGAAAGTTTGATGGATTTGCAAAGTGCTGAGATCAGGGGAGGGGTGTGTGCAGGTGGAACAGATTACGGGGAGATCTTTCTATCACAAATCCAACCCAACTGTGTAACAAATCAGGGGGAGGGTGTTGCTCTGCCCTAATAAAACGCAATGTGTCCTAGGCTTAGTACTAGTATGGGCATCACAAAATCAGTCTGGAGGTACCTGGGTGTCAGAAAGTGAGGAAGAAATTCAGCTCGGGCTTTTCCCAACATCTCTTGCTGAATTCAGCTTTTGAATGAACCACAGAAATAAGGTAGAAGCTATCTCAAAGTAAGAAATGCACGCACAGCCTGGGGGAAAACACCTTGCAATTGCACATAAACCAGCATCCAGTATAAAAGTGGTGAGGAACATGCAAATTTTGGAATTAACGGCTTTGCCTGGCAAGATCCTGAACTCACTGTGCATTAACTCCACCAACAAGGTTGGAGGATGTGATCCCACAGCGTCCCTCACGAAGGACGCAACGCTGTGGTAAGCGGTAACCCGCTCCACCTCGCCAGCAAGGATAACCACACCAGCAAAGAGGGAAGGGGAATGTGTTAAGTGTTGGATGCCTCTGTCAGAGTTTTGGATTTGACACCAAGAAAGGGGCACCAATACTGATACGCAAACCAAGGGATAAACAAACAAAAAGAGGAAAAAAGTTAGCACTGGACGCCGGCTCACTCCAAACCGTAAGCTTGGCAATCGTAGCGCAGTGCTAAGCCTGAGCGAACGAGCCCGACGAAGCTGCAGAGAGCAGCGGCCCCAGAGCCGGCAGGTTAAGCGATGCTGGGGTCCAGGCTGGGCACCCCCGGGCGGCTCAGAGCTGTGCAG